>NC_090284.1:66443910-67047244 GCF_037392515.1 Haliotis asinina | reverse complement strand
TCTGATAGGAAGTATGCCTACCCGTCTTAGACTGTGCCGTGAAGCTCAAGGAGACTTGATAAAATATTAAATTGTTACCTACACAACATGAAAAGGTCAGTTCACTTTCACAATACATTCAATTTTATCTGATTTGTTCTTGTTTAATAATATGAAATGCTTTAGCTATTCTCAATAATTTTGAACCATACTGTATATATATGTGTGTGGTTACATCGAAGATGAATTTCTCCACTAATTTGGGGGAATCAACAGCAAACCCTATGCAGATAAATTGCATGAGGGATCATGCGTAAAATTAATGTACAGCATGTGCAAATATTGTGCATGTGAACACATCAATTCATGTGTAAACAGTACCTTTAAACAGCTGACTGAAGTAAGTGGCTACATTTACACTAGTGAGTCTAAATTTTCGATGGGTAGTATAATACAGCAGAAGTAATTATCAGATGTCATTAATGAAAATTGCTCAAAGATTATCAGTGTAAATTTTATATATTTTTTGTCTTACCTCCTCATAAAAAGATTATATTTTTTAATCAGGAACTGTATTATTTTTTCTATTGAAGTCCTCTTTTTCCTTGATTCCTCTGCTTTCTTGGCTGCAAGAGCCTCCTTGTACTGGTCAAGCATAGGGTCTTGCTGAAACCTGGTCAGTGTTATGTTGGCCTGGCTGTCTGCAAACACAAACAGTTAGGGTACATCGTGAGGTGCAAGTACAGTGTCAGAACATACTGTAGGTTGCAAGTACAGTGTCAGAACATATTGTAAGGTTGCAAGTACAGTGTCAGAACATACTGGAAGGTTGCAAGTACAGTGTCAGAACATACTGTAGGATGCAAGTACAGTGTCAGAACATACTGTAGGTTGCAAGTACAGTGTCAGAACATACTGGAAGGTTGCAAGTACAGTGTCAGAACATACTGGAAGGTTGCGAGTACAGTGTCAGAACATATTGTAAGGTTGCGAGTACAGTGTCAGAACATACTGTAGGTTGCAAGTACAGAGTCAGAACATATTGTAAGGTTGCAAGTACAGTGTCAGAACATACTGGAAGATTGCAAGTACAGTGTCAGGACATGCTGTAGGTTGCAAGTACAGTGTCAGAACATACTGTAGGTTGCAAGTACAGTGTCAGAACATATTGTAAGGTTGCGAGTACAGTGTCAGAACATACTGTAGGTTGCAAGTACAGAGTCAGAACATACTGTAAGGTTGCAAGTACAGTGTCAGAACATACTGGAAGATTGCAAGTACAGTGTCAGGACATGCTGTAGGTTGCAAGTACAGTGTCAGAACATACTGTAGGTTGCAAGTACAGTGTAAGAACATACTGTAAGGTTGCGAGTACAGTGTCAGAACATACTGTAGGTTGCAAGTACAGAGTCAGAACATACTGTAGGTTGCAAGTACAGTGTCAGAACATACTGTAGGTTGCAAGTACAGTGTCAGAACATACTGTAGGTTGCAAGTACAGTGTCAGAACATACTGTAAGGTTGCAAGTACAGTGTCAGAACATACTGTAGGTTGCAAGTACAGAGTCAGAACATATTGTAAGGTTGCAAGTACAGTGTCGGAACATACTGGAAGGTTGCAAGTACAGTGTCAGAACATACTGTAGGTTGCGAGTACAGTGTCAGAACATACTGTAAGGTTGCAAGTACAGTGTCAGAACATACTGGAAGGTTGCAAGTACAGTGTCAGAACATATTGTAGGTTGCAAGTACAGTGTCAGAACATACTGTAGGTTGCAAGTACAGTGTCAGAACATACTGTAGGTTGCGAGTACAGTGTCAGAACATACTGTAGGTTGCAAGTACAGTGCTAAGACACTGACACTCTTAAACTGGCCACCTACCTGAATCATTGTGGTCTGTGCTGGAGATGGCATTCTCATACTTGGTGAGGTTCTCCAGGAACTCCACTTCTGTAGTGTTGACGTAGATGTACATATAGCAGGAGGATGTTGTTGAGACCGTGTACACATTGTGGAACTGCCCTGGAGGAACCTGCAACATCACGTAGTTAAACGAAAGTGAATCTCCTTATTCACCAATCTCTTATTAAGAATGAGGACAATTTTTATGGATATGCAACTTATTTTTTTCTGCATAGGCATGGTGGACAAGCTGTCTAAGGTGCCACACAAGTAAGCGAAAGGTGCTTGGATTGATCCCCACTTGTGACTGGGTGTTAAAGCCTAGGAGTTCACATTACTTGACGGGTCTTTCAGTGTTGTCACAACAGCTGGTGTGCAGTACACAGCCCTGTGCACTTAAAAGAACCCACTCATCCGATAATATGTGACCAGATGGTGGACACACAATCATGGACAGAGACATGGAAGTTGCAGGTATTGTAACTTGCAGTGTCACCGGACAAAATACTGTGACCAAGTGTCCCAGTCCTTGGGAACCTTGTGAGGCTCTGTGAAAACATGCTGTGCTTATCAGGTTGCATGAGTTGAATACTCCCCAGGGAGTTGGTTAAAAGAAGGCCAGAAAAAAAGACATTCCTTGATCAAGGGAACACTTCAGCACCTTGAGCATGTACTTGTGCAGGCTATGTAAATATATTTGTGTGCTATATAAGTATACTATAGGTAATGCTTCCACAAAGATTCTAATGTCGAAACATTGCCTATACAGGCAAAAATGACTTGTATAGTCTGGTTCATAATTATTGAGAATTTTTCTTCTTACTTTGAGCTATCCTAACACCTCAACTGATTCACTGATACTTAAAACTAAGTAATGGTATAAGGGAGGTAACTCATCTTGGCCTACTGAGTATAGTACAATTAGAGTTACCTCCCCTGAATTTGTAGCAGACGTCATTTTCCTCAGCACTGTCAACAATGTCTGCTGAAGATAAAAGAAGGTTGATTTTTGAGTTGTGTAATCAAGGAATTGATGATGTAAATACATTGGCAGAGAGAACAGGAACTCCTCTTTCTACTGTGTATAGGATTAGGAAGAATTTTAAAGAGGGAAAGGATTTTGGGCACCAGAAAGGAGCAGGGAGACCCAGAAAATTGGACTTCTCAGATCGCGTCCGGCTGGGAATTTTAGCGTCTAAAAAGCAAAGGGCAAGCATCTCCAACATCAGGTATGAAATGATAGAAAGGGGATCAACAGTTGTATCAAAATCTACAGTTAGAAGAAATTTGATTGATCTTGGATGGGAGAAAAAGACTGGAATTCCTTCTCCTCTCATGAAACAAGAACATAAAGACAGGCGTGTTGAGTGGTGTTTGGCACATGAAAACTTTGACTGGGAAAATGTGATTTTTACTGATGAAAGCTCAATATGGGTATATCCCAATAATGTGAAAATATGGACAAAGTCTGCGTCAGCACCGTTGTATCGACGACCTAAATACAGCCCAAAGTTTCATGTATGGGGAGGGATATCCTTATTAGGAATGACCCCGCTGTGTGTGTTTGAGGGAAATCTGACAAGTCAACGCTACACTAACATATTAGATAATTTTCTCCTTCCAAGTGCACATGTGTTTTATGGAAATGACTGGATTTTGCAGCAAGATAATGATCCTAAACACACTGCAAAACATGCCAAGCAGTGGATTCAGGAGAAAAATGTGACTGCATTACCATTTCCTGCATATAGTCCTGACTTAAATCCCATTGAGAACATTTGGGGGATGATGAAGGAATGTGTGAATCAAAAGGGGTTGACAAAAATTGAAGACATGAAGAGAGAAGTGGTCCGATACTGGGACAGCATAACCCACGAGACACTAACCTCTCTAATAGGAAGTATGCCTACCCGTCTTAGACTGTGCCGTGAAGCTCAAGGAGACTTGATAAAATATTAAATTGTTACCTACACAACATGAAAAGGTCAGTTCACTTTCACAATACATTCAATTTTATCTGATTTGTTCTCGTTTAATAATATGAAATGCTTTAGCTATTCTGAATAATTTTGAACCATACTGTATATCTGCAAAAATTGTCCTCCTCCTTCATCTCCTAAGCTTCTATAATGCCAATCAAAGAAGTTGATCTCTCATTACACCAATCTAACCAGACAATCAAAGCTGTTGCATGTGTATTTTGATTTGACCGACTGAACTGACAGTAGTCCCCATGTTCATGTGATGTTACTATCACAGGTTTTCTGAAACATGGTACAGTGGGCTAAACAACCAGCAAGAGAACTACAAGTTCCAATTCCAAACTAACTACCCTTGACAGGTAAATTTAAAAAAAAAAAAAATAAAATAAAATACTGTAAATCACAAATTTTTTGCGTCATGATATTTGTGAGAGTGGTGACCAACAGACATTTTTACATCACAATACTTTTGCGACTTGCTTAATTCTCAAAACATAGTTTAGTTCGACAGTTTCAAAGCTTACTTGCATCTGAAAGTTCTATCTGAAGTAAATCCAATCACATATTAGTTTGGCACTAATCTTGAACACCATTCAGTGGAGTACTTCCGTATGTATGCTATCAGTGATGTTTTCCCCAAAACAACACTTGCAGCTAGGCCAGATAAGCTTAAAACAGTTCTTAGGGACTAAATTAAATGGAATGACTCTAATAAATTGGCACTGATGAAGGATCAGTTTAGTCAGTGTCGGCGAAGCTGTTGATCTCCAGATATGTGTCATGAAACCTATTGGATGGTCTCAGCCTTTCAAACTGTCTCTAAGAAATGTCCGTTGCGTGGCTGGCGCCTGTCTGGACTATCAGACGTACTGATTGAGTGACTTTTGTTCAGGTATCCATTGTTTGACATGTGACACGTGAGTATGAGTAATGCTAGTACTTAGTCATTCTTCACGCTGTTGTCATTGCTTAATATATGTATTGTCTAGATCTATTGTTAATTATATGAACTGGTGAATTATAAAGCGAAGATAGGGCAGGTTGTTTGCTGATTATTCATTGCATTCTACGAGCAAATTGCGTCATGATATTTTTGTGAGCTCAAGTCATTCGCAATTTTCACAAAAATATCATGCTCGCAAAAATTTAATGATTTACAGTAATAATAATAATCAAAAAAAAAAAAAAAAATTAAAAACTAATACTAATCATGAAAAAAAATAAAATAAAAATACCACGAGGTGTTTTAATATGCATTATGTTAAGATCCTTAACCTGCAGTGGTAAATTTCCAACAGGTATACTGCAGGCAAATATACCCATGGAACATGCCATATATCAGACACCATCCATATAGTATAAGTTATAATTTGTTGATAATGAAATAAGCACTCTGAATGAAGAATGAAATAGAGAGGGATCTAATTTCCAGCTTTGTTGTTATGCATAACTGTGTTAGTCAAGACACAAAGATAACCCAGGGTAAGCCCTGCTTGGTGGAACCCTCTACTCACCTGCATAGTCTCTCCTTCCATCAGTGTATAGTTGACTCGGTCCTCCACTAACTCCACAACCACTCTTCCCTTCAGCACAGTGATGGACGTGTTCCCCAGATCCTCCTGTACATAGTTCTCCAGGAACAGACCTCCACACATACATACATCAGTTACAATTTGACCCTCAGGCATGTGAGAAGCCAATGATGATGGGTTGTATCTAAGATTAGTCAGCTCTACTCCTTGGAGTTGCAGCACCATACTTATAATCATAGTTACTAGGATTGACTACTGAGGGAGACTACTATTGCGATAATCATAGGCTATCATGACAAACTATTGCAATACTACTGCAATAGACTTTTTCTCCTTGAATTGTCTCATCTGAAGTAATTTCCCAAATGAATGTATAGTTTAAATGAAATTAAAAATGCTGATGCAGTTTCAGGCTCTTTTTGATAACTGATTAAAAACTTGAAACCAAGATCAATAAACAGTTACTGGTAACACGTGTGGATTGTTCAAATTCAAAGTGAATAAATCTGGCACTTCATGTATTTTGCACTGCGCCATTATCAATGGAAGTCAATAGCTAAACTTTCGATAGTCACAAATATTATCAATGCATCAATAGGTTTTTGTTTCTGCCATCAACTAGTTGCTATCAAAGACTCAACAACTGAAATGCATCGACAATTCAATCCTTTGTTACAGCCCTAACAGCCCTCTATCAAAGTGGTGAACATGACATTATTTCAGAATTTCCTTACATGCAGACATTCCATGATAATAACCTATATCTTAATGATTTGAGGTATTGATATGTCTACACATCAACCCTCCAGCTGATGCTGTCTACCTGGGAAGTCTGCTACAAAGACAACATCAGTGTGGTTGGTGGAGTTGTGTAGTGATGATTGTATTTCCGCCAACTTTCCCCGCCAGTCAGACAAATCTATCAACAGAGGCATCGTCCATGCTGTGGCCTGGAAGGGGTTCCAGTTCGCTGACAGTATGTCCTCGCGAGGGTCAAACATTCTGACAACAAATACCAGTACATATCATTTACAACCTACTTACTGCAAATGGTTTTTAAAGCATTGCTCAGGAAAATAGCACCAAGTTGAAGTCAAATTTGTTGTCATGGAAATGCCGGAAAAGAAAAAAAAAGAATTATTCAGAATTACCAAACTGTCAAACTGAATCAGATCACCACCAGTCCTATCTATATACCAAGTTTGAAGAATAAATAGGTCACAGTTTTTACGTTCTGCTCCTGAAAAGACGACTGTGCACAGGCTACTGAATGGCAAGAGGTGAAGGAAATGTTTTGAACCTCTGTTGGAATCGGTCATTGATGGACTTCCAGATGTCAAAGTGCAGGGCAACATTGGTGATGTTGTAGCGCTGTAGGTGACTGGCAATACATTGGGAGTACTGCTTTAACATATCTGCATGGGAACTCCAGCGACGAGAACCAGAAAATGCCTGGACAAAGAACAAGAAATATCACACAGACCATAAACCAAGTACTTCTAAATGGATAAGAAGATGAAATAACGAACAAATTACTGTGATGTATGTGGCAGCTCTACTCCCTCCTCACACACTGCTGTTGACTTACATTAGGGTTGAGATAGCCCTGTTCCCCAGTGTCCCTGTTGACGTAGGTGATGCGGACGTGTTGCACAGACCATGAGTGGATCATCATGTCCCAGGAGTAACCGTACAAGCCATTTGTCCAGTTGTTGTAACCCTGTCATAGACAACCATAGTACTTAACAACTATCACAGTTCATACAACAGTTTTCTGTGAATGAGAAAATAACCTATTTGACAAGGTTATCTTGTGTCAAGACGTCCACTTACACATATCTGAATAAAGGAATAAAAGCTTTACAATCTGTTAATATAAAGACTGTGATAGTTTGAATGCAACAGTCATAATGATAGTGTTTGTGAGACAGCAGCTGATCACCTGACTTGGTGAGACTCTGAGTAGTGGACCACCTACCTTGGTGAGACTGAGATAGCGAAGGACCACCTACCTTGGTAAGACTGAGGGGTAGTGGATCACCTACCTTGTTGAGACTGTGGGAGTAGTGGACCACCTACCTTGATGAGACTGAGGGGTAGTGGACCACCTACCTTGTTGAGACTGAGGGGTAGTGGATCACCTACCTTGATGAGACTGAGGGGTAGTGGACCATCTACCTTGATGAGACTGTGGGAGTGGAGGACCACCTACCTTGATGAGACTGAGGGGTAGTGGATCACCTACCTTGGTGAGACTGAGGGGTAGTGGACCACTTACCTTGGTGAGACTGAGGGGTAGTGGACCACCTACCTTGTTGAGACTGTGGGAGTAGTGGACCACCTACCTTGTTGAGACTGTGGGAGTAGTGGACCACCTACCTTGATGAGACTGTGGGAGTAGTGGACCACCTACCTTGATGAGACTGAGGGGTAGTGGACCAACTACCTTGTTGAGACTGAGGGGTAGTGGATCACCTACCTTGATGAGACTGAGGGGTAGTGGACCACCTACCTTGTTAAGACTGTGGGAGTGGAGGACCACCTACCTTGATGAGACTGAGGGGTAGTGGATCACCTACCTTGGTGAGACTGAGGGGTAGTGGACCACTTACCTTGGTGAGACTATGGGAGTAGTGGACCATCTACCTTGGTGAGACGGAGGGGTAGTGGATCACCTACCTTGGTGAGACTGAGGGGTAGTGGATCACCTACCTTGATGAGACTGTGGGAGTGGAGGACCACCTACCTTGATGAGACTCAGGGGTAGTGGATCACCTACCTTGGTGAGACTGAGGGGTAGTGGACCACTTACCTTGGTGAGACTATGGGAGTAGTGGACCATCTACCTTGGTGAGATGGAGGGGTAGTGGATCACCTACCTTGGTGAGACTGAGGGGTAGTGGATCACCTACCTTGGTGAGACTGAGGGGTAGTGGACCACTTACCTTGTTGAGACTGTGGGAGTAGTGGACCACCTACCTTGATGAGACTGAGGGGTAGTGGACCACCTACCTTGATGAGACTGTGGGAGTGGAGGACCACCTACCTTGTTGAGACTGAGGGGTAGTGGATCACCTACCTTGTTGAGACTGAGGGGTAGTGGACCACTTACCTTGGTGAGACTATGGGAGTAGTGGACCATCTACCTTGGTGAGACTGAGGGGTAGTGGACCACCTACCTTGGTGAGACTGTGGGAGTAGTGGACCACCTACCTTGATGAGACTGAGGGGTAGTGGACCACCTACCTTGGTGAGACTGTGGGAGTAAGGCAGGAAGAGCTGGCTTAAGATGATGCAGAGGGTGAAGATGCTGGATGTCTTGTGGTACAGAGATGGTTTGGTTGGAGAGGCAGCTCCAAGCACAAACACACTTGAGGGCGACTTCCTTGAGTCCTGTACAGCAACACACGAGTAAGAGAGATAAAATTTATTGTCACTTTGGCAATAACAACACAAATGAAGAATCTCAAACAATGACAATGAATAATTGACACTGTTAAACACAAATGAACACATGTGAAGATCTGGGTTAGAGTATTTATCTTCAGTGACCCATGCTTGCTGTAAGAGGTGACTCAAATGATCTGATGGTCAGACTAGCTGACTTGGTTGACACATGTCATTGGTTCTCAACTGCACAGCTGTTGCTGTTGATCACTGGATTGTCTGGTCCAGACTCAATTATTTACAGATCACTGCCATATAGTGGGAATATTGCTAAGCACGGCATAAAACTAATATCACTCACTCACTCACACAAATTTGGATGCAAACGAATAAGTGTTGTTTCAGTTGTTGCTAGTGACAATTAAGGAGCAGGAAACCAGTGGTAAACAGTAACAGCACAGGCTCAAACTGGTGCAAGTACTATTCATATTCAACAGCCACAGAATCTACCCAATCACCAGTCTGTTACCTTGACCTTTGATAGCCACAGTACAATCAGTGGATGTGGTAGAATTTATCCGTATATGTTTGTTGGGGTAAATACATCTCATGTGTGGAAAAAAACTGTGTTTTATTATAATGAGAACACAGACCTTGTCCTTGAATTGATCTGTACCAAAGCTTTTCAAAGCCCTAAAGAGTGAGTGAGTTTATTTTTATTTATATCGCTTTAGCCAATATTCTTGCAATATCATGGAACCAGAAATGGGCTGCACACATTGTACCCATGTGGAGAATCGAGCAGTAGTACTTTTGGTGACGATTAAACACTAATACCACCCCAAAGCAAGAATGTACATTAAATATATACCTCCTGTCAAAGTGTAAAACAATACTCTTTCTTGTAGCCTTTTCAGTCCATGTGCACAGACAAGCCCCAGTGTCTATTTAAGTGGAGTCAATATGAATCATTAATGTCAATAATGTTTGAGTAGCATTCATTCATAAAACAACTGGCGGCAGTAAAAAACTTCCCACTGTCATATTCCACAGGGCAGCTCAATGGTGTTCATGTGATGTTAAATATTCATTCCTCGCACACTACACTGGAGCCATGGAAGACTTTGAGTCACGAAAGCTTCACTCAGTTCCAATTTCATTTGTGGATCATACTGACCTTATCTGGTTTGACATCCTCTTTGTTGTACAGACAATGGCTGCTGGTTTGAATGTCTTCATCATCAGGGGAGAATACTCTCAGTGATGGAGGCACCTTTCTGAACATCCGTCGTGGCCAGTCAGCGTAACAGAAAACTTGTTGTGTGGCAAGCATCATCCACGAGAACATACCTTAATGGGAAATTAACCTCTTTCAAAAGGTAATCTTGTGTCAAGACATAATGTTACACATATCTGAATAAAGGAATAAAAGTAAAGACTGTGATTGTCTGAATGCAGCAGACATGCTAACAGTGTTTGCGAGACTAAGGGGTAGTGGACCACGAACCTTGGTGAGACTGTGGGCCACCTACCTTGGTATGACTCAGGGTAGTGCACCACCAACCTTGAGACTGATGGTAGTTCAACACCCTGAGGGGTAGTGGACCACTAACCTTGGTGAGACTGTGGGCCACCTACCTTGGTGAGACTGTGGGCCACCTACCTTGGTGAGACACATGGTAGTTCAACTCCCTGAGGGGTAGTGGACCACTAACCTTGGTGAGACTGTGGGCCACCTACCTTGGTGAGACACATGGTAGTTCAACACCCTGAGGGGTAGTGGACCACTAACCTTGGTGAGACTGTGGGCCACCTACCTTGGTGAGACACATGGTAGTTCAACTCACTGAGGGGTAGTGGACCACTAACCTTGGTGAGACTGTGGGCCACCTACCTTGGTGAGACACATGGTAGTTCAACACCCTGAGGGGTAGTGGACCACTAACCTTGGTGAGACTGTGGGCCACCTACCTTGGTGAGACACATGGTAGTTCAACTCCCTGAGGGGTAGTGGACCACTAACCTTGGTGAGACTGTGGGCCACCTACCTTGGTGAGACACATGGTAGTTCAACACCCTGAGGGGTAGTGGACCACTAACCTTGGTGAGACTGTGGGCCACCTACCTTGGTGAGACACATGGTAGTTCAACTCCCTGAGGGGTAGTGGACCACTAACCTTGGTGAGACTGTGGGCCACCTACCTTGGTGAGACACATGGTAGTTCAACTCCCTGAGGGGTAGTGGACCACTAACCTTGGTGAGACTGTGGGCCACCTACCTTGGTGAGACACATGGTAGTTCAACACCCTGAGGGGTAGTGGACCACTAACCTTGGTGAGACTGTGGGCCACCTACCTTGGTGAGACACATGGTAGTTCAACTCCCTGAGGGGTAGTGGACAACACAACAGTAAGGCTGTTTGTCTCTAAATGAACCTGATGCACTGTGTGTTTGGAAATCTTATTTGTGACTACTTCACATGAACCAGTAACTGGGTTGGTGATGTGAAACAACATTCAGCAAACTGTAGCCAATCAGGAACTGGGAGAAATGAATATTACAAGCTGTTAGCACTATCATGGTAATATCGCATTGGGATGCTACACAAACTGTCTCGATAGCTTGCATACATGAAGCGAGCTGTGTGATGATGGCTTTAACCTCCATCATATTCCAGCTCCCCTCATAGTAACTGGGGTGGTGAGGTAGTCTACTGGCTAAAGCATTCACTTGTCCTGTCAAAGACCTAGGTTCAATTCCCTACCTGGGTACAATGTGCAAAGCCCATTTCTAGTGTGCCCTTGTGTAATTTTGCTCGAATATTGCTTAAAGTGGTGTAAAACCTAACTTGTTTTACACTGTAACATATGTTGTTATTTGGGATTACACTTTCTTACTTAAGTACAAGTTCTTGTACTTTTTTGAGTTGAGTCCCATCTGGGATTTGGACCCACAGTCTCAGAGTCAGACACCTAATCGCCGACACACAAAGTCAGTTGCCTAACCCATTCAGCCACCACGACTTCCACTAAAAAAATGAAAGTCAGACAACTGGTAGTTTACACTCCAGGCTTTGTGTATCCCTCTGATAAGTGGTTTTACACTGCTTCTAATAATATTCAAACAATATCAACAGATACCAGAAACTGACTTCACACATTCTACCCACATGGGGCATCACTCATAGTAACTGAGACATGACAGAAAGAAACACTGAGATCAAACTGCAAATGCCTGATGACCTTCATGTTGGGGCATTAGGACGGTCATGGATGCAAATCAAATTTCTCAGTTACAGGAATGCATTTTTCATTGTATTTATACATATTTACTCATACTTTCCAATTATAAACAGCTGCTTCATGATGTGTTTATGGAAAAGAAATCTCTTATGAGTTCATCTATAGTCTTACTTTTCACTGAACATTTACATAACTTGAACCTGAAGACATTACTTTCTGTAGTGGTAACATATGAGGAAAAAGAGTATTTTAAGACAACAGTCTTACCAATGTGGAACATCTGGGAGTTCATGAGATGGAAACTGGAACAGAAGAACATCCCCAGGCATCGTGTCTTGTCGAAGAACAGAAGGAAGCCAACAAACAGATCAAGGGTCAATCCGCCCAGATGCACAATATAAATGTCTATCTGGTCCTCTGTGAGCAATAATCTGAAACATCAATAGACCAAATCAACTCAAGGGTCAAACCAAAGAACAGGTCAAATGGGCTGCAAGAAAGCCACAAGAACCTCAGACCTCTTGTCAAAATGGCCCCTTATACAAAAGAATACAATAAAATCGTTTTTTAAAAGTGTATTCTAGCAAGGCTAAACAGAAAGGGTGAAATGTTTGTCAGGCATAACAATTTTTTATTGCCATTTAAAAAAAAAATTTTGACTTTGCCCATCACCCATTTGTCCATTATAAGAATAAGTGTGACTGAATCTGTAACCCACTGACACATGCAAAACTTTCAAAGCTGTATTTCTGAGGAAAAAAAAAATGTCTTCCTCCCTCGTTACTTCTTTTTCTATCAAAAATTAAAAATAAGTCCTACTGTCCTCATAGCTTTTGAAAAAACATGAGCCTAAGAAACATTTATTTTTTTTTTAGCAGCCAAAAGGGCTATATGTCTATACAATGTCTATTTTATGCATACTAGTCCTGTTTTGAACAGATATCCTTTTCAATATTGGAAAGAAATACACAATATCAACGTCAATCTGGTCCTCTGTGAGCAGCATGGACATGGAGTGGACCCAGTCTGGTGACTGTATCACCAGTTCAGCATGGTATTCTCCTCACAACCTTTGTTGTCAGGATGTCATTCAGTGAAAAGTGTGGAGCTTGTGGATACAAAACTCATGTATAACCAGTGGTAATCTACAGGTCAAACGATGAGACCACAAGCGACGTGTTCCACAGAGCCATCTTAGTGATACCACAGAAAGTGTTCCTTCTGTTCCCCCATAATTTGTTTGTAACATTACCGTGCATAAGGCATTTATCATATTGCCCTATATCTTGTCTTCAGATTTCAAGCTTTTAGTTATTTTTGTGAGTTATCTAGTAATTGTTGTTCTAGGCTTGGATAATAATTAATATATATCAATCTATAAATATATATGGGATGGGAGAATGGGAGGAACTCTAGTGTTACCTCAGTTGTAAGTTTAGAATAGGATAATCACCATGGCAGCATGATCACTTTGTTGAACCCTCCTCACAGATGTTTCTTCTGACTAAAGGATGTTGGGAGAACCTAGTGTTTTAAGTGTCTTATCACTGCATAAGAACCAAGATTTCATAACCCACAGAGGTGTGAGTTGGTACCATGGGCTTTGTTTTCAATAAAAGCAAAATAATTTATTGATGTTATAGCTCCTTGTCCATTGTCAGGCAACAGAGACACACTACAGCAAGGAATATATACACCTAATAGGGTTTAACATAACAAAGACAATGATTTTTTTTACAGGAAAACCTACTAGAAGCACTCATTCTACAGATTGGCATACTGGGGTCAAGGGTACTGCTGTACAAAACAACCTTGAGTCTGTATTATGGTATAGGAGTTAGAATCACCCTAACGCTAAGATCCCTTCATACAACAGCACCCTGGATGGTCTGACTTCTTTACATAATACAATTCTCATAAAGTTCAACTTTTTGTTTAGATTACTGTGAGAGATTGCTTCAGCTATTTACACCCTTCTGCAAACAGTTGTGGACTGATAACGTTGTGTGGACATTTACAGGAAGTGAGCAACATGCAGCCAGACATCATCATTACTGCACAGGAATCTGTACAATCCTAGTCTCTTTTCTACGGTATCATAGCCCTGATAATTACAGCTGAGGACAATTGGTTTTTCAATAATATTCCACTTTCGTTATCTCCAAGAGCATGGCCATCAACTTGGACGTCACTTGTGGCGAGACAGTCTGGCCAGCTAACATTCTCCCTCTTTATCAAGCTTCCATTATCAAAACGTTTGGTTCAGAGTGTTTCGGTGCTCTAAGTAGAAGTCCTCTCAGATGCTTGCTGATGACCTAGTCACATTTGTGTTTTTGATTTAATCAAAGTAATTTTGTGTCAAAAGTTCAGGGCGAATGAGCTTGAAACAGGCTGGTACAATCTGTACAACCCAGTTGCAGGAAAAACCGAGAACTACAAAACATATATAAGGTTATCAGTATTTTGAGCAAGTGCAGGTTCATGACATTCCCAAATATCCACCTATGTCATGGTAGACCGCAAATAATATAGTCTTGTCCAGTGAAACCTCTGTGAGTGAGTTCAAATTCATAGTTACATTGGCAATATTTCTGCCATATCGTGACTGAATCTAGTTCTAAATTCATAATAATACATAAAACTGACAAAACCCTGACAACGAAAGACAGTTATATTCCTAGGTTATCACAGATTTATTAAAAGTAGATCAAGAAGAATTAAAATAATCTACTAATAATTGAAGATGGAGAGATAAAAGCTGGCAAGAGATCATTAGAAATGGAAGTCGGGAAGGGACACTCCTTACAGGGTTGATGACATATAATATGTCAAGCCACCAGTTCTAATTCAATTTCTAAACATTGCTACCAAACAGATAAACTGTCTTCAACCAAATATTGAGTGATGGTGTTTCAGTTAACAAAACTTAACAATATAATATGAACAACACAGTTCTTCCATTGTGTTGTAATCCTTTGCCTAGAGGTCCTGGGTCTTGTCTCACACAGCTAAGGTGATTGTAACTCATATACTTGAATAACAAAAAGTAGCAACAGTCATAGCACTAGTATCACTTTGTGAAATGGGCTTCTGGTTACACATGACAATTCTACTGAGTCAAATTGTATGGTGGCCAGTGGTACAAATGTCTTATTTACATATGACAATGCTAGAGTCCTGTGAGTTCCATTGTATGTCAGTCAGTCGTACTTCGGTTCCATTGATGCAGTCAAGAGAAAGATACACAAACAAATGGTACAAGTCACCTCACCTCATCCATCATACATATACCTTGAATCTTTTAGATCTATTTCCAACAGAAAATAATACACACAACATCCAGCAATGGTCTGTTCAGCAATAAGTCCTTGGCAAAGTACAACAGTTATTTCAAACAAACAAAACCGTCAGGCTATCCATCACTTTCATTACCAAGAATAAACAAGACTCCCTCTCTAACCACTCCATAAAACTTCAATAAATACTTCTAGAGATATAAAAATAATGAGGCTATTTTATTTCTACTTTCCTATTCAACACCATGAAATTTTCTCCTGGAAAATCTATTTCACACCTTTTCCATATTGAATCTGTTTCCGAAGGATTCCCAATATAACAATTTCATGGTGATTTCTTGCTACAAAGCCACATCAATGATCATTCAACACTGTTTGATATCACAAATGGAGTTACCATGCAAGAAGTAATGCTTGAGGATTAACGAGCATTGAGGAAGAATAAAATGCTTTCAGGGAATGAAAAAGCTAAGTGATGACAGTGAGTAGGAGTACAAAATGTGATATTGGTATTTAATGTTGCCTGGGAGTGAAAATAATTAGGACATGCTTGAGGAGAAGACCTATTGTAATACAAGGACATCTCATAGAAACTGGTAACAAATATTGATCATCATGGCACGATTCTGTGCTGAAATAAAATTCAATACATTTTTTGTGCAAATTTGGTCATCAGTGAATAATGGCTTCACTGAATGCCAATTTGTGAAGCATGATGTGAAGTTTTAGTAGAGAATCTCCCATAGTATCCTTGATGTTATCATCTGCTGTTCAGAAGCCTCTGAACTTGTGGATTATGTACATCAAGAGCAGCTTTGTTCTCCTGAATAGGGATGCTAGACTCAGTTTCTTCAGATTGGAAACTTTACAAGAAGCAGACTGGATGTGATGACATCACTGAATATAGGAGCATTTGTGGAGATAAAAGACATGCCAGTCAGTGTGTGACTTGCATGTACATCAGTGCAAACTTCAACTTTGAAAGTTGAATCACAATAACACATGGAAGTGTCTCAGGTCTTCATGTATCAGTTTTGCAAGAAAAAGCATAAAGAAGGATGTAAGCCAACCAAAAACTCCATGCGACAAAAAAAATCAAGAATAGCTTGTTTCAGTCTCATTGGATGAGACTGTTTCCTTGACAGGTTCCCTTCTTCTTCCACAACACCATCTTTAAAATGATAGCTACATCATTCAGCAAACTTTTTCTGAAATTTTATTTCAGATATGAGAGCAAGTATCAATCAATATGATATTGAATTTCCATAATAATAGAGAACATCTCTCAAGGTCAGCATGATCTGTTGCGGTGGAACTTGAAATGAAAACTTTTTGAAACATTTTATGAAGATCTTAAACTCCTAAAGTCAATGCAACATGCGAAGGCCATTTCATCTTTGATGATGTTAACTGTAATATCTCCCAGCAATGGATCCCCAGAGTTGCATGTAGTGTGTTCAGACCTCTCACTACAACAACAAGTTTGTGATAATTATTCCTCAAATGGATACCTCTGAGCAGGTTCACGTGATTGAATAAAGCTCTCACACTACAAATAGGCCCAGGGTCAAAATCCATTAACACCCTGACTTCAAATTTCCCCAAATCATATTTTACTTTCTTTAATCAGCAACCCCTGCACCAGGATTGGCAGGAATCAAAGTTGTGAACATCCTGTATCCTTCACATCATCTTGACCTTCCCCAACTCTGTTGAGCAGAACTGGGAAATTGAGTTAGCTAATGTAACACTGCTGACTCTCCGCTAGCCTTATTTCTGCAATCTAATCTTACCATAGCAGTCCCTCAGTTCCAAACACACTGGCTTTGCCCGAGGAACAGCTACATTTCATTGCAACGAACAGATAAAAACTCCTTTCATAAGAAAGACCCCTCAAGTGTATTTGCTGTGTCAATTTGCATGGGTCTCTTCTTGAATTTATTTACACAAATTGAATCTGAACCACCATCCGTAGGAAAAACGAAGATAATTGAGCAAGTCAGAGTAAATTCGTCGCAATGAAGAACTGATATAAAAGATGTGCTCCACAGGTTGTATACTTGGACAAAGGAGTGTGAATAGTCCTGTGTACAAAGGGGAATGGTATTTAGATAATCCTGGCAATACCATCAACACAATGATCCACTACAGGGCTTGTCACCTGTAGTTAAAAACCTTCAACAATGACATCTTCTTTTCCCTTCAGAGGAACATACTGAACACTATCAACTTAGATTTCAATCGACCCCTTAATTTCAGACTTCGAAATTGAATTTAAACAGAAGTTGATTGTAAAGACTGTCTGAAGATGTAAAGTCAGTTGGCATATAATCAGATTGTAATGATCTCTGTTCTGAACTACTTTTTACTTGAGGGGGATCTAACAATTTATACGTCTATTGCAAGTTCACAGAAAGTGATTCCAAGAAACTGTCTCTTTCAATTTGCAGATTTCAATTACTGTTTTTCTAATTCACACATCTGAAGTTTTTCCTTGAACATATATACAGCAATGCTTGTTTTTTCAAAGTTTGTTTTCTTGCTTTTAAGATAGAAACATTCTAGCTGAATGAAAGTTTTGGCCTATAAATAATCATGTCTGAATCAGACTATCTGGTGATGTCTTTTGGGGAGCAACTAGAAAGAGTGGGAAATGCATGAAATAACCAAAGTGGTCCCACACAAAATATTCCCTGAAAGCCCATAAATGTTCCCATCAGAATCATTTAAAATCAGTTACTCTGTCTTCCATTTTATGTCATCAGTACTTGTGTGGAAAAACATATAGCAAATGCACTATCAACATTTCTCTCAAAAAACTACGAGAAACATACTTCCACCTTGATACTATGTGCCCTAGGTTGGGGGAAAACACGTCACACGTCAAATTATTCAACTTGGGTCTTGAATGTAAGAAATCAATGTCATAGAAAAGTTTTCAATTCAATAATATTATATATCAATAAGTATGGTTTTTATGCTGATTTAAGCATAAAATTGTGATACTGACACCAGAAATGGGTTTAACACTTTGTATCCATGTGGGTGTAACAATTTAGCCATATTGATATCTCTCTCACATGTAAATCTCCATGCACACAAACCATTTCCTGCCATGCCCATATCATTATCCAGGTAAGGCACGTATTTGCGTATTTTACACAAATAAAAATAACATTTACTCAGTTAATTACAAATCTGCCAACTATATTTAGGAATATATGAATTACTAAAACATAGGTCTATTGAGAAGTATCTATATTTTCATATTTAGGACTGTTAATTATCCAAAATACACTATGTGTAAAAGTACTCATATCTTTAAACTAGTGGGAGAATACAAAATGCTAGTTAATCCTCAAAAAATGCAATTACTCAAACATAAACAGACATAGGAGTAAAGACCCAATTGCTTGAAAAGTTATCAGGACTACTTCCAGCACTTACATGAGTGTATAATCTTCAAACTGACTTTCACAGTTCACACAGGCATGACATTTTGAGGGTCAGCTGGATAGACAGGAGAAGACTAGAATTGCTCTGAAAGTTTCATATCAGAGCCATGTTTCATTATTTGCTCTTGATTCAAAAGACCAGTGAGGGTCCCGGGGTAGAATAGGCCTTCAGTAACCCATGCTTGCCATAAAAGGCGACTATGCTTGTCGAAAAAGGCGACTAAGGGGATCGGGTGGTCAGGCTTGCTGACTTGGTTGGCACATGTCATCGGTTCCCAATTGCGCAGATCGATGCTCATGTTGTTGATCACTGGATTGTATGGTCCAGACTGGATTGTTTACAGACCGCCACCATATAGCTGGAATATTGCTGAGTGCGGCGTAAAACTAAACTCACCCACTCACACACTTGATTCTTAATGAGGTCATGGCCTTCTTCCTAAACATCAAGGTCATCCAATGATATGTACGAAAGCTTCCACATGGGAATACAAGATGTAGATGAAGTATGAAGAGCGGCATATCATCTGTTTGTTATATGTGCACAGTTATGAAACAGGTGCAATAATGCTGGATCCTCATGGGTGAAAAACCAGGACACTCACAAAAACCATACACTAGTTAAATTTGTTTTCAGTGGTTGAAGAAATTGAACCATCTTCAGTAATAGTTACAATCCAATTACATAACCTCTCTATAATGCTGATTTCTAAAGAAAATCTATGAGAACTGTCTTTTTAATTTTCTTTGCATATCCTGTACTGGAGGCTATTACTGGAGCAGGATGCACAATGTGACTAATAGGTTATTGTATGAATCTACTGCACTGAAGACTTGCAAGAACACTTTCTGAAAAGGAAACCTGATGATAAACCCTTAACTTTATCAGTGCCGTCACAGATTACTTTTTCCATTGTTTCATGTACCTTCTTGTAATTGTCTATTGGTTTGAAAGCTAGACCAGACTTGAAGCCTACAATTAGAGGATTCAGGCCTGCCCAAGGGAAGTAAGTTGTGGTTCCATAGACAACTTAGCTACTGGTGACCTGTCATGGCACAGGAAGGAAAACTTGTGAGATGTCTGTTATTGCTTTTGTTACAAAGGTACTTGTATGAATCTTAAGTGACTCCACAGTATACCTCCTTCACAAACTCTAAACACATTTTAAAATAATGTACTAGGTCCTTCATTCAAATACATACTTGCATCACATGCTGAATCTAGAACTGTAATTACACGAACAATTGTCATTTCAATCACGTAACATGAAATGTATCTGTTGTCAATCGATACAAGCAATCATTATTTGTTCCTTTAACAGAAATAATTTACTTAAATTACATTAAAACAAACAGAAATTTGATTGTAGGATCATTGATCGTTTCAACTGATATTCCTATTTCCCTGGCTAAAGAGACAAGGTAGCTTAATCACGTTTCCTGACAACAAACATCATCAGATAAGAAAACACACACACAGAACACTATTGACAAGACAAGAATCCCTTGGGAGACAACAATGCAACTGAAAGTTAAATTACATTAACCAAAGCGCTATATGAACTGATACAAACTCACACAAGCAAGCATTATATTGATTTTGTAACACTAATTGATTTTCTTGGCTGATGACCAACATCCTGGGATTCAAATATGATTTGGATTACATCTATACTCTGCTGCTTTCGTGGGAGCCTATCACCAGCCAGAATTTGTACAGAAACATACTTTTATGGATTTGTCTAGCACTAATGTAACTCTGGGCATTTTTCATTGTGTATTTGAATATAGACTTGTTAATGCCCGACATGGCCCAATCATTAGTCAGGCAACTCAGGGTCTGGAAGTCTGCGATAACTGCTATTATGAGTCTGAGATGCTGACGTTGAGACTACTTAGAAGTGTGGTGGGTACTTGAGAAGCATGTAATTTGGGATCTGTTTTCTAGAAGATTCAGCCATTTGTCACCTGCTCCATGGCACAAATTGTTTTCTTAAACCAATAAAATGTGAAGACAACAAAATGCATGATATGCTGCAGACTGGTAGAATAACAGTTGAATAGTCAAAGAAATGGACATTGTATTAAGCACAAGAGATATATTTCTTATTGAATTTTCGTTCAGTGTGTTTAAGGCAAGTATGAGTGGAAGACTATTTCCAAATAAGGAGCAAGTACAGTTTTATACAGATTCAAGCAATATTCCACCACTTCCTTGTAACCTGCGTACGTCATCAACGAATTGCCAAGCAAACGCAATAACCACCAGGCAACCCTACTGCCTCAAGAGAGGGAAGGAAGTCAATTAGCCTGTTTTAGTATATATCCTGAATAATTACCTAACAAAAATACATATTTTCAAACTGATTTATACGAAACTCTTCCTAAAATATACTGGAAGTTGTGTATGCTGTGTTTGGACAGAATGTTTCTGTGGCAACTCCTGCTTCCATTCATCCAATGATATTATTCTACCAGTTAGTCGATGCAGTTGTTATCAGACAATGTTCTAATAACAGAGAACCCCTCACTTGCATCTCATGGACATTTCTGGTGTCCCTGGCCATGATATTGCTGCATTAATGCTAAAGCTCCATAAAACCCACCTCTTCATTCATCTCAAGGATCTCAGGCTACTGTGGTAGGTTCAAGTACATTGAAATCTGCCAACACCAGCACCTGTCTAATCTGGTACTCTGTCAAAACCGGTATAAACTTTTGGTTCTTTACAATGATTTTAGAATTATTAAGACACTAATCTAATCTGGCATCTGTCTAATCCGTATTTTGGCACCACTTTCCGGTCCCAGCCAGCAATATTAACTGTAATTAACACAGTCTAAATTAACACGGGTATGTGCAATCAAATGGAAGGACTTATAATGCAATTCACTAACAAGTGTTTGCCAGTAACATGGCAATACTGCCTGATGCTAAAGAAGAATGAAATATTTATCACATATTCACTACTGTTCACTTTTTGCTCACACATAAGATGCCTGTAATGACTGGTGGCTGAATAATCACCCAATGTAGGCTGCCGACAAAACTGAGGACATTGGTTGCAATCTTTCATGGAATACTGCATTAATGTAAGTTCGAAAAGTGGACAAAGTGTCGTGGTCATATTGAAAATAAGACCAAGGTCACACAAATCGACTGGTGTCTGCCTAATTCCCCAATGTACGCTGTCACCAAATTTGAAGACACTGGATATGACAGTTCATGAGATACACAAGTTTGAAGAGTGGTCAAAGATTCGTGGTAACCTTGAAATAAGGCCAAGGTCAACAAACTTGGCTGATGTCTGCGCATTCCCCCAATGTAGGCTGTCACTGAATTTGAAGACACTGGGTGCTCCAGTTCATGAGATATCCTGTTAACAAGAGTTTGAAGAGTGGTCAAAGAGTTGTGATGACCTTGAAAATAAGGTCAAGATCCCAAATTACCTAGTGTCTGCATAATACTCCAATGTAGGCTATCACCAAATTTGAAGACACTGGGTATAACAGTTCATAAGATATTGCATTAACAAGAAACTGGACATGTGTACTGTTAAATACATATTAATCCTCTTGGCATGCTACAGTAAGTGAGTGAGTTTAGTTTTATGCAGCAATCAGCAATATTCCACCTATATGGCAGTGGTCTGACTTACTAGATAATAAGGAAGTAGTCATGCTGGGAAGTGATCATCACTGTCTAATCCGGCACCCTGTGAAAACCAGCACTTTATTTTGGTCCCTTAGAGGTCTGGTTTAGACCGTATTCAGTATTTCCAATACTTACATACTGTTATGATCTGTAAGGAGTGGGGCGGTGGGGTAGCGTAGTGGTTAAAGCGTTCGCTCGTCACGCCAAAGACCCGAGTTCGATTCCCCACGTGGGTACAATGTGTAGGGCCCATTTTCTGGTGTCCCCTGCCGTGATATAGCTGGAATATTGCTAAAAGCGGCGTAAAACCAAACTCCCTCCCTCCCCTGTAAGGAGTATGAGATCTTGTAAAGGAACTGAAGAAAGTGTAACACGGAAAAAATGTAAATTTTAACTTTATGAAATCATTGTTTACTGAGGGTTGTATTCATATTGAAAATGAATAAAAACTGCATCACATAAACACTGAATTATGATTCTACATACTGCGTTGGTTCTACTTGAGAAAGAGCTTCTGTTCTGTAAGTTGATACCATACGCAGTAAAAGTAATAATATTCAAGCAAGACTGGTTTCATAACCTTGGTAGATTGTTATGTTCTTCAATGTTTATTGTCTTGTTCACAAATGGCAATTATGCATCTCCAGCATCTCAACAACCTGTGGAGTATTGAGCAGTAAAGTGAAATCAGTGAGCGAAACTTGGAAAAGAAAAGCTATGAGAAATGTCAGTGGCAATGTGGTATGTGCAGTCTTGACAACAACTAATGGCTATGTTAGTCACCTACTAGTCACCTATTTACTAGTCATCACATGAAAAGTGATTGACGTGCGTCTTGCTTCACAAAATTGATCCATAACAGACACAGATGAGAGTTTATTAAACGTGGAAATAAATGAAGAAAACCAGTGTTCCTTAATAAGTGGTGCAAAACCAAGCATCAGTTCAATGAATAGTCCCATTCTTTAAATATATTTCCCTTTGCTTCTGTGCTGTTTCTAAGGTTTAAGAAAACAGAAAATATAAAATAATCTTTAAATAGTGTTTGACTCTGATTTACAACTCAGAACCCAGGACAGTTCAAACATTGATTGTATAACTATAGATAAACTATAAATCAAGAGAAAAAAGAACATTTATCCACAAACATGCATTCTCTTGTGTTTCACCTTCATGAATACATTCTACCCATGTTATGTCCTGGGAAGATCCAGATGAAGTAGTAATTGCTGTTGACATCCTCCCACAGTAAACTGTAGGGACCAGGAAATGTCAACAATTTACGACCGCCATTTGCCGAGACCACACAGCATGGCCTTTATTGACTAGGATGTATAGAATCCACTCGGTAGTAACAGTCTGATAGCTGATTATTGAGTCTGACAACAACACTAAAAGCATATTTCATGTTTGAGGCATGTCAACATTGGGTCTTCATACAGTCTCTGACTGTGACATCCCATCATTATCAAACAACATGTGTCAAGTTGGAAAAGCAATTTAAAACACATTAGAAATACTTTGTGATACAGAAATATTTTGCAAGCACTCAAATGAATGTCTCTTTTGGGACAAAATATTTGATTAGTGATTGGACCCTGTCTGTCACATCTCATATGTGTTTTAAAGATACAAAGAGGCTCTGTACCTCACATGGGGGGGCTGATGTACATGGATAGCTCACCTGGTGACTGTTGTTCATGGATAGCTCACCTGGTGACTGTTGTTCATGGATAGCTCACCTCATGACTGTTGTTCATGGATAAACTGGTGACTTGTTTATCTATAGCTTGCCTGGTGAGTGTTGTAATGGATAGCTCACCTGGTGACTAAATAGCTATCCTGGAGACTGGATCTGCATGGATAGCTCACCTGGTGACCTGTTCCCTAGTAGGTGTGAGATCCTGCACTAGCTCCCTAGTGGGGGATGGGAGGGTGTGAGATCCTACACCAGCTCCCTAGTAGGTGATATGAAGGTGTGAGATCCTACACCAGCTCCCTAGTGGGGGATGGGAGGGTTTGCAATCCTACACCAGCTACCTAGTAGGTGATATGAGGGTATGAGATCCTACACCAGCTCCCTAGTGGGGGATGGGAGGGTGTGAGATCCCACACCAGCTCCCTAGTACGTGATATGAGGGTGTGAGATCCTACACCAGCTCCCTAGTGGGGGATGTGAGGGTGTGCAATCCTACACCAGCTCCCTAGTACGTGATATGAGGGTGTGAGATCCTCCACCAGCTCCCTAGTGGGGGATGGGAGGGTGTGCAATCCTACACCAGCTACCTAGTAGGTGATATGAGGGTATGAGATCCTACACCAGCTCCCTAGTGGGGGATGGGAGGGTGTGAGATCCCACACCAGCTCCCTAGTACGTGATATGAGGGTGTGAGATCCTACACCAGCTCCCTAGTGGGGGATGTGAGGGTGTGCAATCCTACACCAGCTCCCTAGTACGTGATATGAGGGTGTGAGATCCTCCACCAGCTCCCTAGTGGGGGATGTGAGGGTGTGAGATCCCACACCAGCTCCCTAGTACATGATATGAGGGTGTGAGATCCTACACCAGCTCCCTAGTGGGGGATGGGAGGGTGTGCAATCCTACACCAGCTCCCTAGTACGTGATATGAGGGTGTGAGATCCTCCACCAGCTCCCTAGTGGGGGATGGGAGGGTGTGAGATCCCACACCAGCTCCCTAGTACGTGATATGAGGGTGTGAGATCCTCCACCAGCTCTCAAATTGGGGATGTGAAGGTGTGAGACTATACACAAGCTTCCTTGAGGGAATGAGAGGGTGTGAAATGTAACTGTTGCCGCTGAGATAGTCTCCCCAACTGGCCTGCCCAGTTCAGTTAGTCACTCTCAGGTTGAGACTCATGGCAGTGAAAGAAGAAGGGGAGAAGGGATAGAGAAGTGGGCAGTACTATAAGCAGTCATGGTAGTAGTGGTGGTATGTGCTGTGGTACAAGTTGTGGTAGTGGTGGTCATGGGAGTGTTAGATGTATAGGAGAAAACACGCCCCCGAGGCTTTGGTAGACAATGTAATACTGGAGGGGGCCAAATTTCCAAACCCCGATGATTTTACATTGTCTACCAAAAAAGAGGAGAAGTGTTTTCTGTAACATATATACTGTCAATGATCAGTAATTACAATGTAGATGATCATTTAATGAAGCTACATAACAATGACTGAAGCGCATGTAAAATCAATTTAATGACAGTAACTGTAAGTAGATAATTTAACACCACCATCTTCGTTGGTCTGGTGGCCATGTGGAAGAACGTTTGCCTACAAATAGGACATTTGCGGTTCAAATCCCCCTTCGAGAAAACATTTGTATGAGCTTAATCTTAAGCGATATTTTTCAATTGATTTCAAAAACTTGTGTATCATTTGAATGTTGATGTTCATATACAATTAGGAAAAGTAAAACTTGGGAAGTGGTCTTACTAACAAAAAGCAAAACCTGGGAAGAGGTATTTCTAGTGAAAAGAAAAACCTGTCCCTCCAAAACAAAAACCTAAAATGTGGTTATTCTGGGAAAACAAGAGATGACCTAATACATAGTTAGAAGAACACTTTAGGTTTATATGAAGTGGTACATGCACATGTCGTAGTATAGTTTGTGGAGGTAGTGGTGGAGGTTGGGAGTAGATACAGTTGTCGTAGTGGGAGTTGAAATGGTAGCAGTGAGTGCAGAGGCGACAGTAGACGCAGAAGGGGTGCTATTGGTGGTTGTTGATGTAGATGAAACAGTAGCAGTGGCTGTAGTAGTGACACTAGATGCAGAAGAGGTGGTGGTGATTGTGGTGGTTGTTGATGTAGATGAAACAGTAGCAGTGGCTGTAGTAGTGACACTAGATGCAGAAGAGGTGGTGGTGATTGTGGTGGTTGTTGATGTAGATGAAACAGTAGCAGTGGCTGTAGTAGTGACGCTAGATGCAGAAGAGGTGGTGGTGATTGTGGTGGTTGTTGATGTAGATGAAACAGTAGCAGTGGCTGTAGTAGTGACGCTAGATGCAGAAGAGGTGGTGGTGATTGTGGTGGTTGTTGATGTAGATGAAACAGTAGCAGTGGTTGTAGTAGTGACACTAGATGCAGAAGAGGTGGTGGTGATTGTGGTGGTTGTTGATGTAGATGAAACAGTAGCAGTGGCTGTAGTAGTGACGCTAGATGCAGAAGAGGTGGTGGTGATTGTGGTGGTTGTTGATGTAGATGAAACAGTAGCAGTGGCTGTAGTAGTGACACTAGATGCAGAAGAGGTGGTGGTGATTGTGGTGGTTGTTGATGTAGATGAAACAGTAGCAGTGGCTGTAGTAGTGACACTAGATGCAGAAGAGGTGGTGGTGATTGTGGTGGTTGTTGATGTAGATGAAACAGTAGCAGTGGCTGTAGTAGTGACACTAGATGCAGAAGAGGTGGTGGTGATTGTGGTGGTTGTTGATGTAGATGAAACAGTAGCAGTGGCTGTAGTAGTGACGCTAGATGCAGAAGAGGTGGTGGTGATTGTGGTGGTTGTTGATGTAGATGAAACAGTAGCAGTGGCTGTAGTAGTGACGCTAGATGCAGAAGAGGTGGTGGTGATTGTGGTGGTTGTTGATGTAGATGAAACAGTAGCAGTGGCTGTAGTAGTGACGCTAGATGCAGAAGAGGTGGTGGTGATTGTGGTGGTTGTTGATGTAGATGAAACAGTAGCAGTGGCTGTAGTAGTGACACTAGATGCAGAAGAGGTGGTGGTGATTGTGGTGGTTGTTGATGTAGATGAAACAGTAGCAGTGGCTGTAGTAGTGACGCTAGATGCAGAAGAGGTGGTGGTGATTGTGGTGGTTGTTGATGTAGATGAAACAGTAGCAGTGGCTGTAGTAGTGACGCTAGATGCAGAAGAGGTGGTGGTGATTGTGGTGGTTGTTGATGTAGATGAAACAGTAGCAGTGGCTGTAGTAGTGACGCTAGATGCAGAAGAGGTGGTGGTGATTGTGGTGGTTGTTGATGTAGATGAAACAGTAGCAGTGGCTGTAGTAGTGACGCTAGATGCAGAAGAGGTGGTGGTGATTGTGGTGGTTGTTGATGTAGATGAAACAGTAGCAGTGGCTGTAGTAGTGACGCTAGATGCAGAAGAGGTGGTGGTGATTGTGGTGGTTGTTGATGTAGATGAAACAGTAGCAGTGGCTGTAGTAGTGACGCTAGATGCAGAAGAGGTGGTGGTGATTGTGGTGGTTGTTGATGTAGATGAAACAGTAGCAGTGGCTGTAGTAGTGACGCTAGATGCAGAAGAGGTGGTGGTGATTGTGGTGGTTGTTGATGTAGATGAAACAGTAGCAGTGGCTGTAGTAGTGACGCTAGATGCAGAAGAGGTGGTGGTGATTGTGGTGGTTGTTGATGTAGATGAAACAGTAGCAGTGGCTGTAGTAGTGACGCTAGATGCAGAAGAGGTGGTGGTGATTGTGGTGGTTGTTGATGTAGATGAAACATTAGCAGTGGCTGTAGTAGTGACGCTAGATGCAGAAGAGGTGGTGGTGATTGTGGTGGTTGTTGATGTAGATGAAACAGTAGCAGTGGCTGTAGTAGTGACACTAGATGCAGAAGAGGTGGTGGTGATTGTGGTGGTTGTTGATGTAGATGAAACAGTAGCAGTGGCTGTAGTAGTGACACTAGATGCAGAAGAGGTGGTGGTGATTGTGGTGGTTGTTGATGTAGATGAAACAGTAGCAGTGGCTGTAGTAGTGACACTAGATGCAGAAGAGGTGGTGGTGATTGTGGTGGTTGTTGATGTAGATGAAACAGTAGCAGTGGCTGTAGTAGTGACGCTAGATGCAGAAGAGGTGGTGGTGATTGTGGTGGTTGTTGATGTAGATGAAACAGTAGCAGTGGCTGTAGTAGTGACACTAGATGCAGAAGAGGTGGTGGTGATTGTGGTGGTTGTTGATGTAGATGAAACAGTAGCAGTGGTTGTCCTGGGAGTGGTAGACACAGCAGAAGTAACATGTCCTAGGCATGTAAATACCTCCTGCTTATCTGTGTTGAACGGGAAGAGCAAGTTTCTTTCCAATATGTTTAAATATTACACACAAACAGCCTACGCTTTACACTTTAACAAACTGTTCACTCTCTAACAACTGCTCGCCTATTCAAAAACTACAGGTAATCCATTACTGACAGTAAGATGAACTAGAGAAGTAAAATGTGCTCTGCCAAAATATCTGATTGCCACTTATACTTTTGTTCCAGGAAATTCATTATTGGGCAACTGAAATGCAATATTCCATTCTCCCAGCAATCCTTTAATACAGGGAAGATGGTCTTGATGTTCTATCATCTTGTGACATATTACTTAGTCCACAGCCAACCACAGGAGATCACAGATGAACATGTTATATTGATCATATCTACCAAGCAGTCTATCAACAGGATCATCTCACAGGGGCCGAGACTGGAGCAACAAAGGAAGTACAACACTTTCATACATCAGACAATATCATTAGATCCAACAATCTCTATGGTAATCAATGAAAAATATGATCGCCATACATCAGAATGATGCAGGCCGCACTGCACTGACACAGCTCACACGGTGGCCTGGACAGACAGTAAACAATCCCATCTAGTAATTGGTGTTATGTCTGCCATAAAGTATCATTTACCTCTCCCAGGCTTGATATGAAACAGTTTATGACCCAACGGAGATAACTCTTACAAATGACATTTAAACTTAACAGATACGGCTGATTGAGATGCAAGAGCAGGAGCCCCATGTATGACACTGATACCCTTGCCACTCCTTAAACCCACTTGGATCTACCATGCCCTACAACACGGACATTAAATACATGATGGTGGTGAAAGCCATTAGAAGCACTGCTGTCAGTGCCACTAACAGTTTGCACCTGACTGACTACAAATGTTAACTTGCACTTTTCTTCAACCTAGACACATGATTGTGCATGAGTGTCCACTGTGTGCACATCATGTGCAAGCAGGTGCAGATGTTGCATGTGACACTGGGAACAAGGTCAGACAGGGACAATGTGTGCCACTATTGAATGCTTTGAGACTGAAAGACTGCTGCACTGCAGCAGTAGATGAAGATAGATCCACCTATGTTACTACTGTGAGTTACATGTAACCACATTCTGATTTGTTTCTTCAGTGTTTACTTCTGGTTTGTCAAGCATGTGTATTAGTCAAAAGTTCCTGTTCGCCAACCTGGGCCTTAATTCTCAAAATGTTTGTAGCCCTAAGTATTCTTAATGAGTTGAGAATAAGCTTAAGAAGTTTGTAGGGCTACAAACATTTTGAGAATAACTAGCCTGGGCTTCAATTTTCTAAGCTCACGTATTGCTAAGATAATAATGAGTTAATGTTAATGTATGGAGTTTACAGCTATCTTAGCACTAAGAGAGCTTAAAAAACCTAGGCCCCGGAGTTTTAGTAATATGCTGATTCTAAGTCTGTTAAGTATAAGAGGTAAGGTCATCTTAGAGTTATAATTGTGAATGGCAGTGACAGATTATCTCCTTGTACATCTCTACTAGATATGCAAATTGTATATAGGTACATATGTATAGCAGGTTGGACAATTGGTCCAAATGACACTCAAACTATTATTGTTCATACAAAAAATTACCATGGTTGGCCCTCAGCAAATTTGAGGTGCAGGGGACTTGTGATACCCATGAGTGGACCATACAAAATTCTGAGTGGGTGAGGACTTACTTGAAGGGGTCAAAGACCCAGTGCTTGGACAGTTCCTGCATCGAGTAGCCATGCACCCAGTCTAGATCCAGCTTCTTCAGGCCTGCGATGAAGTACACCAGGAAGACCTGAAACATTGCAGACAAGTCATCAGGTCAACTGAGACATGGCTGACAGGTGTTTGGGTCTACTGAAACATGCCTGCTAGGTCATCAGCTCTATTGAAACATGGTAGTTACGTCATCAGATCCACTGAAACACGACAGGCAGGTCTAGTTAAACATGGCAGACAGGTCATCAGGTCCACTGAAACATGACAGCCAGGTCTAGTGAGACATGGCAGGCAGGTCATCAGCTCAAATGAAACAGGCTGCTGAAACATGACAAGTCATTAGGTCAAATGAAACATGGCTGATGGGTCATCAGGTCTACTGAAACATGGCTGACAGGTCATTAGGTCAAATGAAACTGGGAAAATAAAACATGACAGGTCATCAAGTCTACAGGAACGTGACTGACAAGTCATCAGACCAAATGAAACATGGCATACAGGTCATCAGGTCAAAAGAAACACCACAGGTTATCAGGCCTACTGCAACACGGCTGAGAGGTCATTAGGTCTACTGAAAGAATGGCAGTCAGGGCATCAGGTGTACTGCCACATTGCTATCAACACTTAATGTTTTATTATCTTGGTTAGAGGTTCATGATAAATAGGATTCACATACTCTGTTTGTTCATATTCTACAATTCTACATTCTGAAGCAGTGCCATATTTGCAATCATATCGATTACTTTTTATGTGATGTAGTTTCATATGAAGTCATGTTTCTGTAAAGGCACAGATGCTAAATGATCCATCAAATGATACCTGAGCTGATCAGTCCAATTGGATTCTCCTACTTGGAGCTATAAAATGAGGTAGTATCAACAATTTACATAATAAAACTTTTAAATTTGAGTGCTGACATTATTCAAGAAGACAAATCCATCTTTGAATCTAAATTTGGAAAATTCATTGGATTAAAGGCTAGCCAGGTAAAAGAACTTTTCACATGCTTGAAAATTGTAGCTCTGGGATTTCAATCAATTTGTCAACATTATTCTTTCCTGGTGAGTAAAAGACGAAAATTGGAATGGTGTGCAACAGATTCAGTCATTCAATCAATTCTTCAGGGTCTCATAATCAAAACAATGGCTCACTCAAAGATGAATCACAAAATATGTTTTTGAGAAGAATCAGACACAGAGCTCTTTGAATTTATTCAATCAAACACATGCTGAAGACAAAACACGGTTCGATCACCATTAAAGTCTGATTTTCCTTTGTGAAAGAACTGAATCAGTGATTCCATTGTTATTCTGTATCCAGCTCTTACCCATGCTAAGTATAGAGCCCACTGTGTTACCCTCTGCCCGTCTTAATTCAACTTAAAGCTGATTAAAGCAAAGGATGGAGACACACTTATCATTCCACAGTATATGAGTTTCCAAACAACATATTGTGTATCCTCTAAATACAAAACACAACTTTAGCCAAAAAAGATCTAAAAACACTTTTGAGACACTGTGGCATTTCATTGCCTAAAGAAGCAATTAGTTTTGCTGAACATAAACTGTATTCTCTTCCACTACGCCCTGTAACTGACTACTGTTTCCAACACTGCTGACAGAATGGCTGTACTGGTGGGGCTTTTACTGGATTATTGCAATGAATGATGTCTGAGTTTTTGGTGATGATGATTAGCACTCTGTATACACATAAGTTTTATCTGCTGACTTCAATGTTTTCAAACTTACACTTCTACATCCACTGAACATATTACCATCAGTTCTCATGCAAATGACACTTCAGACATAAGAAAACTACACACAGAAAAGGATACAGTGGTGATATCTTTAACTGACATATGAGTTACACAATAAATATCACTCAAAGTGCACTGAACATTACCAGGCATTGTCTACTTGTCTGACAGACATTCTAAAAATAGTTGAGTAAATCTAGGAAACTACCAATAATATGGATAACAAGTTATGGACAGATTACAATATGTGGATGAAAAACTTCTCGACTACAGCAAGAGCAACATTTTGGTGTAGGTTGTTACTCCACTATCAAGCAAGTGATGAACCTACACTGCTACACTGCTACACTGCTCTCATTATAATCGGTAAGTTGTCATCCATATATTGTCATCCATCCTTACCGTTCCAACTTCTATATGCCTCTCAAAGAATAACAACAGCTTGTTATTGATTAACAGAACTCTTTCATATTTTAAAATAGAATATTGTATGCAATATCTTACGTTAATACTCACAGCATAGGGCCAAACAAAAAATGTGGTTCTGATTACACTTCTTTAAAATATAGGGTAGGTAGGTAGAATTATTATTTTTAAAAAATGTTTTTCAGAAGTACACTATGAACTAATTAGACACATATCAATGTGTAATTGTTTATTCAATCAAGCTGGTGTCCATTATGTTGTCTTTCTTACTCAAAATGACTGATGTCTGTCTGTGCAAAGAAAAACAACAACTGTATCTGAAAGCTCATTTTATTCTTATTTCTCAAAAAAATAATAGGGTCAGCACCAGATTTCAAGGGTAGGTCCAGTAATCAGTACCACAACATTTGTTTAAGACCTACTGATCATTTGATAGGATCACCAACAGATGAGGTGGTGGTCAGATTCTAACAGATCCTTAAACTAAATGTGTGTCAAGTCTAGGTGAAGCAGACTGGTGGTAGAATACAATCCATACATCTGAGGAATGATGAGATGCAGGCACTCTGGACAAACTACAGATTAACCATTTGATGCTCATTGGTCAGCTCTAATGACAATCCTTGCAGACTGGGAACCTATTCTGCCCTAACATTCAGATAAAACACCTTTTACCTGAAACTATGATTCATGACTAGACTATGGTTAATGAGCAGTCATACCTACCAAGGTTCTAAGCAGAGTATAATTCCACAGTGGAACATGGGCATTTCTTATCTTTGGGAAGAACAAGCCATCCAAAGACCTGAAACAAATCAAGTTCATTGATACGATGCAGTCTCAGAAGCAGAACAAAGCAGACGCATCTGTGCCACTGTAGAGAACCCTTAGTATCATCTCTTATGCCTCAGTGATACCCGAGAGGCATTAATCAGATCATATTACCTGTCGTATTTATCTTAACCCCATGCTAAATTTACAAAATATCATTTTAATTTATTTGGAAGATTGCTACAGACAATATGACATGTCAAGAAATGGCTGTTGCTTCTCAACTGGATTTCTAAAATCAGTAAAACATATTCTGTCAAGCTTATAGGAGTTGTAAAAATGTTCAATTGGTTGGCATCGGTGAATATGAGAACCAAGACACATATCAGTACCTGCTGGCATCTGAGAATATCAGAACAAAGACCAGGACTCCGTACAGATAGGAGTGATTGCTCCAAGAAAGAGGGACTTACCAGTATCTGTTGGCATCAGAGAACATCAGAACAAAGACCAGGACTCCATACAGATAGGAGTGATTGTTCCAGGATGTCTTGTCCAGCAGGAACACATACCAGTAGGTGATTAGGAAGGACAGGCAACTCCAGCGGAACATGAAACCCAGCATGATTCCTGCTGCACCTGTATGTGGAAGGTGGAAAGTGGAAAGTGGAAAGTTGTCAGTAGGAGTGTTACAATCACTAGTTACCAAGGCTGTCTCCCCAACACAAAAGGGTAAAATAAAGATATGCCTCTTGATGATGTAACTCATTGCACATTACATGAAAATCACAATGCAACAAAATTCACCTAGATTTCATTAACATTAGTATAGCGTTTTCAGTCATTGTTAAACAAAAGTGATAGTGAGTTGGACTTCATACTCCTTTGAACAACACTTCACTTTTATAGATTTGCCAACAAAAATCTGTGAGGACAATTAGCAGTGATGCACGATCATGATGTTGGTGCTCAAGAGGGTACTGGGTGCTAACTAGACAGGATCATCCATAAAATATTCATGAACTTGAATGGCATGAAATGTTTCTAGTTACCATATGCCACTGAATGAAATATTGATGGCATGACTTAAAGCTTTAATTTAAAATATGGAAGAAATATGGATGAGTACAAAAACACATTCTGGTGTAAGTTTATGGTGGAATGGTGGCATAAAATGAGTAAATGGACTTATTGGGAACACTAACCTAGAAGCATGATGAGGTACACAATGTACATCCACACAAGGGGAAGAGGCTGGAGGAAGTTGAACAGTGGGAAGCGACACTCGTCTGCATTACCCCAGCGCACATCTGCCATCCCTAGACCTCTCTCCTGAGGAATGTCAAACAGCATCAACAGACCTGAAAAAAGAGACACATAAACAGTCAAGGCACCTTTACGGTTTTGAGGGTTCTTTAATTGTTTTTTCACTTACATACCATTCCAAAGAGAGAAGTGAAATGATTCAATACTCAGTTGCAATGTGTTGGCTGTGGAATTTACACATTGTTCTGCACAACACTACTTAAAGATCATAACAGTGGTGTGCTATCAGTCATGACCACCTGTCATACTTAAGTGATGGACCTGAACTATCTTCATCCAAGATGGGCCTGAACTAACCTCACCCAAAATGGGCTTGAACTATCCTCATCCAAGATGGGTCTGAACTATCCTCATCCAAGATGGGCCTGACCTATCTTCATCCAAGATGGGCCTGAACTGTCCTCATCCAAAATAAGCCAGAACTATCCTCAACCAAAGTGGGCCTGAACTATCCTCATCCATGATGGGCCTGAACTATCCTCAACCAAGATGGGCCAGAACTGTCTTCATCCAAGATGGGCCTGAACTATCCTATTCCAAAAGGGGCCTGAACTATCCTCATTCAAGACAGGCTCGAACTATCCTCAACCACGATGGGTCTGAAGTATCCTCATCCAAAATAGGCCTGAACTATCCTCAACCAAAGTGGGCCTTAACTATCCTCATCCATGATGGGCCTGAACTATCCTCAACCAAGATGGGCCTGAACTATCCTCATCCAAGATGGAACTGAACTGTCCTCATCCAAGACGGGCCTGACCTAACCTCACCCAAAATGGGCTTGAACTATCTTCATCCAAGATGGGCCTGAACTATCCTCATCCAAGATGGCACTGTACTATCCTCATCCAAGATGGGCATGACCTAACTTCACCCAAAATGGGCCTGAACTAACCCCATCCAAGACAGGCCTTAACTATCCTCACCCAATTCGGGTCAGGCCCCGATTTCTCGAAACAAACTTCGGTTTTCACTCAAATCTCGAACTGAGTTTCACAATTTGAAACAACTGAATTTCTAACTCAACTGCATTTTGGACACATAAAACCCAAACAAATTAAGTAATCTATTCACGAAACTCAAATTGTTTCCTATAGTTTGAGTTTTGTGCTGATTTCAGTTCATTCTGTGAAAAATACGTTTTCTCAAATTTGATTAAAATCTCAGACTTAAGTTTGATTCCAGAAATCAGGGCCTGAACTATCCCCATCCAAGATGGGCCTGAACTAACCTCACCCAAAATGGGCCTCAGAAGAATAATGCTTCTCTGTCTAGTTTCCAAGTCCAGTCTGGGCTATGACGATGTGAATAGTGACTACTCATTGTGAAGGTAGTGAAACACTATTAGTGAAGTATCACTGTAATCTGTGGAGCCTCGTTGTAGTTAGTAAAGTATCTGAGAATAATGAAGTCTGACTGGAGTTACGGGTATATTTAGATAAGTCTCTGTTTCATTAGTAAAGTCTCTTGTTAGTGAAGTACACGTAACAAATGAAGTTTCAGTGTAATACGTGACATCTTTATGTCAATAGTGCAGTCTCAGTGTAATTTGTGGTGGTCTGAATGACTAGATTGATATACAACATGACAAGTAAGCATGCAGACAACTACTGGTTGTTTGAAAAACCTAAATCAAAATGCACTTCTAAAGGACTTCCTGTCCCTAGCCCTACTTGAATTACAAATATTAAATTGTACAATCTGAAGAATATTTTGGCAAATTAGATAAAATTATTGTGGCTTCTTGCCAGCTGGCTACATGGCTGGTAATACATAAAATCATCTTGTTAACTCTCAAATCTGAAGACACTGGACAAATGAAAGATTTTTGATGCACTGTCATACTGTTTTGCCTAGCGAAACAGGTGTTCTACTACATCTGCAGCAGTGAGGTGGATGACAATACATCAAAGCGACTCTCATGTTATGTCTTCTACGGGTGCACAAATGATGTAAACAAAAATGCAAATTGAAACTGTGTTTCATCTTTTAGGATATCTTCTCAATCGAAGTACATTATATCTTTGAGGTTTAAATGCATGTAAAGTCTCATTAAAACTGACAAAAGGCATTTTGTAATCTTGTAAAGATGAGGCAAGTCATAACAATTGGCAGCTGCCTATAGAAAAGTTACAGGGCTGGTCACTTGGAGCTCTGTGTAGGGAAGTCAGGTGACTTTAACATATCAGCTGATCTGGCTCAGTGACTTGGTTGATGACATATCGACCACTATTTGCACCAGACATAATTATTAACAAGCATTGTCATTAGGGTGACATTATCTGCCATCACAAACTGTCAAATCAAACTTAAAAAGCAATGAAAGTGAAGGTCATAATTTAAGATGAAGTTAAATGTCAACAGGAACATGATCAGTCAACCTCTCTCTTGATATCTTGCTCTGTAGTTGTTCAAACACACAAAGTCTCACTTTGACCTTGATGTGAATGTCTTAGTGTATGAAATATGCAAAAGCAGTAAAAAAGATATTGCTTATTGGAAAATGGAGAAGTCTTGAAAGTCTACCAAAGTGAGCTGTTCTTGAAATATCTTACTGAAATCTTCCAAGTGTCACCACGACCTTGAACATCACGTGAAGGTCACCAAAACTGACTAGACCTTGCACCTTCCCTAGATGAAACTTAGTGTCAGATATGAAGAACCAGTGAATGGTTCTTGAGGTATCCCGCTGACAATTTTCACAAGCAGCTTAACACGGTGAAATCTTCAAAGTGTTGCAGTGACCTTGAAAATCATGTGATGGTCACCAAAATCGACTAGGCCCTGCACCTTCTGTAGATAATGCTTGGTGTTGAATATGAAGAAATCCAGTGACTGATTCGTGAGTAATTTTGTTGACAAGTGTAAAACATTAAAGTCCCCTTGTGACCTGGAAATGAAGGCCAAGGTCATCAAACCTGATTGGGACCTTTCTTTCACAACGATGAACCTAGATACCCAATACGAAAAGAATCTAGTCAACAATTTTTAAGATATTCCAATTTGTATGTACGAACATACTGATAGACAGACTATATAATGTTATATCCCCCAACTTTGCTAGTCACACGAACGCACGCACGAACGCACGCACGCACGCTAGCACGCTAGCACTCACGCACGCTAGCACTCATGCACGCTAGCACTCACGCACGCTAGCACTCACGCACGCACGCACAACAAAAATAATATGTTCCAAGCACTGAACCTTTGAAAAATGTCAAGACGACTTGATATCTGCTGAATTTGGCTCATGGAAGCATTTGAGCAACTACTCCAAACTGAATTGAACCATCAAAACAAGCTGAACCTATTTACTCAAGTCCTTCCAGCCCACAAAACTCCTTCTCCAGAGAAATTACTTCAACTTTACAAAATTATGTAAACATGACTAATAGACAAATATCGAATTTAGCAGAGGAAATAATTCATCCTTATAAGAAAATCAATTTAACTAACAACCTTAAGATTTTTCTTTGCATCATAAACAGGTTCATAAGACCAAATCCTCAAACATCAAAAACGTGTAATTGTTTTAAAAGGGAACAGTTCCTCAAATGAGCACATTAGGTGAGCACTGAAGGATGGGTGAAGCATCATACCGGAGCTGTTCCTTTGATGGTGATACAATCAAACCTTCATTTAACAACAGGACTGTACATCATACAATTACATTCCCTAATTAAACCTTTTTGTCCCTTAACCTTGCAAGATGCCTTCGTTTAAAACGCAAAACATTTCAGGCAACAGCGGAAGAATGCTTTTCGTAAAGCCATACTGATTGGGCCGTAGGACCATTTCCATCAAGTGAACAAATGCCGTAATAAGCATGGACATGAAGGTTACAGCGGTGAGGAACGCGTTGTGTAATCAGTATTCCAAGCACAACTAATTTGGTTGCTTGTAGCACAGTATCTCCAAATTAATCTCGGGTCAGTAGATAATGCTCGAGAAAGTTATGTCTGTCTGAAAACATTAGACAATTATCTAATAAAGTGATCCGTCCCACTAACTGCCTGAAGGTTCCGACGGTTTGATGTGAGCACTAAACACAGTTTGATGCTATCTTCCTACATTACAAAGCAGACACATTACAATGGAAACAACTGCCATATTGTTGTACACATATTACCATTTGTCAATTTCTCCTTGAGTATCGTGCTTCAATCTTGATCACAGTATTTATCTGACAAAGATTTAAGCTCCTTTGAAGACAGATTGCTTAAGAATGGTAAATTACAAATTAACCAATTTATACTAAATTGTGGATCTGCTCAAATTAGACATGCTGTGGCTGAGTGAGTTTGAGAAGTTAGGTATGACAGATTCCAGCAACTTATAGTTCCAGAACTATTTCAACACACACAACCATTTTCAAATATTCATCAGCAAACTGTTCTGGTTATAAGACAAACAGTCAGCATTGTCGGGGATGGGATAAATGCTTCAGCGCATGTAGATATCTCTCACATTATCAATCACTAGATCATCTGCTTTAGACTAAAATATTTACAAACTTTTGACATGCAGCTGCAGTATTGCAGAGCATTGTTAAACAACAAACATTACTTTTTTACCTCTTCATATTACTATGAACTTCATCATCAACATGATGCAATGATGCTATAAATTCAAAGTTTAATACTTCTTTCACTGTGGCATTTTAACGTAAAGAAGGCACAATCATATAATCACGTCCTTACAACACATAACGATAACTTGTTTTTTCAGGTATAATGTTTATAAATGATCAAATACATTTCAATTATACTCTAAAGACATGTAATGATGGAATGTAACACTATGGTTAATCATTCAAAAATTTTTATGAAGTTTCAGTGAATATTGTTCAGAATATCATCTGGTTTCTAAAACTGACAAGACTCTTCAGCTAAGGGATGTTGGCCTTTATGTAACAAAATTGTCCATCCCCATAACATTCACTTAGATGTTCAAAAGTTTTCAAATCATATTCCATAAATGGAAAGTCAAAACAGAAACTATTGTATCCTTAAAACATTCAAGTGTAAAAGCCCATGTCACTTCTGTACACATCTTAAAGTTCAACCAGTCCTTGGAGACGATTACCCTGCATCATGACAGAATTAGTGTCCTGCATATTTTGGCATCATGTTGTTAAACACATTAGTGTTTTTACAAGAAGTACATGGAGTTTGAACTGAACCAAATTTTCTTCATTTCTGACATTTCACACAGGGATTCCCCGGTGATTTTGCTTCTTCAATAATTTACACCATAATCAGTCCTTTTGCTGCAGTTGAGAATGCCATTAAAGCAGATTTAATGTTGGAGAAACTGGAAGCTGATGACAACTGAAATGCAGTTAATTTTTTAAACACTGCTGTCGCTTATGTTTCAGGGACAATTCAAGTTTGAGACAAACAGCTTTTGGCATATTTGCAAGATGGCTGCCTACCTGTCAGTGTAGAGTGGCAGATTTGACAGATCCTTAGAATCTGACATGCTACAATAGGAGCTCTGCACAATGTCCAGTGATTATTCTGACATGTAAATTCTAAAACATGCTTTTCATTTAATCAATAATTGATCTTGTGCAGTTGTTTATATGCAAGGAACAAAAGCTTAATGGTTTAGTTTGGTTTCGTATTTCACACTGCTCTCAACAATATTCTAAATATATGGCAGGGGTCTGTAAATAATCAAGTCTGAACCAGATGATCCAGTGATCAACAGCATGAACATCAATCTACTCAAATGGGATACAATGACATCTGCCTACCATATGGGTTACTGCAGATGCTAACGCTATCTTCACATGTTCAAAATCTAACGACTACTGTGCCCACTGACTGGGAAGGGATCAATGCACACAGTACGCTCTTTAACTCATATCAAATCAGAATAGGATTTTCAATACAGCTGACAGGTTAAATAGCATCACAGCACAGACTTAAATTGATGAATGTTTTTTCCATGGTACGTGTTATAAATAATTATTTTGAAATGAAAGGCTTTTTAAAATCACAGAAATATCTGACTGCTACATGCATGCATCTCACCATGATTTATTCATTAAGGTAAGACTTCCCACAGAGCAGAGGTTAAAATATCCCATTGCCCAACGCCTGGGAGAAGTCATTTTTCATTTTGGGCACTCGGATAATGGCATCTTACTAGTCCGTGGACTACTAGATAATTTCCACTTATGGTTTCAAACCGCAAATAAACTTCAATTCATATCTGCTCGTAGCGTAGCTGTTAAATTTTGCATTACTAATAAAGTAGAGTTACCGTTCTTTGAAATTTATCACTCTTTGATAAATAGTCCAGTAAACAAAAACATCAAAGATCGTGCCATAAAGTCAGGGCAAGTTACTCTCTTGATGTCACTTGCCCTGTGGCAAGCAGCTTTTGAAACAAAAAAATTAATCCCATGCGGAGAGAGCCATGTTCCTAAATGTGTCTGGCATCCTTGTTTCAAAATGTATTCGCTTCATCAATCCAAACTATCAACTATAGCCACATAATCCTCTTCCATACTGACAAGTTATCATGTTATCTGAGTCACATATTCAATAAGCCAATAACAAGTTTGCTGTCACATGAGACATGAATTGACAAGCACCAGCATGTTATCTGTCACACATTCAATAAGCCAATGACATTGATTTTGCTGTAACATGAATTGCCAAGTACCTGCATGTTATCTCTGTGAAATATTCACTAAGACAATGACTATTAGTTTACTGTCACGTGAATTGACAAGCACCTGCATGTTATCTCTGTCACATATTCAGTTAGCCAGTGACATTAAGTTTGCTGTCACATGAATTGACAAGCACCTGTGTTTTACTGTGCCTAAGAAAGCTACATGAGTGCATGTAGAGTTACTAGAGTATGCAGCATGACTCACTCAACATGGCTCATTCAAATTCATTCCTGAGAATTTTGGTCCAGGTTAGCTGAACACACATAGTGACATTTACATGGTAATTACAACACAAACAGACTCTCGTGGTTCTGCTTTACAAAAGAAACCTTACAGAACATATAATGACATGATTTACAAATTCTTGATGACAAATTAATGACTTCAGGAACTCATTGTTGCCACGAGGCAAAGACATCATTATTTACAAACCATTTACTGCACACAAAATGATAAATCAAACAGTGGTAATGTGTAATGGATAATCTGAAAAATTTAGCATCAAGGACATGTGAGTGCTGTGTCCCATGAGGTTGACTCTTTAGGGAGGCAATCAAGTTTTTTCCTTCATCACATATTTGCAGAAAAAAGACCACAATATAATCAAATTTGCAAAATTGGCAAAAATATACTGCAGGATTCTGAAAGTCTCTGCAGATGTATCCTGTTACGAGTTGGCCAATGAAAAAAACAGTGCATGTGATAAATGACAGATCTGTGGAAACAATATGTGAAAGCTCATATCACAATCATAACTTGACATCAATACACTTAACACTTCAACTTACAGGTTTTTTTATCCTGCTTCTACTTGTGTACTTACATTTGCCTTCAATCATGTATAGAGTTAATATACTACTTAAAGAAGTATATGAACACTTGATTCTTTGTAACTACTTGCGTACTAATACATTTGCCTAAATTCAATAATAGATAATGTTAGTATACTACTCAAAACTGTCTAGGAAAGCTTGATTGTTTCTAACTACTTGTGTACTTAGATTTGGTTAAATTCAATCATGCATAGGGCCAAAATACTACTCAAAGAAGTTTAGAAACACTTGATTCTTTGTAACTACTATAGCTTATCTGTGAGGGAATGTTAGGTTACCAGTGTTACTATGAACAAATGAGTAGGATAATATTAAGATGGATAAAAGAAGCTGTTAAATCAAGAGCATAAGAAGTTAATTTCTTAATGAGATGTGTAAGTACAGCTGTTATTATGTTCATCAAGCAGCTGAAGCTACTGACTATTGTAGTTCTTGAAAGTATTTTGAAGTTGGACTAACATATTGTTATAGATAACTTTTTAAAATTCTTTATTCGACATTACAGAGCTAATCCTTGCTTCTACGTCAGGTGATGGATGAGCTAATTTCAGAGTTAATTCCTGCCTCTCCACCTGATGAAGGAGCAAGAATTTGTTCCAAAATGTTGAATAAAGAATAAAAGAAGTTGTTATCCAAAAAATATGTCGGATATTTACTGACTACTGGCGTCTGTCAATGTACAACTGAAAAAAACAAAAGAGTTGAAATCAATTATTCAACGTTGTCTTGTGAGCGTGTCCTAAATGTTATTGAATATCTGCCATATTCCCAGTTTCAAATGAATCACACATGTTCTCTGTCCAATTTTTCAAAATGAAATAGTTATAACAGTATGCTGTATAAAGTGACACAATAGTTCTGAAAGGTGGCATGTCATTTCCTTGAATTTGAATCAGGGTCTTATACTGTCATAAAAAATATAAAACGCAGTACAGTCACCATAATGTACAATGCAATAGTGTTTTATACACTTTTCTCTTTCCACACATATTCCTTTAACAGAACTTTATTGAAACACACGCTTTGGGTATTCAACCCAGATCCCATCACAGGTGTGACAAAAAAAGGACTAGGATCTAGGATCCTTTATTTTTTCCCCCAAGGTGTCTTCACAAGCTGTCCACTGAATACCTTTTGAAGAAACCTGGAAACAAATACGGGAACACTTTCATGTGATCAGGTTATTTTTTTCCCCTCAGTATATATAAAATTTACAGGGCATTACCATATAGAACTCTACTCTGTCTTACAGAAACCAGGTCAACAAAGGAGAAAAAAAAATTCAATTATCAAAACAAAAGTGTTCAAAATGTCATGCTGAGTGCATGATTTGTAGCTTGAGAATGTGCTGATACAGCATTATTAATTGGTGATGACATAAAGTATTCATATAGAGTGACTGTATCCTGCCCTATCAGAGGCAGCTGTCACAAACACATTCAAAAGCATGTCAGTTGCTGAAACAGTTGGGAATCACATTGGACATTATTCTTAGCAATAATGTGTCAATTTTGGAAATGCCATCAACACGACTGCCACAAAACATTAAAAAAAATTTACCTGTATCATTCTCATTCTACAGATTCTTCCTCAACCAAGAACATACATATTAAGCATTTCTATTACACAAAAGGAAGTTGGCTGTTAAAGAGGATAATCCAGCATGGTACAGATTGTATAATTTATACACCTAACACTCCACAAGCAACAACGACAGCTATTGTGCCTGTTGAGTTCCTAAACAAGCAGACAGACAATGCCAATGTTGTGTGGCATCTATTTAATGACATTGCATTTATTTATCACCTATATTGAAGGAACGAAAATATGTGAAGATTGTGAATCAAAATTGCTGTAACTGAAATTAACATTAGAAGATATGTTTGTGGTAATGTTTATCCCCCAAACTGTCCATTTGTATTTACATTCATGAAGATTTCTATGCATACACACCTACAAACAGATGATAACTGTACCTAATACAAGGCCTAGATTTTCAAGCCTCCCTTTGTGCTAAGAGAGTGATAAGTTAATGTTAATGTATGGCACTTACGACTATCTTTGTGTTCAGAGAGTTTAACAAATCTAGCGCCTAAACAGTAAAGGTCTGTTGCCTTAGAGTACTCAGTCTGTTGTACAAGCCACCAGTGGAACCAATTTAGTGCTTGTGGAGGTGCTAGTTCTGATGATAAATGTCAGTATAATAACATGAGACAACTGTTCAGCAATAAGCGAGTGTCCTGTTGTGACTCAATCTTTCTACAGTCGTAACACATACACTAGATGTGGGGTGATGGGACAGCCTGCTTTGGCTCATCATACCGAGCTGTGGAATCTTTACACGAGTACAGCACATGCTGCAGTTTGGAAGGGTAGAATGCCCTTGCACTGACTTGTCAAATGTTTGATTTATCAACCACGTACAAGATGTTTTTGTGTCTCCTGATGTATGTGGGGCAGTGGAACAGCCTGCCTTTGTATTGTTACATCAAAGAATTGATTTGTAAAATGCATGTGAAGCTCATCTCTTGTGTCAATTGCCACCAGAGCATATAAGAAATACTCCTACCAGCAGTGTAAATATCAACTCGCAAACTCATATGCCGTGACATTCCTTGATTCCTTTGGATGGAATTTACTGAACATAGCTCCATATTATATGAAGATCATTTTCTTCAAAAACGATCATGAGCAAAGAATATTGGGATAAGATGCACTAAATAAATCTGTAATTTTTTATTAACATATCTTTTTAGCAAGCCAGTATACCTGATGCTTTGTTGTCTATGTTGTGTCTCAGTAAGGAATAGTCCAGACATTCTAAGGCAGCAGTTTAATAACAAACTTTGAGCTGGACACATCAGTAGTTGATAGAGATTGCCATGTTGTTGAGATGTTTTGTATCAGTCAACCAAATCACCAAGCCCTATCACCCAATCCAACTTTCAATGTGGTGCTCTTTTAAACTGCATCCCAATGAATTCTTCATCCACATGAACAGTTAAAAAAATTATCACAACTACTGTCATTCTCTTCCCACTGTGGTTACTTGTCACATCTTCCTACGTAACCTCTGTTCTAATACGACCCTTTCTTGGTGCGAGTATTCAAGACTCGTGATTGGAGGCAATCAGATTTAGTAGTGCAATCAGCGATCTTGTTTCAAAAGGGATCGTTCGCAAGATCTCGGTAATTTCCGGATGCATCGTGAAAACTAGAACCTCTTCCCGAGCGTGATACTCAAATGTTTCTTCTAGACAGAACTCAGTCATGTCATTTTCGTTTCTCCACATTGCTTCCATTTGTCAAGTTGAATCTAAGTTGATGCAACACCTGTTCTGATTGGACAGAAAAAAGGGAGCTAAATCTACTGCCATTTTTTGCCGCTAGGGCATTTTATGAGAACCGCGAAATATGGCCATATTAGAACAGAGGTTCGTAGGAAGATATGACAAGTAACCTCTGTGGGAAGAGAATGAACTACTGTATTTCCTCTATTAACCATAGGGACTGCAACACTATGTACTCAAATTGATGCCAGACCAAATGCTTTATCCATGCAGAAGCTGGCCTTTTATTCCATGTCTGGTTTCTAATACCAGGATACTAGTATATTGACATTTAATAAAGATGTCTCTAGTAAATGTTCTCTTTGTTCATGTTTTATGACAGACGAATCTGCATCTGGTAAGATGTGTTACCACCATGTCAGTATTACAAAGAATATATGCTAGACTGATGGCTTGCACTAAATTCGTAAATGCCAAGCATGTAATAAATGAAATATGGAATGTAATATTACATGGATTAAAAAAAATTGGCAATGCAGAGCTTCGCTAAGACAAAGATTCGAAGTAATAGAAATATGAGAACTACTGCTGTCCCCTCACTAGAAGCCCCATGACATTTCCTAAAGTCAACAATGTCATATTAATATAAACACAACATAAATTCAAATTGTTCTAATGAGCCTTATTACAGTGAATATGTAGTCTGAAGATGAATTGTGCTGAATGGTTTGGCAAACAGTCATCAGGGTAACTTTGAAAGAAGTTTAATATTTCATGACATGATGTATCGAGGAGAGAATCATGCCGATGTTATCTGCCCTGCTGGTATTCATCTGCATCTTGTATTGGTAGTATGTAATCAGGGGAATATTTGCTTGAATATCATGGTGATCATGTTGATCGCAACACGAAATGAATACCACCCTTGCCATGCATTGCATCAGCTCGGATGGGCAACTGGAATGAGGCTGCATGGACAAAAACCATCGGCTTTATCCATCACAAAATCTGAATATGTTAGATATGAGATTAAATCGGCGAAGCTTGTGATGAAAGATGTTGCTTGACTGCCCATACATGGCTATTGTTGAGAGGCACACGTCTATTTCAAGACTTCAGAACATCACATGAAAAAGAGGTTGGAAGAAACAGGATGCAAATAAATCAGCTGAACAACTGATCAAATTCAGATCCAAATTGAAAAGTTTTTTCAACATCTAGAAAATAAAAGTTGATATTGATTTTTATACTGTTTGTGTCGGAGCATGTGACAGTTTTTGAGTCTTGCATGCAGCTTGGTTGGATAATGGTTTATGTATTTTCATAGGGAAACTTCAGATAAGCTTATACTTGAATTTCTTGAATATATCTCACTCAACTTTTCCAGATTTGGAAAAGAATAACTTTTCCATCTAATGTTGTTAATAATTTTATGAGTATAAAGGCAGAAATAATGAAATCTCTTAAGTGAGTGAGTGAGTGAGTTTAGTTTTATGCACCATTAAGCAATATTCCAGCAGTATCACAGTGGGGTACACCAGAAATGGGACTCACACACTGTACCCATGTAGAATCAAATTCTGAAATTGGTTCAATCACTAGGCTACCCCAGTGCCCCTCATCTCAAATAATGAGGATTGTCCTAAAGGCTCATATCCAAATCTAGACAATAAGTTTTTGAAAACTGAGGTAAAGAACAAGTTCTTGTCTGTATTTCAGAGCCACCATCTGATGCTGAATACATAAGACAACTGAATAGCAAGATGTTCCATGGCCAACTCAAATTCAGCAGTAGATATGACTGTTCCCATGCCTCCATGCATTCCTGAAGGCTTTCGTACAGGTCAACAGCAGTATGCCTTCAGTAAATGGAAAGGACTTCTCAGGCTGATGATTTGAAGTGGGAGTCTGTTGACACACTCCACACGGTGTCCTTGAGGGAAATCAAACCCTGACATGGACATCAACTCTGATCACTGATCCCATTGGCCTGAGTGACGGGTATTTCAACATACAACTATAGTTGTCTTGAACACCTTATCATTTCACAGAAATGAGAAGTTGGCTTATCTACTTCCTGTAAATCTATTTGCAGTGTGCCCACAAAACCCACCTACTAGTGTTACAACCTTGTTTCTATGGATCAGTCATATGTCAAGTCTTTGTAGAGTTAACTATTCACATTCCATCCGATGTGACATTTCCCAACGGACCTACTGTGTTTGGTCTTTGCTGACATTATCTTCATCCAACTAATGACAACCTTCAGCATCCTCATCAATACTTACCAAACAGGAAACGAGTAACCCCGAGACACGCTGGGTCAGATGGCCGACACAGCAGACGGACTGCAGCAGACGGCGAAGACAGGTCTGCCACCGAGAAGCCAAACACCTCCCGGAAACAATCTCTTGTATTGGCCACAGGTTGTGGCTGTGGCTTCTTCTTGGCCATAGTTGCTTGGAGACTCTGCAGGAGAGAACAGATGTGATAATTACAGTCATGCACATAATGCAAATATTTCTAGCAGACACTTTTTTTGAGTTCATCAAGGTTCATGCAATTCTTGCTACAAGGTAGTCTTTACCTATATGATGAACTTGTTTTGAAAGGGCAGAATCATTAATGTAGAGTCGTAAGGCCAACATTACTGCATTTGGTATATATGAATACAGTAATGTCTTGCAATGAATTGTAGCAATAATGATCAGCATCAGGTGTTCAGATTCACAGACTTGGACGATACTTAAATCCTTGTATCATGATTACATTGATCCATGCTCATGATATCAGTCACTGGATTGTCTGGTCCAGATTCGATTTTTTGACAGATATTAAACAGCTGGATTATAGCATTCAACAACAAATCAACAAAACTCCATGGAACACCCCAGATCATGAATATGCAAACAGGAGGGCACTTCTGCAAAACCAACACTTATTACATCTCCCACTTCCTCAGTGAACATAACACTTCTTCTCAGAAGTACAACAGCAACAATAAAAACTGGTTCTAAATTCAGAATTCTTCTGTGAACCGTAATGTTCAAACATCTGTTAAGGAACTATTACAATGAAATAGCTCTTGTGCAATTTCTGCTTTACCTCCCTAGTTCCTATTTACACACAACGTGAAGTACTAAACATGTTGACTGAATAACCTTAGAAACATTCAAAAGCCACTCAAAAGTGATAAAAAATGTTCTATGAGAGGACCATAAATCTAAAGGCAGATAGCTTTCACACAATTCCCACTAGGATGCTGGCCATAGACAAGCAGGACTCACTGGAAAACATGTATTTCAATTTGAGTAATCGCTCTGCTGGATACACCAGAGCCCAACACTTCTTGGCCACTACAGTGTTATCAATTGCTAACACATACCTTAAATGTATTCGCTAAAGCATTGTATATGTCATGTTTATTTGACCATAAAAGCCACATCATGAAAAAATCAATCAAAACAATGTACTTAGTGTCTATCTACTTGATTCCTGCATTGTTATTTTGGATTATCTACTACATCAGTTGCTGCACTTGAACAAAGAGCAACATTGATCAGATTTAGGACAGCGTGGAACCAGGATATTTAGTTGGCTCTAGGACGGCATGGGACCAGGATATTTACTTGTCTCTAGGACCGCATGGAACCAGGATATTTAGTTGGCTCTAGGACAGCGTGGAACCAGGGTATTTAGTTGGTTCTAGGACATGGAACCAGGATATTTCGTTGACTCTAGGACAGCATGGGACCAGGATATTTACTTGGCTCTAGGACCGCATGGAACCAGGATATTTACTTGGCTCTAGGACAGCATGGAACCAGGATATTTACTTGGCTCTAGGACAGCATGGAACCAGGATATTTAGTTGGTTCCAGGACAGTACAGGACTATGATATGTAGTTGGTTCCAAGACAATACAGGACCATGATACTTAGTTGGTTCCTGGACAGCAAGGAAACAGGATATTTAGTGTATGTTGTGATTCCAACCTATCATGAGTATGGACTGATATGACTAATAAATAATACCAGGTGCTCACAAATTGGTGACCATATCCTGTCCCACTGGTGGCGTATACCACAAACCATGGCAAGTAAAAGTTGAATTTTCATAATTGATGCATTATCATCATCATCATCATCATCATCACGATCATCATGATGATTAAATTTCTAATGCTCCATCTTATCTGCTACTTATTTCCAAAAAAGTTGACACTACTGAAGATGTGACATCGCTGTAACATTGTTTTTGTTCAAATTATTTGCACATTTCTTCAAAGTAACACTGCCGTAACAGTTGAATAGTTGAGTGTTTGGGTTTGGGTGAGTGAGTGAGTGAGTGAGTGAGTGAGTGAGTGAGTGAATAGGTGAGTGGTTGGGTGGTTGGGTGGGTGAGTGAGTGAGTGAGTGTGTGCGTGTGTGTGAAATGAGTGAAATAAATATTAAATTCAGTGCAAAATAATTGGATTACACTGCCACCATGTTTCATTTGGAGAACACAATTTCACTCAAATTCCACCAGCCAAAATACATTCACATATTCAATAAAGCATGTTCAGTGACAAGATTAACACTTCCTTCAATCACTGTCAGGTTTTCATACACAATCTAAATATAGCCAATTCCACAATTTCTTGCTCAAACAAGTCTAATCTATTTTTCTGAACTGCAGACACACTACAACTATAACCTTTGCACATTTCCATTCACAAACTGTCATTTAATGAAATTCGTCAGTTTCCGATCGATGTGTGCTGCAGACACTGCTACTTAATCCAGCTGAGTATTTTCAAGTTCTGACTCTCAGCCTGGTTCACCATTGTGTTCTTCTACACCACCAGATGAGAGTAGTATTTGTGGATTGCTTCAATATTTTCTCATTTGTCAACAAGTTTGAACCTGGCAGATATTGATGAATCCATCAATGAATTTATGTACACCTTTTTGTCTCTTCTATATCTTGTGATTCAGAACGTCTTTGTCTGGGTTGTAGATTGTCTGTTGAGGATATGTTCTACAGTGAGTGGTGTTCAGATTCAACATACAACTGGCCTTGCATATAACCTTGTCTAGTGCTTCATGAGTTTTGATTAGAAATACACTAGTCAGTTCATAGTATGTAATAATTTCATCACTTACTAAACAAGGAGGGAGAAAGCCTCTCACTTCAAAGAATACCTTCAGATCTGTCTACACATCATAAATAATATGTAAAAGATTAAATTTTCACATTCTGAAAGTTCACTGATTTTAAATTGAAAGGTCATTTTCATGCAAGCAAACAAGTCAGAATGAAAACTGTGAGTCACAGGTAAGATTTGGTAGCTACTGCTCAAGCCAACACTCCCTCGCATATTGTTGGATTAAAGATCATACCATGTAGAATACATTTCATTCATAATGGAGTGTCTCAACAGCTTTCATTATATAAGGTGCTCCCTTGTCAAATCCTTTGAGAGCAAATATCTGATCGCAATCCAAGACAGAAACCTGATTATTTTCAACATTAACCATGAATTTTCTGGGACACTTTAATCAGTCTTGTTGTGGTTGTATCAGTGTTGTCTTGTGATGCTGATTTGATTAACTAGACTGAAGTGTTTCACCTACAACCTGTCATGCACACAAGAGATGGCTGGCATTATGTCTTTGATAGCTGGAAGGCAATACACCCTTCAACTTTTCCTAAAGATCATTGGCTATGTCATTGTATTTGAACATTCACCTGACTTGTTATGACTGTTGTGTATCATTGAACGTATCAAAATTGAAGTAATATATTTACTAACCTTGATCAGGCGCATGATTGTACGATGATGCCATGAACTGTCCACCTAACTTGAACCACTTTAGTGGTGGCGAGTGGTCCTGTATGTAGTGCTTAGGTCACAAATCAGTTGAAGTTAAGCACAGTCAAGCTTTGACAGTCCTTGGATGGGTGGCTTTGTTTGGCAGTTTGACTCCTGAGAGTTTCTAGGACGTCGGTCCTGCCCCATAACGAAGCACATATGAAACATGTGGTCTCACCTTAGGCAAGTGAGTTTGTTCACAACTGCCTCTGTTCACCCATCAGAAAATGGGTACCCGGTGAGACAAAAGTCATGTGACTACAACCTTTTTGCATTGAGCTCAGACCTCCAGATTTTCTTTAAATGAGATTTACACTCAGCCCGAAGTATATCTTGAATCTGGGCATTCTGAAGCTTGTCTCAACTTGCATTCCAAGATAGGTGTATACCTGATCTTTCACAAAATGCTCAATAACTCCTCCCCCTTGCAACCAGACCGATCCATCATTAGTTACCTTGCCACGTTTCAAATGAAAGATATTACATTTGTTGATACAGGGCAAAGTGAATTTGAAACATTGGTCATTTTTTTCTCATGTATTGGAAGTGGCTCCAACTCCATAGCAAAAGGCTGTCTCATCCTGTATGCAGTGCTAGACAATTGATTACAAAGTCATTCCAATCCCATTGTCTGCGTTATTATTTCAATCAAGCACTTCATGAATACTTTAATCACACAAAACATCTCAAATTGATACCAACTCCTACTTACAGTGTCTAGACAAACCATCTGTTCCTCTTCACAGCATGAAAGATTCATGACACAAGATGCCATGATTGACATGAAGGGGAGACATTTTGTACCCACAATCCAGCTGACCTATGACAGTGCTACTCTCACTTCAACACGTGTACAAGCAGAGGTGAACACAGTGTAGTATTTATATTAATATTATGTATCTTGATAATTTCCACCATGCATGTCCTGCCATACACAAAACTCTGTGTTCATATACTCAAATGTATCTATTTGTTAGTCCTGTGATCAGTGACTGTGAACAATCATTGGCAACTGAAAAATGATTGACTTGATATATATATGCAAAATGTGTCAACAATTCAGTTAAGAGATGCTTACGTTGTTGTTCTGTGTGTTTTGTGAAAACATACTGTCAATTAAGAGCAGATAGTACATCTAGAGCAAAGTACAGACTGCTTGCAGAATCCCATTTCCAGTGATGACCTGGTGAGTGTAACAGTCTCAGTTGCAATAAATGTTACTAAGAAGTACGTAACATTGGTGTATAACGTTACCACTCAGGTGATCACTCCATGGACTTTGGCTTTGTGGGTGAGTGAAGGGGTTGATGGGTGGGTGGTGTCAGTGGAGCATTTTGAAGGGGTGGATGTTCGGTTGATGGATGAGTGAGTGAGTGAGTGAGTGAGTGAATGAGTCAGCAAGTAAGTGGGTTTTAGGTGGAGAGCATCTGTGTTGGCAGAGAAAAGAGAATGTGTAGACTTTGAGAGGTGGTTGCAATGCTTATTCTTGATGTCCTGGAATACTGCATGATCTTCACGCACTGATACATTAAGCCTCAGACCAACTTCAAGAACCCCTTGTTTGTCATGAATGAACACTTCAACCTCTAGCCTCTTAGAGAACTAAACTTTCATTGCCATTTATCTCACCCAAACCAACATTTCTATTGTGCAAACAGTGAGGCTACTGCTAGTTCAGTCATATGAAGTGCCTCCTTCATCTGTGAACATGCTGAAGAATTACCTCCCTTAGTCACACCATGATCCTGAAGTGTATTCATAATTTTGCCCTGATCATGATTATGGGTACATTTACCATCAAAGTGTTCAGCATAGTGGTAAGTGTCAAACACCTGCATGACATAGGCTTCAGTCTAAAAAAATAACATGCCCCATCAATACCTCAAGAAATGTTCAAATCAGTACAAACACAATTCACTCGCTATGTCATTCTTGACAATTCTCTGTGTACACCAGAACTACAGCATAAACTCAGTCATAACACTTGCAACATACAACTAACTGTCATAACTGCAGTTCCTTATACCCATTTCATACAAATATACAGCAAGTAGACAGGAGCAAAATACATCTGCTTGTTTCAGCTGTAAATTTACATTAATAATGCTTGTTATTCATCTACCATTCACGAATCCTCATTATAAGATTTTCCATTTACCATAGAAAAACATTCATCAACCTAATTTAAACAATGTACCTCTGAAGAAATACATTAAATATGATCCTTCAACATTCAATAAAGACAACAGCGATAATTACCTGTACAGCTTTGCTCAGGTTGGAATAACACTAACAGCATGTATTCTGTAGAGCAGTAATTCCAGACAGACATTTTCTCAATTACATGATTAATAATAATCAGAAAATAACTGATAAATGTCAAACTGTTTCCAAACTTGGCTCAGCTGTCTCAAGAGTCTGTTCACCTTGGCTAGATGAATGAGGAAGATGTCTACAGAGAGATGTACTCAAGAGGACGATTCTGGTATAGATAGACTGGTACAGGTCATTCATCATAACATGGTAAACAATACTTAATGTTAAGGATGGCACACTTAATTATGCTTCAGATGAGGAAGCTAACACCTACAAATAATTAGAGTGAGTGAATTTAGTTTTACAGCACTCTCAGCAATATTAGGCTATCTGGCAGTGGTCTGTAAATAACCGGATCTGGACCAGACAATCCAAGGATCAACAGCATGAACATCAATCTACACCAAGATATGATGACATTTGTCAACCCAGTCAGCGAGCTTGACCACCCCATCCAGTTACCCCTCTTACACGGGTTACTGAAGATCAATTCCAATATGAATGTTCATGGGTTCATTGGTGATTTTTTGGGTGAGAACATATGTATTCCTTTGATGTTTTCCTTGGATTCATGACAACATGTTTTGAGACCTCCCAAGTTAAGAAGAAACAACCAGTTGGCATCATAAGGATGAATCTCATTATTTCCCAAGTGAATACACCAAATATTTGACAAGAGTCCACTGATGGAGATCAGCATTTGAAGGCAATCTGAATGACTGCCACCATCCAGAAATTGGACACAATGAGCCACATATTCACTTCAAGGTAAATCATGTAAGATGTCAAGTTTTGTCACATTGATGAACCATCAACAGAAGCCTATTCTTAGGACCTGATGCCTCATCAACCAATCTTCGGCCATCATGCTTCATCGCTCAATTAATTTTGAGACGGACCCAAACTAACCACCTGACTAATCACACACTATCGAACGAGAGCATACTGAGAGAAAAACAAATATGTATGGTAGAAAAAATATCAGAAAATGATTATGTAGCACTGTCTATAGAAATACTCACTTTGTGGTCAAATTGCCGTCAACAAGCAAGTACTTAACACTATCCTCTCGCAGCAGCAGCCTAATCGTCTACATGACATAGGTGATGATGTTCACTGATACAGGAAGCGTCGATCGCAACGCAGCATGAGTGCCAATCATTCGTCAACCCTGGAGGATCTCGACCATTACCATTGATTAGCTGTAACCCATTCTGCTTCTCATCAACTGACATGATTGAACCTAGTATATCTTTGAGCCTGTGGATCATGAAGAGGTTGGACCATTAATATATTGCTAGAGAGGATTGCTGAGAAACGGTATTAACTTAGATACTATCAATACGGTAGCTTGAAGGTTTTATTTTCAAAGTTAACAAAACTCAACAAGGATCCACTTAGCTAATTAAACATGTGCAGGACAGAAATGGGAGAGTTTAAGTTTAACCCTAAGATAACAAGATAATATTTATTCATTCCTCACACTGACATTAAAACTGATTTTTTTCTTAAATACATAGGTACTGACAGAACAAACCATATGTTTTCTTTATTTTATCAATTTGGCCTTAATTCAATATTTATATAAGTATAAAGTGAATAAATGTATCTCAGAGTTATGAAAAAATCGTTAGTTGAGAAGCTGGCGTGGCCCCAAGTAGGCATAGATCCAGTATATTGACAGTATCTACTCCACCTCATGCACTGGGAAGATGACTGCTGATATATATTGATCAGATGATTTTTTTATGCCTGGGTTATTGTATTACACTCAAGGGCTGACTGGTGAGGTGAATGTCATCAACGTTGCCATTAATAGCCATTCACAGCTACCTGCTCACTCAGACAGAAAACTGCTACTTCTGTATTCCTGATCACGACTGAAGGAAAACATTGTGCTTCACGTGACATGGATGATAAAATACTGTCGATATCAGCTAGTTGGTTGGCAAATATTATACAAGTATATTGTCTCAAATGTGTGATAATTGTAGGGAGTATAGACATATACACAGAAGTATTGAATAATGCTGTTAACAGAACAAAGTTTTTTGTGGGGCTTTGAAACAAACATTCCTTATAACTTCTTACCACTTTCAAAACTGTGATTGTAATAGAGTCAACACATGAGGAACACTGCTATTAGAAACATTGTTCTCTAGGTACATTTAAAACACAAAACACACCACACATCTTGTGCTTATCAAGTTGTGCAGCCATATAACACACTAAGTTGATTTGATCCGCATGCTTTAAAGTCCACTAATAGTGTTGTCAAACATGTTCAACACAAGCTAATTTTCCTGGTGGCACAGTTCCTGTTGCTGATCAGGCAACTCTAATGCCATAAACAATTGTCTGTGAGCATCCCTAAGAACCAATCAGTTGCAATCCCTCGTGGTATCTTCCGACAGGTCACCGCGGACACAAATTGACGAGGTGACCAGCACATCACCTAATATGTCTCTCAGTATCCAGAAATGGCCCCTAATATTGCCAGACTCAAAATAACAGCCATTAAGCAGACGGTCACGTCCAGTGCCATGCATCAGATGTATAATTTGACAGCAAATGACGTACACGCCATTGTTGGCATACAAGGGACACCCCGAACTGTGGATTCAATTTCACACAGCATGAACAGGACTTGCTCAAATTTCCTTGGATCAACAGATCTGATGAATCGGCAATCACTGATCAATCTACTCTTCTGAAGCAACAACAGGTATTGATCAGTGGGGGTAGCTTAGATGAAGGAGAGAGACCCAATGTGACATCACTTAGCTCACCCTGTGCACCTGCAGCCCTCAAGCCAGAGCCCTTGGCAACTTAATTAACCAGAAAGAAATTCATTACTCTTTGCTGAAGAAGTGTCTGCCCCATGTACTGGGACTGTGGCCAGTGTTTGGAATGGACTAATCATATTTCATTCTGAAAGGATAAGCAAATTTTTACTTTTTTATTTTGATCAAGACATCTTTAAATAATCAGCACATTTACACAACTCGATCAAGACATCTTCAAACAATCAGCATATTTACACAAGTCAATTACTGTTCAATTGCATGTGTACAAACACACATGAAAGCAATCTCTTCAGCATTTGTCTTTAATCTCTTCTTACTGTTTGTTGTCTAATGCCAATTCCAGCCATAAATGAACTGAATCTGGAGCAGACAATCAAGTGAAAAACTTTACAAGCATCAGTTCACACGATAGGGATACAATTACATATAATTACCAACTTTTAGTGAGTCTGACCACTCAATCCTGTGTACAAAAAGAAAAGCTTGGGTGTTGGAGACCAATTCTAAGCAAAGAGTCTATACAGCTCTGTCTTACTGACTGAATGTAGCAATTACAAGCACATGAAATCTGCTGTAGTGGATAATGCACAGATGTCCAACATCTTGTTTATAGCAACATGGACATATACCAAAGTTGAAAAGATCATGTGCGTAATTGGGACCACACCTTCACCATTGATTACAACAATGCCATTTAGGAAGAGGTCACATGTAATATATGTTACATTTGGGATTAAACTTTCTTAGTAAAGTACAAATTCTAGTACCTTTTTTTCGGTCAAGTCCCATCAGACCTGCACCCTCTGAGTCAGGCTCCTAATTGCAGTACACAAAGTCAGCTAGCTGCCCAACTGCTCAGCCAAACAAAGGACTAGAATTTGTACTTTACTATAAAGAAATATCAATCCCACTGATCAAAAGTCACCTGAACTTGTAAAAACAGATCAGAAGTATATAATAATATTTTTCATACAGTCTACAAATCGTTTTGCTAAAACAATCAACTGGGCTCAAGGCAGCAGTAATTTACTGTAGACCCAGAGAAAATACCAGAGATCAGATCAGTGTAGCTTTCGCTGTTAAAAACAAACAGGGTCCCATTTTTCTCTATCTGCAGTGAAGTCATAATTAACTATCAGGAATCTGAACAAATTATTGCCATAATTGTTATGATCATCAAACTGCTTAGTCCTAGACTGATGCTGAAAATCACTAAGAGGACCATTAGTGAGTTTCGCACAGCAGAGATATGTACAATTCAGCTAGGAAACTTTCCCAGATCAGTCTCCATACATGTGCTTGTAGACCTCTGTCACTTGTGGTCTCTCTCTGAAAGTGAAGCTATTAGAACTGACCAATGTAACAACATATGATAATCTGATTGATATTTATGAGTTTGGTTTTATGCCACTTTTAGCATAATTCCAACAATATCACGGCAGAAGGACACACACACACACACACACACACACACACACACACACAATCTTTAGCCACTAATGACAGGATGTCATGGTGAACATTACCAGCACAGCACACTGCCAGACACTGGAGCAGTCACTATAAATGGATATTCACATTTCTGTTGCCACTTCCAAACATAGTTGTAGCTATGACAACCAGATACTGGAATGGGTATTTCATGGTGCAATGTTCATAAAAAGGCAGAAACTGCTTCCTGATATAAAGTTTAAACAGTACTAATGAACCCATTTTCTTTCTCTATGATGCAATAAAACCAAAGCATAAGACCGAGGCAAAAAATGTACGTGAAATGGGTGAAAAATATCCATATGTCAACTCATGTGAAACATAAAAATATTATAAATTCAGCTGTTTTTAACACTGACATGTAAGGAAAACCCATTAAGAAAGTAAGGTCAGAAAGCTATTTCCCAAAAATATAAAAATGGGACCAAGAGACTTGAAGGTGTTCTAGCTGTTTGACTAATGCTTCTCCATCACACACTATTCCTCAAAACCCCTTGCCAAAACCTACTTCACCACATCTAATGCTCTCCAAACAATGTCTGACAAGGAGACCATCTTGTAATCCCCGGGAAAAAATCTTTAAGCCTTTCATCTTGGGACTTCCCCATCCTCTCAATCATAACAACGAGAAGCTTGATAATATCCTGTCTAAAACATGACCAGTATATTAAGGATTCTCTAAACCTAGTCTAATCACAATTTGCACAGTTTTGAAGGATGCACAAGCTTTTCCAAATTTATGAGTCTTGTCGATGAGTATTCCATTGCATTTTGTTACACAATGTAATAGCTGTGTTATATTGCTTAGCCTTGCATTCAATGAATGGCGACGACTATGGAGTCCTAATTGAAAATTATTAACCTGTGTGTTCAGGTCATCATAATCCTGTCATGACGATCAAAGGATCTATCTAATGTTAGGACAGGTTTAGTCATCCCATTCATAAAAGACTTATAGCAATATTTACTGTGTGAATGGTTCCAATACGAAAATATTTAGGAGAGGCCTTCATCAAGGGACAGCAAACATTCAGTGATCTGTATGATGGACAAGGAACCTTGGGAAAACTAGTTCTATAATCTCAACATTTACACATCCAAATGGTAACATGACTGGGTTGATCAAGGATTTTGTATTTTACAGGCTTGATTAATGACAACTACATTTTACGAGTGAGGCTCTTCTGGGACATTTGCTACAATCACCATTTCCTCACATAAACAAACACATTCTGATATGCCATAGAATCATGATAGTGATACACAGTACCGAGACATGCAATTATTTTCAAAACCAATCTTGAAGTTTTCTCAAATTCATTAGCCTTGTTTTGATTGGCTATTTGTCTTGTCAACAGAAACTCTTCCGACATGTGCCATTTCATGCTCTCAGGCTGTCAGGCAGTACTTAATGAGTTTTATTGTCTCAAAAGAACATAAATTATTCATAGTAATGCTTGCCTCACTCTTAATAAGTGCTCCCAACAGAGAAGCCATCATATATAAAGATTCATTCCTACATGGTGCTAAAACACTCTGTATGCTACATCTAGTAAATAAAGTGCAAGCAATTTCGCCGTATTTTGATTGGCTAATCAAGACATTATTCCAATGTTTCCAATGTAGGTGTTCAGGAATATCACTCAGGTTCAGAATTCACTTAAGATTATCGTGTTTTATTGCTGTATTCAGAATTTATCTGCGTAGGTGTTCAGGAATATCACTCACATTCAGAATTCACTTAAGATTATCATGTTTTATTGCTGTGTTCAGAATTTAATGTATTGGTCAGAATTAATAGTAGATGTTTACAACTAATTTTAAGGATTAAGAATAGATAGTGATTGAGCTTAAAGGTCACATGCAACGTAAAATACAACTTTGCAGATTCTGGTACCTTTCGGTGTGCACTTACAGAAACAAATCATAAAAAATGCCAATTCAACCTATAAAATTGAAAAAAAAAACGCGATGAAAAAAAAGCCCGCGAAATCGGAGTTCAAACGTTTCACTAAATTCCCCCCAGCGCTGGGGGGAAAACTGGTTTCAACAACTGTGCTGCGCTGCATCCATAACGCATGCGCGGTGAATAGGTTCGCGGAGCTTGAAACAGTATTCATGCCCAGCGTCTGAGGCCGTGAGCAGTAGTCTAGTCTTGGTTGTGTACACAAACAAGTAAATAATCTACTCGTTACGTAAAACAACTTCTTAATTGTGGTAAGCAGTCTCTGTCACAGAGAAAGCTCAGTGTCTGGTTTATTCACACCTATGTGTCTGTCTGCCTGTCTGCTAAAGACAACATGCAATACACAGCTTCAATCATTGACCACGTGCAATTTGAACTTAACACCTATCTGACTATACGACAAAAAGAAAATAAGTTGATGTATGACTCGTGCACCCGAGTCCCGTGTCTGCCACATTATGTAATTAGGCACGTGTGATACACATGACATGTTTTTATGTCTGTGGGTTGCAAACAAACTACATTCATTTTTTTCGGATGACTGGATCTGACGGAAGCTTGTGCAAACTCTTGTCAGCTTCAAGTCCTGCTTTGTACTTGGACCAATGACAGATTCCAGCCACGCAGTAGTTTACCATCTCTACTGACATGATTTTTTATTGGATCGAGCGCAAATTCAGAGAACGTGTATTTTCTAAACCCAACATCTCTATATACATTCTTCATGGATAACGACTTCTTTTCGTGTATATGATTTTGCTTGACAACAGTATATGAATCCATACTGAAACGACTGAAACGACGTGTCAAGTACACAAAAAGAAGTTGTTATCCATAAAGAATCTTACTTTCTTGTGACTGGCTATACTTCTAAAATGCCCATCAAACAGATCATCTTTCTGTACACACAATGAACCCTCAGCATGTCAGCAAATGGAACAGCCAATCGGAAGCCGTCGTTACACTTGAGTGCATATCCACCCGCTATGACTGGGTTCGGTCTCCCGAGGACTTCGTTTCGAGGGACGTAAGGCCAAGTACAAAATATTGCACTTTTGAATGGCGACTGTACGCTTATAATTTTGTTTATTTGTTTTTTTAAAAGCAGCAATGTATATTATATGTCATGATTAAGTGATAAGTGATAAATGTGTTTTAATTATGTTTGATTTTTTGGTTGCATGTGACCTTTAAGTTTAATGGTGGGTAGGTGTTTAAATCAAGATGTTTTTTTCAGCTACTGGGTGACGTGAAAGTGGTAAAGGGTTATATTGTGGTATATGGGTTACAATTAATGAAAGTTCAGAACATTTGAGAAAAGAGAATGAAAGGTCTCTTGCCTCTGTATCCTCTCAGTAAAGTACATGTTATCTCCCAACACTCTTTCAGTCCTGTTTGCCAAAGACACACAGAAAATACAGCAGACGTGTGATCTAGCAGACGTAAATCCCCCATAACCATACACTCACTGCTGCCTATTACCAGTTCAGGGCTATTTTCCAAACAACACGAGAAAACCAGCAATTCACATTCTTAACAAGCAATTCAGTCAATATCGCATACAAATTACATTAGCTTTTACAACAAAGACGCTCTAATTACAAGGCTAAATCTACATTACCACAAATAATTCCCATCAAACTTGGCGACAAAATAGCTTCTAATACAAGTCCTCTGATCTTGTGTGATGTAACCGCTGGTCAATAACAGTTCATCACCTGGCTCAATATCCTTTTTCTTGGGTCAGATGACACAGGGTATTGACTGACAAACGCATCGACACTGAATCATGTGCTAATGATGTTTGGCCAGTTTGTCAGTTCTGACATTCATCTGGTGATCAAAGACAATGTGATAGGGCATTGACAGTCTTGATGGGCCACCGCTGTGAGAGTATGTTAACACCAGTTACATGATGGCATCAGCCATCACAATCATGTCACATACCGTGTTCATTACGTCTTGTGCAGTGTCAGCATGGATTGTGTTATATAATTTTCAGTGGCACTTTCCATGATGGTGTAACCAAAGACGCTCTAATGAGTCAATTGATCTTTATGAATGATTGAGTTTAGGTTAAGACCATTTTGAGCTATATTCACAATTTATCAAGGCATGTGAGCGTTATGAGGGAAAGAAGCCCAAAGGAATGCAGGTCTCATACAACTTTGATGAAACCCGAAAGTTCCCGATCCGACTGAACTAGGTTTCAAATGATCCCTGGTTTGTGTCATGCCCATGGATGCAACTCTGCCTAAGCAGACTTCCTAACTAACTTCCTGCCGCACCAGGATCAGAAACTCAGTCTTTGGTCTGATGAGTCAGTGCCTCTGCTGTTAGACAAACTTGCCACCTTTGTTATCAAACAAACCAGGATGCGACATCATTCCAGTGGTTGTTGTCTTGCACTTTTTATGAGGGAGTTCAATTTGACTCTGCTTTAAGCAGCATTCAAACTATGGTGGGACACACCTTGAGATTCCATGCTTGTGGGATATCATCCAGTTGATACAAACTGACACAAGTGACACCCTAACACAAAGTGTGTGCAGAGTACTTAGTGTAGTTTACAGCTGAGGACCGTCTCATGGTGACCTCACCTCCAGATCTTGACCAACAGCAACGCTACATTGTCATCTCAGCACAACCTCTCCTCTTGAGTTGAGCTGACATTTACGTCGCTTCAGCATCATTTCAGCCATATAGCTATTGAGGCCAAATCTGTATACATGAACATTTTGAGTACAAATGTTAAATAATTTTAGCCTTTATAAAAAGCATATTTATTCATTGCATTATACCAAATATAAAAAAAACATGAAAAAGGTCATTTGCTTCGGAATCCAAAATGATTTCCAGCGATAAACAGGTTTTATGAATCTGAAAGTTGTACATGTTTTACATAATCCTTTACAGCCAGTACAGCTATGTCTAACACAGCACCAGAGTTTAGCAAGACACACTGCAAGCCAGAAGCTGCCATATATACATTCCCAACTTAGATCTAACCAGAATCTGCAATTGTTGACAAAATCATAGCTAGCGTGTCCAAAATACAATTATGGTAGTGCCAAAACTGTATCAAACGGCCATTGTATACCCTTCTTTTGCATGCTTTATTCCAACTCAGTCAGACACTCTCAAGCATGTACACTTTCTGTCCCACATTTTACAATTTGTTGACAAAAAGAGGAATAATCCATTCAGTTGCTTCACAAGTGGTATCAACTCCGGCCATTACAATGAAAGGGATATCAGCACCAAGGTGATCTCAGCACTAAGGTGATCTTCACACTTAGGTGATCTCAGTAGTGAAGTGATAGAAGAACTATGGAGATGACTTCGCGCATACCTTAAAGGCGATGTTAACTAAATGTGGGACAGCATCATCATATCATCACATGACCTGATGTCATCAGAGCAGATCTGGACAGAATCACTGTTTATTCATCACGTTAGGTAGATTACATGAATTTGCCACAGGATCATCATGAATTCGAATGACACAGAAAGACATTCAATGGATAAAACGTTGATTTTTGCCCACTGACCTTATACATATTTGTCCAATGAATCGGAGGTCAGGGTCATTGAAGACAGCAACGAGAAAAGCAAGCTATATCTATCAAATGAAAAACACAAAAAGACAGAGAATACAATCAGGACCTACATGTTATCCTGACATCTATCAAAACTAAAAAATTGTACTAGTTGTTTTACTGCTGTCCTTGTACTATAAGCACAGAGATAAAACTACTGTTAACAAAAAGTAACTGTGCACTTTAATCTGATTGGTTGAAAAACATGATCAAATGGTATTCGATTCCCCGTAATAGCAAGACTTTTCACTGCATATTAATACATGTATGTACAAAAGTACAAATTCTCAGTATTTTTTTTTGCTTCCACCACTTTCACGATGTCAACAGCTGATGTCGTTGGTTCCAAATGTATTCCTTTGCTTTAAATACTTAAATAGTTAATACCACCCAAAAAATGGCCAACACATGATGATATCCTAATTACTAAATGAATGTTCAGCATTAATTGCATAGTCTAATGTCAAATACAGCACATGTTGGGCTGATATAGTTGTTTAAACAGTTTTAATGATCAGACTGACAATAGTGGCTGGCATTTAGCATACTGCATGCTCTCTAACATAGATCATCAACAAAGTTATGGCACTGATATTCATCAGTGAAATGACTCAAGGTTGTGCTGTCAGGCTTTCAATAATCTGCAGCTAACCACCATGATGTGAATGCAATCCCTGTCATGACATTAAAGAACAATGAAGATTTTCCTTTCAATCTGTCATTATGAATCTCCCTGCACTACATTCGCACTTGTCTAAAACCAACCTTTCTTCACACAGTTACCATGGTAACTCATCCTAGACTTATACACACAACAGGACTGAAATCAACATCAGCCATGGATCAAGAGGCTGGATTCAGAGGGTTGAATCCTGTCTGTCTCATAGTCCTGAACGACAATTCCTATTCCTAAACATGCTAAATGAGGCAAGTCCAGATTTCTTCAGGTTTAGGATCTCAGCTAACTGGGGCTCCTTTTCAACTTAAATAGTTAGATAGTTTTAATAAATGGAGTGTATATTCAGGGACTAAGCTTATTTTACATTGTCAAACACAAAAGGTGAAAACACTTCATTTGAAAGAGCCCGAATTTGCTTTCAAATATTATAATAACTTTAGATCACAAAATACTGACCCACAGTAACTTTCCTCATGCTGACATGATTTCCATTCTTGGCACATCAAAACGCACAAGGAGTGAGAGAGTTTAGTTTTATGCCACTTTTAGCAATATTCCAGTAATATCGTGGTGGGGAAAACCTACCACTGTGGGGAACCAAACCCAGGACCTTCACCATAACAAGTGGATGCTTTAGCCACTAGGCTACCCAACTGCCCTGACGCAGAAGGAACACAAGGTTGCAAGGCCAGTTGGGTTCCATTTCTTTTCTCCATGCTGCCATCACCATATCCAAACTTTTCACCACACCAAATTGACCTTTTCACTATGCAATTTGAAGAAATCACACTTGTTGTTCAATAAACTATTACATGTCCACACAACAAAATACCCCATTTATATCTTCAGTATACCCAGACTTTCAGAACATAGCCTCAGTGTGATACACCATAAGCAAAGCACCATAAACAGAGGGACATGGCATAAGTCTCTCTACAGCTCTGAGAGCTGGATTCACAGAAAGTAATTGCATATGAATGTTTGATGGCAGTGGGATCAGGGCATTCTGACTGTCCTTAAAAAAAACCCCAATGAAATAATATTTCACCTTTTGGGGTTTATAACATATTCTTTGAATGAAAAAATAACATGTTTAATGAAAATCTTTCACAAAAGATCAAGAGGTCACACAATCTGTGACAAAGGTATCCTTCACACCATCTTATCATAGGTTTGTGTTAACATGGACCGTCTGGACAAGAACTACAACCCTTGTATTGCTGACATTGCTTTAAGGAAAAGGTCTTATTGATGTTATTTCAACAACCCGAAAAAGCAGATTCCATGCAAGGTCATTCTGAAATAAATCTGAATAGATTTACCAGTCAATTTCCCCTGTATCTCACGGAACTCTTTGAAGCTGTGAATCAGAGTCATTCCCCACTCAGCTTCAGGCAACATGGGCAGATATTATCAATCAAAAAACCTCTCTGCTGTGAGATCTCTACATGCATGCCCACCTTCATTTCATCTCCAAGTTCTCTGAATCCAAATTCTGCTCTGAACATTGTGCTGGTGATGTCATGATGATGCCTCTGTCACAATCCAGTCTGTAATATGTCAAAGGGTTGGAAGCATGTTGACGTAGACAATCATGTATACTGATAACATCTCTATGTCATTAACACTGTCTGGACAGCCCACTAAATATAGGAGTTATACTGAAGAATTAATAACATCAATATAACTAATCTTCTTAATGTTCCCACAGCCATTGCCACAGGAATGTGATTAAGAATTAATGACCTGCTGGAGAATTCTTTGATGTATCAGTTCGAAAATATTATCGTGGATGTTCAAAACCATGAGTAATTTCTATCATTCCAACCAATGCTGCATAAACATGCTTAATGTCGCCAATAATCATACCTTTGATTGCCAGTCAACGATAAATGTATTTGCTGACCAGAAACCATTGTTGAGGAAGTGATTTCATACATTACATGGCTGGAATAAATTCCCGTAACATTTGGTTCAGGAACACCAATTAAGTTGAAACTCTTATTACTGAAAATGATTAAAATAAATGTAAATCTTCTCAATGGCCCAAAGGTAGTCATTGATAATCATTAAGAAAAGACTGTGTGTATTTGTGCAAAGTATCCTTTTATCAGAATAAATGAATATTTCAGTAAACATTAAAAAATAGATTAATGGAGCCCTTATTGACCAAATCTAGAATGTTCTTGGAATTGTTGCAGCAAAAGGTATGCAATATAACTTCAGGTCAAATCAATTCGGTACAGGCAATGGAAGATCGAAGTGAAATGAATGCTGGTCTTCAGCCTGAGTGAATCCTTTCACAATCGCGTCTCAAGGAAATCTGGCGGTTCAATACCTACACCTTTAAGTGTTTTCACTTGAATTTTCAGGCTTCCATGTTACTTTTAATATCCTTTTTCTTGAGTGGTTTTAGTGCATGTATTTTCCAGATAGTGAGTTCGGTTTGAGCGAAGACTTTAAACACAACCGTTTGTACTTTTTACAAGCTATTTCTTCACCATGGCCAAAGATGCTACAGCATTGAACATTTTATCACCAAGCTTTCAGTGCATTTGATGGAATGTATAAATTTTCTTTGAATGGAAATCTATCTTGCTTAAATGATTGGATAAATTATACTTGCACTTCACACTGCAAACAAATTTACATGCTCAGGTTGTGATGATCAGCTGGGGTAGTCTCCATGTCCAATTAAGTTTTCAGCTAACAATCAAGCTTTAGGGCACAAATGTTGCCATTCTGTCTTGCTTGAATTAGGGTCTTCCACTATACACGCTACAAGCAGAACGATAATTACATTCACAAATATTACACAAAACATTTGTGTTCTTGTAGACACCTTTAGCGCATGTAACTGCAAAAAAAACATTTTTAATTTGCATATATACCCTATTGTTAATGTTATACTTAGATACTTATACCAGTCTAAATCATTTACACATGGGTAGCTTCTTGTTCGTTGACAATGGTAACTGACCCACTGGATCGTGCTCTTGAAACTGACAGTGTCGACACAGAAACAGTTTGTGAATCTAAATAAACCATGAACCCTGAAATAATCTTAATGTTTTTCCCCGCTAAGTGCTGGTGGTTTAAAAATAATCAAGTCTTAAAGAGACAATCCAGTGATTGATACCATGAACATACATCTATGGAATCTGGATATGCACCAACCAATCAGCTGGCCATACTGAAAAAAAAAATTCTAAATAAGGAAAACTGATACCACCACAGTTAAATATACAAAATCAAATTAACATTTCAACCACAACATGCATCATATTACAGACTTTTATCACCATACTAGGGTCCATGGGTACTTTCGTTACTTTTGCTACCTGCATAGACCCTATCTGGATTTACACCATCCCTTCATTGGCAGTTATGTTGAGATTCAGCCATACAATAAAATGGCAGGAATTCTACGATTAAAAACCTGGAAAGTTTAAATTTACTTTAAATGTTTCCGGACTTACATACCCTCAATAGAATTGTGTGTATCATGTATACAACTAAGTATAGCATGCATAAGAAACAACCTCTTGTTCACGGTAAAAGGACTTTACCCTCCAACATGTCTCCACATATCGCATTCAGTGACACTGATGAACTTAATACTCCCACAACCATTGTACTGATGTTATTCACATCCCAATGTGAGAAAAACAAGTGACAATTTTATTTAGTTATGCCATTCTGGGAGCTGCGATGTAACATTTTTTTCTAGACAAATGAAATGTAAAACAGGTACGTTTTGGCATGTGTAGAAAAACAGACTGCTTGGAATATAGCAGGCTTGTGTTAAGAAAATGCCAGGATAGCCGCTTAATGTTTAATGTAGTTATGGCCTTTGCTTGCCACATCTGGCTTACATGTTGGAAATGTTTTTATCTCATATTCTGTAACAACTTGTTTTTTACCTGACATGTCAAACACTAATACCAGATTAGATTCCTTTACAAAGGCCAAAAATTTCATTCATTTTGGGTTAGACGGAGGATGGTTGTGGGGACACATTTAAAGTTCAATAAAGTACTTGTTTAGGGAATGAAGTCATCAGACACAAACTTGAAATATGTGTCAAGCATGCACGAATGTACGGAAAAACTAAATAAACATTGCATTATATTCCATGCACCAATTTCTTCAGAAGAAATATAATAGTCTTTAGATGTTATATAATGATGAAATCTTTCAGTACAGTTCAACATTTCATTACTTCACATGATCTGCATATGTACTGTAAGTTATATATATCACTGAAGGTCTCTAAGTATCCAAGTGGTTTAAGACAAGGGAAAACATCAATGAGAAGACTCATTTTCCAAAGCTGTGTTCCACTGGAGATAGTGACTGAGTGAGATCAAAAAGATATCGGTTTGACAGTAGATTTTGTACATTGCCCTGACAATGCTATGACATCGCAAACTGCAAGTCTAATGACAGTACCATGTTTAGAAATGTACATTTGTCATTGAAAACTGACAAAGAGTGATATTTCATAATATATAGAATCCCCTCCTTGTGTCTTTTGATGTCAAATATATCAACACTTGTTGATAAATGTAAAAGTATACTTATAACTTTATGAATTTGTGTTGATATAAATCATATCAGTAGACACTTGGGTGAGATTCTCTCTATAATTGCATCACAACTTTCAGCAACTAGCAGCCTATCAGAAAACATTATACATATTCTCTGCACCAGCCATAAAGTGTGCACATCCAGCGATGAAATTCAACCCACTGACCTTCTGATCTCAGAATTTACGCATGTACACCAAAGATGTTAACTCTGTCAGCTGTGAACCTGTCGAGGTAAGGATGTAATTTGTAGGATGACTCCACATCCTGCTACACTCAAAAGATGTCAAGTCTGGCTCCTACAAAATCTCCATTAGAATTCAATTGTTAAGTGATGTTTAGAGAAGGAGAAAAACACAAAATACCAATTACGCCCATTCTACTTCTTCTACTGAAAAGGAAACTATTTGCCTTGAAACAAATAATCCATGACGAGGCCAATTCAAAGATGACCTTTTTTCTGACCAAATCCTTAATAGATAAAGCATCAGAAACGAGTCACTCCTGGATTTAAAAAATGAGTTAAAATCAATGATCTGACATCATCTGGCCCAGCTATCACATAAACATCACACAAGCGTGATAGGTATCATGGGGTCGGCACTCCACATTACTCCAAACAGATATTGTCTGGGAAATAGCTCAAATAATTGATTTCTTTCTATTTCAAAGGAACATGCTCTGCAATCAACAGAAACATAATGGCAATAGTTAATTTACTTAGTCGATTGTAAGGCGAAGCGCAATGTATGTTTCGAAGGTCTGTTGCTGACAGGAGTTTTTGTTGATTCATTTGAACATGTTGAAGAGGAAGAAGAAAAGGAAAACATTCCCATACAGTCAGGTCATGATGGCCAAACCCGATTTATAGAGATACACTGAGAATTGGTGTGAAAATGATGTTGAAACTTCTCAGTGCTGACCAAGGTCCTTGAAGAAGTTTATTTCAGCATTGCAGCTACGTAGGTACTGAACGTAAATTTGGGCATCAGTAGTAAAGCTATTTTGAGACAGAAAGTGAGTGAAAGTGCTGTCAAACAGACTTCAGTTACACGAGTTTGATGTGTGATGCACAGCCTGAAGTGTTGACTACCTGAAATCCAGCAGGTCTTGGACATTGATCACTTGATGGCATTCATGTAAAAGGGTACTACAGAACTAGAATCATAATCATGGTAACTTAACCTTGAACCATGATTTTAGATTTCTGGGATCCCTGGTGAAATCGTGCAAAGGAAACTGTGGACATGGCCAGTAGTGTCCCCTCAGGACCAACTGAGTGCTTCAGTAGTGCTTTTTTCCAGCAATATTGCAACTGAATAATGGCAATAGTAACATTCAAATCTTGTTCAGACCAACCTGTGATTCTGGGTCTATACATTAATGTATGGTGACACAACAGACAGGTCATCCTTCTAACCCACTCAGCTATTGTGACCAACCGATTCCCATGCTGCTACGTATTTGTGAGAATTGACTTTGAGGGTGAGGCTAAAAACAATGGTGAAACATCTTTCAACTAGTGACAGCGATGAGACTATTCTGACTGAGGCATCTGAAACAAAAACTTGTTCTTCATATTCTTCTTTTGTCAAATATTTTCTTCACGGCTTATCAGTTATGAAACATTGCTATCCACTCCCTTCTCTTCCTCCAACTACATAAAATAACAACTTTACTTGGTCCTTACTTGATCTGAAGTCAAACTAAACTCACAGCATGTAAGTGAGTGACGTTTCACATCATATTTTGTAATATTTCAGCAATACCAGAGGAGGGGACTCCATAAATAGGCTTCACACATCATGCCAGTGTGGGGCATTGAACCTGGGCCTTTCAGTGTGATGAGTAAATGCAGTGAGTAAACCACTGGGCTACCCCAACACCCTTCATACACATTGTAAGAATGTAGCCTGAGATGACTGAATGGTTTTCCTGATCCTAAAGTTTCTATTCTGAACACACTAACTCTCCCAGTACTGCCAGAGAAAACAGCACACACAGGTCCACATCTTAGATCCTATTAACACATGCAAGTTCCTGTATATAATGGGCCATGTTTTTACCATTCACTCTGTGTACACATGTCTTTTCTAGGTTAACGTGACCCTGTTTGTGTAACTGAAGAATCAACACACGAGGGACCAGTTCTCTTCAAGTTAAGGAAGGACAAGCATGTATCCCCATGTCTGTTCAATTTTTGCTCTCTCTACCTGACACTCAACATTGTAGACCCCCTTGAGGGGAGGCTGAATTAAACATGCTGCACAACCTTCCAGAAAGGCAATAAATCACCCACGTCCCATAGGGATAGATGTAATAAAGTTATATGCCCAATGCATCATCTGCTGCAACTAATGGCATGTCTCCCTCAAGCATTTCTTGAAGAGGACTTCCATGTTCTCGGAACTCTGGGTGTAGGGGTTGTCATTGCTTGTTATCAAGGAGAGATCAGTGTATTGAGGCAGTAGAGGCTATGACTTACTTCAGGGACAAACACGGATGCTGAAGAGGTTTCTGTGTACTGCTAGAAGTCTTCAGGTAGAACATGCTGTTAATTGGCACAGAGAAGCTGGACTAGTCTGAGCTGTCAACGTTCCTGACATCACAAATAACACTACACAGAGTCTTATGTACAGCACACAGATCACAAATCACTGACGTTAAACAAGTTCAGAGTGTTTTGGGATTTGTTCTGTCCTGAAGCACATAGCTTACATACAGTCTCCATGGGCAAGGGACTTGTTTGAAATATGTCTTTGTTCTGTCTGCTGTTAATCAATAGGATGAAATGGTAATGTGAATGTTAACCTTTGTGCACACCACAGGCAGACTAGGTTGTATCCTCCCCAAGGAGTTGAGAATGAAAATCTAGTGCACACTGATCCAGTGACCAGAATATTATCAATGTAAAGGGCCAGTGAATACAGCAAAAATACATAACAGATGATTATTGTTATTAATCGTATAAGGTTTCAAGTGAGAACAACTCTTAATGCAATTGTGTCATTACATTTGCCTGACTAAGGATAGTCTTCGACACTTTCATAGCTACTGCTCTGTAACCACTTTACCACCAGCCAGTCCAAACCACGCTCAAAATAACTCTATGTGAACACTATGCTGTGTAGAAATATAAGGGTAACACTATTTTTCAGGGCACTATCATTTGCAGAAGTCTGAGGTCTGTTATGAACTGTCCGACAAAAGGAGGGTGGTTGAAAAAGACTGAGGGTTACCGTTATTTTGGCTAAAATTAATAGAATGTTTAATAAAATAAGAACAAAAACAACGGCACTGGCTTAGAAGCATTTACTGCTTACAACAAATGACGGAGGTCACTAACATACTATTCACAAATATAGAAACGTCATAGAACAACACAGATGACGTCAGTATTGATAGTGACATTTGACCTTGACCTCTGCCCATACTACCAACTGCCATTGTTTTCAGTGCTCAACAAGGTTAGACTTCCTGTCGATATTTTCCTTGCTGTACGTTGTAATTTATGGTACAATTGTTATGGCTGGCACAGGTAAGATAGTACATAATGGCACAGGTACATGTGACAAATGTGAGCCAGATATATCGTGAGTAATGAACCCCAGTGATTGAATTTGAACAGCCCACCTAACAATGGGCTTGATAATGGCCCATCGTCAAGCATTTTGCGGGCATCATCAAGTTACAGTGACAGATAACGTGCCAGTGTTTTGATGATAATTCTTTCCATAATGTCAGGTAACATCATACAGTGCTGCAGCCATAAAGGGTCAAATGAGTGAGTGAGCGAGCGAGCGAGCGCCTAGAGAGACTAAATAACAGTCCGTAATATTTCAAACATGTCATGTTCAGTGGCCCACCAACGAAGCAAATCTTCAATATGGTAACAAGTTATTTCCAAAGGTGTGAGGGGACCAACTCCTAAAAAGAAGCATAGGTTGATAAAAAATCATTAACAACAATAATGATAATAATAATGTGTCTATTCATATTGCACCAAACTTCACAAACTCACTTGCCTGAAGGAAGACCACATGTATCACATGCGCTTTGTTGTGGGGCAGCCCTGAAATTCTGGAAACTCTCAGGAGTCAAGCTGCCAAACACTGCCACCCATCCAAGGATGCTCTCAATTTTGCTTAACTTCTGCTGATCTGTGATTTGTTGGCTAGTATACTGGCTCACTGCATGAGCATCAGATACCTGGACTCTGGGTTCAGTTTTACTGAACATGGCTAATGTTTTACCAGAAATGCTGATTTATATCAGAGTTTGCTTAGGGTAAAAGATATTGGTTACAATTTGATCAGTTATTGGGAAAAATAATTCAGCTTCTAGGTAACAAACATGATCCTAATCATCTATTTGTCGTCTTTCAATTATTGTGAAGCTGAGCCATTGGCAATTATTACATGATGAATGCTATAAATATTTGGTGATGATCTTATCATTTGATACCAAAGTCTTTAGTCTTGTGTGTTTGTTGTCATGCCAAACTGAGGTGATTGGAGCTATAGTGAGGCAGGCTGTAAATAATAAAATTTACATGAAACAAACCAGGGGGCCATTGGGGTAGCCTAGAGGTCAAAAGCTCATCAGAAGGTCTGGGTTCAATGCCCCACATGGGTACAATGTGTGAAGGCCATTTCTGGTGCTGCCCACCATGATATTGTTAGAATATTGCTAAAAGCCACGTAAAATCCAATTTACTCACTCACACAAACCAGTGATTGATAGTCTGAGCATCAATCCATTGACAGGGCCATGCTGACACAATAGCAACCACTTCACGTGCCTGAACAATTCTGAAGTGCTCTGGACCAATCAGCATTCTTTTGTGAAAGACTCGTTTAGATGAGTAGCAATATGTCACTCATGGTCAGAGATTTAAGAAAGCCTTGTGTTTAAACAGACCTGAGGCCCATCATGTTAGCATTTTTTGTCAGTTGTTTTTAATTACAGTTCGTAGCAATACAAATAACTGAAGTCTTACATCAATGTTGAAAATATCCTCCAACTCCCACAGACTTATATGTAAGTTACAGACAGCATTCACCCTTGACAAATAATCAGTAATTCTGCGTAGATCTTCATATGATGTCCAGAAATAGAACTCCACATCCTGACCATGACAAGACCATATAGCTGACTTATGATATCTGATGCGAGATGATACAGATATATTACACAAATAATGACATATTGTCATGTTGCCTAGCAACAGCAAAGGTTGTCCCTTAATACAGGCTCCAGTAATCTGTGAGTATTACGACTTTCATGATCGCTGCTGGCTATGTACTTGTTGGGAGTACCTGGACTTCCTGGTTAACCTAACACTACAACCCCCCGGACCCACCATGAGAAGAAATCAATGTAGTATATCTAAATATGACAAAAATTGCCATGGATCAATATTATACGACCTGTTACTGGTGAAAGCTAAAACCCAAGACAACAATCAGTGATCAATTCTACAGTAATGTCATTACTGATGATTACAAAATAACAGTATTCCGTGTGTTCCAAATGGAATCTCGACTCGCTCTTAAGTTCAATGTAATTATTTCTATTCCTGGTCACCAGGCTGATAGTTACAGTGTTAATAGATTTGAAATTGACGACTGGAGCGGAGCACAGTTTACTGGGGTTATTTTGACGACTCGGCTATACATGTTGGATGATCCAAGTGAATCATGATCTGACATTTACTTGCCATAATTTGAGGATTTGAAGCAGGCATATGGACTGGTTTACAATTACACTTTCCTGTTGCATATGAGGAGGATATGATTATTTCAGTGTATGCGTTATTCTTGAGAATAACAGTCGTGTGAACATGTGTTAGTTGTAATGTCATACTGAATAATATTTCAGTAATATTGGTGGATGTCAGTTTAGTTTAGAAACCAAAACACCCATTGTGACAGGTCCACAACCTTTACTGACTTGGTCATGAAGTAAATGATGACGACAATCCAGTGAACATGAGCAGGGCAGAGAAAAGCAGAAACGATTTTTTATACACTCGGGCCAGGATACTTTGCATTTGTTGTGAATACGTGGGATGATGGAATGTTTACTAGGAAGACTGCATTTTTTTCATGATAGTACTACACATTTTTAAAAAACATTGATTCATTTCCAGTTAAACAGTTTGTTAAATCTTAACACACTGAGTTCTGAAACATAATGCTTTGTGATCTAAGATTTCTGATGATGTCTGAAGAAAGGGCAGGGAAATATGTAATGAAATTCATCGCCAAAATCACCCGTTTCACAGAGGTTACACAGTCTTCCCTTGTGGGAAATTTTGTGCCACCCAACCTACTTTTATAGTTAAACAATGGTAGGAAGTTCCAATCAGAGAAATTTAGATTTTTAGAGCAGAGGAAAAGGGGACCAGTTTTGAGTATGCGATGCAAGGTACCCTAAGAAGAATTCCAAATCTCTGTCATCAAGCTGGATCAAACCAACAAACATCAAATCCTAGCATGATAAAGGGAAGCAACTCTGTACCATAAACATGTGACATTTCTCCAACTTTTCTAGAGATCCGTTTAATAAAGAATATTTATTGTGATGAAAGTGTTTTGAAGTTTTAAAGAAATTACAAGTAACAGTACTAACACTAATGCTACACAACCTGTAGAACTAAACATACAGAAATGCTGATTAAAGAAACAACCAGAAGATAGAAGATGCACCAGCCAACAGAATAATCTGCCACCACTGATGCTTACACACTTATCAGATTAGGTGAGGTGGGGTTTAATATTTCACTCATAGGACGATGTGCATGAATGTGTAAGTGTGGCTGCTTGTACTAGCCCAGACTTAAGCTAGTTCTGTAGTGCTAGCCCACTGAAATACCATGCCGCAGTTAAGCAAGAATAGTATTATATCCCATTATACTGACTCCAAACCAACCAGTCATGTTGTAGTTACCCATTAACATTGTACCTGGACCTGCAACCTTCGATCTCTGGACAGGTGCTCTAACCACTACCCCACTGAGGGTGTCCATAATAACCAGAAATAAGACCGAAACAGGATCATATCTGGCAGGGATTTAATTACAACTGATCTGAACACAAACTGAGCTTAAGCTGTTTGCTGCAGACGGCATATCATGATGAATTCGTATCACAATGAGATTCAGCTCAAGAGGTCCCAAAACAATCTTCTGTATGCTGATCAGATACCTCCTTTCTTCAACAATGGATTTCACCTTCATCTGACATTGTGCCATTGTAAATTAATTACTTTAGTTTTTCTTCACTGCAGTTCTTTGAAAAAGCAGGCATTATCTTGAGCTTGTTAGCTTTGATAAAATTAAATCTTTGAATTTATTTGGTATTTTTTTCTTCTTTTTAGATTCTCAGCTGTCAAAGCTGTTCCAGGATGGATTTAATGAACTTCGGCTTGTTCATTTTCATCTTCACCATCAATAAACCTACATGAGGTCATGTCAAAAACTTGAAGAGAGAATGTAGAAAATTCCAAAACAAAATAACCTAAATGTAATTTCAAACCTTGTTAAACCAAACATATACATGGTTATGCACCATGTACAGCCAAGCCCTGTTTAAAGCAGACAGATACATGGTTTTGTACCGTCTTCAGTCATGTACACGGTTTTGTACCGTCTTCAGTAAGACCTTGTTAAAGCAGACATGTACACGGTTTTGTACCGTCTTCAGTCAGACCTTGTTTAAAGCAGACATGTACACGGTTTTGTACTGTCTTCTGTAAGACCTTGTTAAAGCAGACATGTACACGGTTTTGTACCATCCACAGTATGACCTTGTTAAAGCAGACAGATACACAGTTTTGTACAATCTACAGTGAGACCTTGTTAAAGTAGACAGGTACATAGTTTTGCACCATCTACAGTCAGACCTTGTTAAAGCATACAGGTACACAGTTTTGTACCATCTACAGTGAGACCTTGTTAAAGCAGACATGTACAGTTTTGTACCATCTATAGTGAGACCTTGTTAAAGCAGACAGGTACACAGTTTTGTACCATCTACAGTCAAACCTTGTCATACCAAACATTACGAAGACAATGCATAAGCTACAGTCAAATGTTGCTGCACCAGACATATTACTGTCAAAATACTGTTAATTTGCCGAAAAATCATAATTAGCAACACTGCCTGTCCTTCAAGACTCTTTATCCAAGAGGTGACTACTTGACAGCAAGTCTAATATATTTGTGATGTCAGTGGTTAATTATCTGTTTACAGTGGACTGACGAAGGAACTGGTCACCTTTTTAATTTAAAAAGATGGATCAGTAAGCAAGTTTCTTCACTAAATGATCAATTTACACTTAATCATGTTTGTAACTGTTCAGCTAGCATGGTAAACTGACAACTGGGGTGGTCCTAGGTTCTAGTCCTGTGTGAACTACCTGCATCTCAGGTTATGCAATATTCCAAGCGGATTAGATAAAACAAAGCTCATATATTGCTTTCCTTATGAAATACTTCTGTACTTACGCTTACTACTACTAATGAAATTGTATAGCACCTAGTTTCCTCCATATGGTGGTCAATGGCGCTGTGAGAAAAGTCTTGAATAAGAGAAAACGCTCACAGTTGGAAATAAAGGCAGTGCACTCAATAACGTTTGAGTGGCTTTGAGAAGGCAACTTGGTATAGGTGAGTTTTTAATGTTGTTTTGAATTCTAATATAAAATCCACCGCCAGTCTCAAGAATTCCAAATGTTAGAAGATGAACAGCATAAGGCATATTTGGATACATCACAGCAGCTTTGATGGAGTTACATAATTGGCACACTTCCATGAAATTTGCAAGTTGATGAACCCAATGAATACTGATCATCAAAACATCTTAAAAGTGATACTTAGGCATCTCTTGAAATAGGCCAGATAATGCTGATTGTAATACCTAATTCTCGGGTAAAGTGTTAGCTATGCTACACAATTTCAAAAGAATACATAACAATATTAATATCAATAACAGTATTTCAGCTGCACCGGACTATATATGCATAACTACTACTTGCATGTGTCATAATTGTACTTACCTTACAATTCTTCATAAATATAATTTTGATAATTGTAAAAGAGCTGTAGTTTCAACTATTTGTCATTAACCACGAGCCAGAAAGTAAACCCTCAGAGGAAAACTTCAACGCTTACCACGAAGAAAGTTTGTATCAGTTGTAATCAATCCGGTACGGTCCGACTGCAGATAATCAATGACATCAATTCATCAGCCTAACATCCGCCCCAAACCCTAACTGACATTGTCGGGGGATAAATCCCATAGCAGCCGGCCCCGCCATATCGAATACGGTGTCGACACTAAAGTTGTAAACAAAGTGCAACTCAGTGACAGACGAGACTGGTCCACGCGGCCGAGTTGGCAAACAACACAGTTCATGGCCAGGATGGTTTCTGGCAAATCCGTTCAACATCCATATTGGAAACATACCTACTCACCTTACACCTTTACAGTTTGTGTGACACGCTGAAAGAAGTTGAGTATCCCTCGCGTTCAGATGTCTCTTCTCCACAACTTGCTTCCCGTAACTGACCACGCGATCTGTGTTATTGGTTTTGTTGAATAGTGCGCATGCGCGGTAGTTTCAGGCTTGTGGTTCCAAGGAGTGGTAACGCGTGGAGGTGCTTTCACGCTCACTGCAGTAGAGGATAATTGTTGTTTTACATGCTATGTTTAAATATTTACATAGAACGTGAGTATCGATTGTTTCTACGTGACCCTCAGGACATATTCTGATGTAATTCGGATACAGTATTTGGTTTTAATGTTGGTGCCATTAGCTGGAATGGAAAATGATATGATTGATAGCGTGTGAGAGTTTCGTATCACCTAGTGGCTTAGTAATTAACACAAAGACAGATTGTGTTGCGTGAGGGCACATGGAACGAAGAAATGGCACCCCCAAGCTTTGGATTATGTCCTGTCGTGGCATTTAGGCTCATTGTGGAATTATTGAATTTTGGCGTCATGTTGTGTTCTCAGGTTTCGTGCCTCAAGGTATATTTAGATGGAACCGCGAACATAAAATCTCGGAGGCTGTCGTGGATGAAGTCCCGGATGATTCCGATGCTGGGTTTATCATTGAGGTTGGTACGTTGTAGTGCTAGATCTACCGTTTTTTCCCAATCACTCACCGTGGACGCTTTCTTTAGGCAACATTTTTCGAGCCAATTACACTGACTTTTTCTGGATTCAGCGAACTACCATTATAATGGTAAATAAAAAATGAACGAGGTAGGATAGATATTCTGCTAACAAGCTCAAAATAGTTTTTCTCCTCAACTAGGACGGGATTTCCCTACTCGACTGTCAACGATCTGAAGGAATGATACATGGTAATTTAAAGTGATAACAAGAAAAATATGAAGTGCCATATATTAGGAGACAAAATTTTTTTGTTAATGCTCGACAAATCTTCCCGACTAACGCGTCTAAGACTAGTTTTTGTAGTAACTTTTTTTAAATATGAAAGAAGGACCAGTAAAGTGGGCGATTCAGAACCTGAGGAAATGATACTGATTTAGCATTACAGAATTAGCGGTGTGGACCTGAACATTTTATGGTTCAAGTAAGATAGACAACTATTTGACCATCATCTCAATTTGGGTGAGTGAGGTTACATTTTACGTCGCTTTGGTATCATTTCAGCCATACAGCCACCATTTCATATGGTGTTTAGAAAGCATGTGTGTAAAGAACTCACGACCAGAAATATATAGTTAGTCATATACTGGCAGTGACAATACTTGTGAGATAGATGTTTGTATTTAAGTAGTGCTCCCTGTATCGGTGCTATGTGTCCTTGGGCGGTGGGGCAGCCAAGTGGTTAAAGCTTTCGCTCGTTCGATTCCCATATTTGTACAATGTTTTATGCCCATTTCTGGTATCCTCGGCCGTGATGTTGCTGGAATATTTCGGCGTAAAACTAAACTCACTGTTGTGTGTGCCTTAACTAGAGCTGTGACGATATACCGTAGTATCGATAATCGTGATACTTTATCGAACGGTAAATATATCGATAAATATACCTCGAAATTGTTAAATGTCACTAGAAACTGACGGTTATATCAATATTTACACTGATACTTGATATCAAAATATACGTTTTTAAAGGAAAAACAGAAGAAAGCATACCATGATGTGTATCGAATCGTAACATATCGTTCCAAGATATCGCGATACGTATCGTATCGTGAATTTTCTGTATCGTCACGCCTCTAGCCATAACCGTCATCCACGTGCCTGTCAGAATCTTCTGATTCGATCTCAGATCTCTGGATATTCTTGCTTTGCTCTCATGAGTGACATGAAACCAGGAAACGTCTACGACCACAATGCCAGACTGCTGCCATGGCATTACCAAAATATTGCACTCGATGGAGATAAACCCAACCCGTAAACTACTGTTAATGCTCACGATGAAAAAGGGGCACACACGCGCACGTACGTACCCATACACACACGCTCGCTTGCCTCAAGATATAGCTTGATTATTGCTAAACGAGGTGTTTAGCCCAGCTCACTCTCCGTGACGACAGTATGCTCCATATCGCAAAGCTAACGCACGTTCCTATGGAGGCTCATCCTTCACACCACCATCTGTTCAGACATCTCCATTGAACCAGGCGAAACAACAGTACCTCGAGGCATTGAGCGAAACATACGTGATACTCCCCATATTCTCATGGGGCTGGTCTATTTCCTTACTGTCCAGAAGTCGAGGTCAGATCAGACGGGCGGTCTTCTTTCGTCTAGACATTATAAAAGAGTTTTCTTTCTTATTTGATTAGAGTGTTGAGTTATTCTCATAAAGGCAGTATAAAACCCAAGTTGAAGAATTCAGCACTAGATATGCGTTGTTCGGATCACCGAAGTCGCCCACAACCTTTTTGGAGCAGTGAATGAGTGAGTGAGTTGTTAGTTTACGACAGCTTTAAAAAATATGACAGTTGTGTAATATAACAGCAAATTGGGACTACTTGCACGACTAATCCAACCGTGCTTACCGGTCTTTGAAGCATAGTTCAGATGACAATAACTTCGCGAAAAAGACAAATACACTCAATAAAGCGCTATAATTCTTAGCCTGCAGACTGGGTCGCGTTGCAAATCTAGGAAGCTTTTTCATTTGATTCATTACATTATCATCGCAATGTATGGGAATTGGCCCGAACGTGTTTTCATTAAGATGAAGGTTCATGCCCCGCAATCTGTCTGTCTGGTGTCATCGACATCTGTCACAAGGCGACCAATACGTACACTTGGTGTGAGGCCGGCCACGGGCGACTTTGTCATCATGGCCGTCATGTGCGTTTCTAGGAAATTGCTACCACTGGATTTACGTATTCATTATTCATGGACACATGCTTTATAATTATTACTGGCCTGACAGCACCGCAGTCTAAGCTAATAGGAAACACATTACTGTCGTTACGTAGTTGCCGAGACATGCTAGATGTGCCGAACAGTTTTGATGCTGAAGACAGATAGTACACGGGGCCGTGGCCATGTTACAGCGCACGGCAAACATGAGGCATACTGTTTCTATAGGACTACCTGGTGCGCATATTGTTTCTGCATGGGGGTGGTTAAAGTGGTTAAAGAGTTCGCTCGTCACGCTGAAGTCCGGCGTTAGATTCCCCAGATGGGTACAGCGGGTGTAACCCATTTCTCTTGTCCTCTGCCCTCTGCGTGATATTGCTGGAATATTGCTAAATACTCAACCACACATCCGCTCACTCGTGTTGTTGATGGGCGTTAGGTCCTAATTTGCTTGTTTAACGCCTCACTCAGCAATATTCATGACAACGGTCTGTAAATTATCCAAGCAATCCAGTGATTGACGTCACACGCATCGATTTACGCACGTGGGATATGACATGACAAGCATCAACCTAATCAGCGAGACTGACCACCTGATCCCGCTTGTGACCTCTTATTATAGCATGTGTCGCTTGAAGACCAATCGATTTCACAAGGCTTTAGTTAATGGTTCAGTCATTCCATGGCGTGGTACAACTGGAATGAGTTGGGAATCGAACCCAGACCCACGATGTGTCAAGATAAAGTTTATGGACGTGGGCTGCCCAGACAGTGCAAAGTAGCGGATTCTGAAGCAGTTGTACCAATGGTTGATAACGTAAGCACAGATACAATCATAACATTATGTCAAACGCATGTGTTGTCCCTAAGTTTGCCCTCTATATCTTTATATGTACAGCCATTTTGACACCCGGATCAACATTTTGAATAGCCCACTTTAACAATCGATGAAGTGTTATTGTGCAATGTACGTATATGTTTGATTACACACAAAATACCACCGAATTATTTCGCACTCTGAATTTTCTCAGTCGTGCTCTCCCGTTAAACCCTAATTGCACCTAACGTCATAGCATTGATTCTTGAGGTGCGCCTCCAAAAACAACCATTTGAAATCACACCCAGTTGCTAAGCAACATATCCACTTACAAACTACATACGTATTTGGTTGCAATAGGTTGCAGAAGACATGATCGCACAGCTAATGGATCAATTAAACTTCCATTACCCTTCCTGGTTGGTCATCCATGTGAATTAAAGCACAAACATGATGAAAGGAACTCTGCGATATACCTTGGGGTACATCCGTGCAAGCCCCAGTTGTACTTGATGCAGACGGAGGTTAGCACTTGTCCTTGACCGTCAGTGTCGCCATAGTGTGTATCTATAGTACTGCACTAACAACATGGGGAATACACTCTGATGTCGACTGTTGCTCATTAAGAGGTTTGTGCAGAACGTAGGTTGCAGGGGACTTGTTCGGAATGTAATTTCCTTAGCTGGAAGTGCATTTCGTGGAGTGCTGGGTATTGACGATATGTATCCTGAAACTGATGCTAAATCTCCTCAAGATAGGAACTGTTCTTAATTGTGTTGAGCGATCAGTTCCAAAATTTGATATTGGATGGATAAAACGAGAAATTGCAGAGGATGTGTTTGTGTGCGTGCGTGCGCACGCGTGTTTGTGTTTGAGAGAGAGAAAAGAATTAAGGGGTTGCCATTCAAAGACCTATAAATAACTGATATGTCAATACAATTCTTTCGATTAGTTCCAAAATTTGATATCTGATGAATAAAACAAGGAGACATTGCAGAGGATGTGTTTGTTCTTGTGCGCGCGCGTGTGTGTGTGTGTGTGTGTGAGAGAGAGAGAGAGAGAGAGAAAGAGAGAGAAGATAAGGTGTTGCCATGCAAAGATCTACACACATAACGTCTGATTGTTACAACTGCAACTGTTACATAATTTATATGTCAAAACACATTCTTTATTATCGCTCTCTAAAGAATAAATGTGACCCGTATTTCAGGGAGGTTTTAGTTAGATTCCAGCATACAACTAGCATTTGCTTCATCCTTGAGGGTTATCTAAGTCCGGTGTTGCGCTAACGCCTTAATCACAACCCCGTCCAGCCCCCGGACAAACGTGCTGGCATAAGGACCAAAATACTGGAATAAAGATGTCGGTGATTGTCTGCGACTTCAGACCCTCACAGTAAGACGCACCACTAATGTGTCCTGATTAGAAGAACTGAACATGACCCCACGAGGAAATAAATAACATTAAAGACTAATACCGGCCTCATATTGTCGGCCTGAATCATTTAAGAGGCCAAGATGGTCAGCAAATTGTTTGCGTAGACATCACAAGCCTGCTACAGTCATAGGTCAGACATCGGTTAGCGTTCCTTCGCTCTCAGAGCAAAATACCATTATAACATCACATTAGGCATTACATACAATCATCTCGGCACATTAGGCAATAAAGACGATCTGCCAAGCAGGGACCAAAGTATTAGTGTGATCTAAGCAATCAGGCTCAGGAAAAACGGAGGTAACTGTGTTATGGGTTGAATGGCGATATGATCCATCCTCTGAACGGATGTTGTACACAAAGTCTTTGGACAACGAAACAATGGTTAATGTTTCACTGTAACAGTTACAGCGTCTTGCATCACTGTCACTGTTACAAGAACACTGACCTGATAACGTCTTGTACTCACGTGAACACGTTGTAGGAGCATTTACATTGGTGCAGCGGAACATGCAGGAACAATGGGACAGTGGCGATCGCGACTGGCACTGTTGAAACAATATTACATAAAACTGTAACAATGGAGTCTTGTTAGTATTAAACTAAAAACTGTTGAGATGGCGTCTTTTTAAATTCACTGTACTAGTGATAAAGGAGCACTGGCATTTCTGTTCGTATTTCTCGTGTTTAAATGTAGACATAGACGGAGGAGGTAGTAAAATTATACTGTCAAAATAACATCTTTCTACAGTCTTACTACTACACAATACTGCTCCATACCTACAGTGACACACCTTCACATTGTTCCAATAACACTATCTGTAAAGCAGCGTTGAACAAAAGATAATGAGAGAGCTGTCACAATGATGTTTTGCTACACTGAAACGTTGTTGGAGGAAAATGTCACTATGAAATTTTGTTTCACTGAAACAATGTTCTTGGAAAAACTGTTCAAATGATCTTTTGCTACTTAGTAACAGTAATATTGCAGGAAAACTGCCACAGTGAAGTGGGTGATGGGCGAAGGGTCTTGCAAAGCCTGCTGAATCATTTCACGAACAACTGAGGGTCATTACGGAACTTCAGAGATTCTTTCCTACAGTTTCCACCACCATTTTACCATTTTACACCAACTTGAATCAGATTCATGTCATCAGTTAGATTTGGTTATTGGTTATTTTCTGGCGTTGACATTTGAAATGTATCGCTCTAGATTACTGCAACAATCGTCTTAATTATCACCTAGACGAATGCTGTGGCTAGTCAATACTAGGGTGGCAATACGATGTGTAGTGAGTTCCAATATTGACCCTGGGCTCATGCATCACAGAGGCGTTTACTTAACATGGGAGATCTTGACCCCAGAACACTCAGCAAGGTAATCAAATACTGGCGTTTAATGTATCTCCCCAAGAAGGCATTTATTTGTCATCTGCCCCTGCAAAATCCCATAATCTTGACAGTCTGTGTTCAATGAAACACTCTCCTAAATAGGGGGTCTCCTATATTTCGAAGCTAAAATGCTAAACTGGTAAACCAAGTCCATCTTTTATTCATATTGCTTTCTTTGCTTTCATCTCCAAGGAACAAAGTCTGGACTGAGCAGTTACCATCGACAGCCGAATATGCCTCTCCATTAAGGTATATGTGGGGAATTATCAAACGTTCCACACTCGCTGTACCAAGCCACAAGAGAGGCATGGCTCTCACTCCGGATAACCGCTGAATTAATCACCACGTATTCTCATGAGGATCAGACATCAGACTGTATTTGCCTTACTGCCTGAGTTGTGTACACAATTCTTGGACGGCCAACAGAGGTGAGAATACAGCCGTGGAAGGGAATCATATAGGTCTGAAATAAAAAAAAATGTTCGCACTTATCATATTGTGATATTTAAGAAGCACATAACCTTACACACCTCTTTTCTTTGAAGATTTATAGTTTACGTTTTATTTCTTGGCCATATAATATTGAGCCCATAGGCTTTCGGCAGCGAAATGTTTTAAGAAAATATTGAAACAAGATCTATCTATCTATCTATCTATCTATCTATCTATCTATCTATCTATCTATCTATCTATCTATCACTTACAGCAGTGATGAACATTGATGACTGTGCTTTTCAAGAAATAACCATTTTGTGAATGACGACCACAATTTTGAGTTTTACGAGCTTACTCACTGTAACCTCATCATTATATTCAACACCGGTGGAATGCATAATTTAAAAATAATGTTTACAAGCATTAGGTAAAGAAAGCCGGTATGGAATTCCACACTATGTGTAGAAGCGCGCCTACAGCTGTCTTCCTCTAATCATCGCCATATTTCGTGACTCTATGAGGACTACAATGAGGATTTTTTAAAGTTTGAAATTGTTTGGTCAAATCCAATTTTCAGATGGGTACTTTCTTTCAGTTTATATGTAAAGCAGTTCCAAATGTGAAGAGGACAGATAGTTTAGGCGTGACAACAACTTCTTTGGGTGACATTTGAAACTTGTGAATTGTAATAATGACCAATCTTACGGATAATGACTTATGCTATTTCGTTACTGACACGTTTCGATACTGATTCTTGTGCGGATTTCAAGCAGGAACGAATTTTGGTCTTGTTACAAGTGTTACAAGTCATGGGCTGTGGGTGGTGGTGGTGGTGGAAAATATTTAGCTACCAGTAATGTTTCAGTCTCTCAAACACAACCCCTGTCATTTATCTCGCTGTTGTCGATCAAGAAAGTCCACTTAGAAATTCTTTTTCAGCAACATTTTTTTCAGGTTGCGTCGCAGGGATAACACATGCAACAGTCGACATCCGGTCGCCATTGTGAACGCAGGACAAAAACTGATCGTCTAGTGGAAGGTGATTAGAAGTAGGGGCTGTATGAAAAAACGGTGGTTATAATGATGTGAACGTTTGGCGCAAATAGCCTTACACTGTAAGAAATGCGTGGGCACCATAACAGAAACTGGATTCCTTAACGGACGCGAGGTGTCCCAGGGAGTAAGACTTCAGTCATGGCCTGCAATCACTGAGTGATAAGTTCTAAGTCTTACATGTAAGTAATTGCGTGAATAGTGGAATACTTGTGGCCACTGTTGTATATCACACAAATGTCAGTCAACTGAGCAAATTGTTTTCTCCTTCCAGTAAGTTACAAGTAAATAAGTCCTGAAGAAACAACGAAGCAATTTGTTCTTAACCAATGACCCATAAAGTCAGTAACAAATGATTTACCTGCACCGTCTTCCTTCTATGCGAGAACTTATGAAACTAAGCACGTCAGTTACGTAACGCCGGAACATTTTTGTTGGCACATGCTGTTCGAAAACAACATCAAATTTCTTAATTGCCCTAGGAAGTAAACCAAAGTGAAGAGGTTCTGGGTTTGATGGATACTTTGATGGTAGGTCACTTTACGGATTCCAACGAGACAGACAAAAGCAATTAAATACAAAACTTGTTTGACACCAGTGTGTCTTAGTCTCAGACGCCGCTCTAGTCAAACTAGATTCATTGATCATTCAAACATATAGCTAGTAAATTTCGAAAATTATGATTACTGACTGAAAGGATAATTGAACAGGGCTTTACAGTGGTCTGGTCAAAACTCCAATAATATCAAGACTCACCCTGGTGGGAAACTGACAATCGACAGGAGAACACTTCATCAACTCTGCCACAATGAGCTCAGTCATGTCTGAAAAGAAGTTACTAATAGAAGCCATAAAATGTCTCTTCACATTACTGAAACAAATGTGTTTGGATTGAAACTTTATTATAACTGATGTTTCTCTCAGATCTCTTTCATCCTTAACTTGTAATTTAAAAGATGCAGCTATAAAGTTTTGAGACAGCAATGAGCTGTATCTTCGGATGCGAGATTTGAGGCTACGAGATACAAAAAACATTGCGAGGCTGGGAGTTTAACGTAATGAAATCAGTGTCTGGAAGAAGATAGTCGCTCTCACTTAACGATACTTCTAATAAATATTGACTGATTTTGATTGAGAGATCAGTCAATATGTATGAGGTCAGAGGTGCCAAAAGACACAGTTAAATTTGCATTAGACTACTTCAATAAAAGTTTTCTATTGTATTAAGATCGAAATTTACTAAACATGTTCGAGGAAACGTCAGGTCAGGCTCAATAAATTGCAAGATCGGCGAGACAATGGCTAGTCACTGCATGAAACTAGATATATTCAACAAATATTTACCGAGAAAAAAAATCAATTTTAGGGTAGTTTCCGTAACTACATGGACACAAAATGATGGTACATACTCACAGTTTGGATCTGCAACAACAGACGTTCGAAGTGTCTCCTGTGGAACGGGTGATCAGCTTCTGTCTCTTGGTTGATTGGATGTCACCTCACTGGATGATGCTGAATTATTTTACAATTAATTTGTTTAGCCCCACATGTAACACAACGAATGTCTCTAACTAGATAAACAAAAAAGCTGAAGTGCAACTTTGAATTAAATAAAGCGGAGACAATACCGAAACCCTTCCATTGAACATCCAGTGACGTTTATCCGACGAAAATGATCTGTGGGAGTCCACTGGGTAAAACAACGGTGGCACTAGTATGGTACCTATATAACACACCCAGAGACTAGACATTCATCCAAATAAGATAATGACCTGAACTGTTCCTGCACAACTCCCCTTTCTGGGAACTACTATGTGATGAAACTCGTGTCTGGAAAAACACATCCACATCGTTAGGTTAATGTGCCAGCCTTCCATGTTTGAGCCAAGCTAGTGCATGACTAAAAGAGGAGAGGGATTTCTTTCACAATGCGTAAAGTCAGTCTTGAAAAGTGGATACAGACTGACCAAGAAGTTCAACAGCTCATCGATATATGCAAACATATATTCTTTAAAGGCTGATAAGAAAGAATGTGTATTGACATATAAATTATGTGACAGTTGTATTTGTAACAATCAGAAGTTTATAGATCTTAGAATGGCAACCCCCTATTTCTCTCTCTCTCTCTCTCCCTCTCTCTCTCGCTCGCTCGCTCGCTCGCACGCACGCACGCACGCACGCACACACACACATTCATTCCTCTTGGCATACAGCGAGGCGGAGAGTATTTTTGTCACATTCAACATTTATGTGCAGACCTAAGTATGGAACATTATCTTCTAAAGGTTATCCCTTCACCATATATTGCGGCTCCTGTCATCCGAAACATTTGGTATTTGATAGGAGGAGCATATTAAGTGTCGTATGATTGAGTTTATTTCTGAAATGGAAAACCGATATCCTCTCGTGTGTTATGAGTGTGTTCGATGTTTTATACATGTTCACCTCAGGTTTTATTCAGGAGTGGAGAGACAAATGCGCATGTTGTAAAACCTCGGCAGTTAGCATTTCTTCCTCCCCAAACAACACCTCTCTCTCTCTTTCTTTCTTTCTCTCTCTCTCTCTCTCTCTCTGTGTGTGTGTGTAGCAAGCAGGTTTAGCTGCAATCAGTCAAACAATTAAAGAGTGAAAAAACCGTTTCAGTAGCACGCGCATAAGATTTTCTATGCCGACAATATTTAAGTTCACTCACATTTCTAGATGGTTAGACGAAGAGAAAGTTGTACGTATTTACCTTGACTAATGCAATGAAGATGCCCCCAACAAGGTCGTAAAGAAACATGTCAGAAAATGCCAACGAAACTTGCAGGAAACTTGCCTCTGTAACCCTGATGAAACCGTCTCCAACGGTGTATGCTGCTGGAATAACCCAGACGGCCAAGACACATGCACACACTACTCAACATGTCCTATCACTGTACGAATATACATGTGTTAATGAGTATATTCTCCAACGATAAACATGGATAGTATGCGTTCACGGTCATTTTGGAATGTAACCATGGCAATACGTCATATGGGCGCCCGTACATTGTCCTGATGGGAATATCAGACGTTTGGTTAGCATTTCAAGCCCCTTCATCTTCAGTTGTCTCATGACATTGTCTACATAGTGCAGCTTAATATGGTCAGTGTATTGCCTTGCCGTTGTTCACTATGATGTCACTTTCCACACTCTAGAAAATGGAAACCCTTACCTATCTAATTGGACAGTCTATGCCTTATTTGGTTTTAGTGATGTCAGTTGTTTCTCTTGATTTCTTGATAGGATTTCAATAGAAATCTTTACTAAAAGCAGAGTCGATGGTACGATTCCAGCTATCGTATGTGTTTATGAATCGCATAACAAGTGATGATACAACTCGTTGAGCGTATCCCGTTTCGCCGGTGTAAGTCGTCATAAACAGAAACAAAATCGAGCAATTGTTTTCACTCGCAAAGCACGTGAATGTATCTTACAAGTGAAAATAGGGAATTTCATCTGACAATGTTTGTCATTGTGGCGGCAAATTTGCAAATGTTCTCCACACATCAACCATACAACAACTGAAAGCTTTAGACTTTGAATGATGTAACCTTGATTGAACAAAATCTGGGCACGAGTCGTACGGCGCTCTTTGAAATAGTGATGAAAGGAATAAGCTCGATGTTTCCTCAAAAGTTGTGAAATATAAACACGAACGGCTGGATCTGTGTTTTTATCGACATTAAAGGAAAGTTGATTTATGGAAAGCCATCCCTTTGTCCATACAGCATTGTTGATTGTTTTGTCACTCCGTATCTAGGCATGTATCTGAACATGAAACAGATGAAATAGTCACACTCGTCTCGAGTTTGGGAATCTATATCTATGAAGGGAAGAAGAGATGTGATTGCTATTGAACAACAACTAATCATGGATCATGCCAATCGGTAGTCGCATAGATACACTTTAGCTGACCAACACTTTACGGTGGCACAGGGAAGGCGTCCTCGCCATACTTCGAGGAATACTTTGGGATTAAGCCTCTTCTCTTGCTCTTCCCTGATCACTGCCCAATCCTCAACTTTGTCCACTTCCCTTTATCTTATACAACTCAAAGTGAAATACCTTGCATAATCGACCTTGATTTCCTGTGTCTGTAACTCAATGACGTCCTGTAATATCCACAGGCTTCATAAGATTTCACATGTGTATGAGAAAAAGAAATATCCTCACTCATTAATGCCATGAACCTGGGTCCTTCAGTTCCAAAACAGATGCCTGACTTTCATCCCAAGCCCGCAGAGACTATCTGTTTCCATTTACTACCTGCTGGAGTCATTAAGAGCAAGGTCTTAGTATGGGCCGGTTCCAGAAGTAGTCAGTGTTAGTCCCCTAGGGTTTGGTAAGTACTGTGGTGGTCACGGAGCTCACTTGTCTCAACCCAGTTAAGTATCTGTGGGACGTCTCAGAATTAGGTTAATGTCAACCTTCACAAGAAGTGAAGCTTCAGCAAGTATCTCCACAGGATAAATAGTTTGCCATTCCGCTAGGTGTCGTCTGTTTGTTGTCTGGTTCCATGGGCAGGAGCTACCCGTTCCGTTCATCAAGCTAATGGTGACTATACATGCTTTACGAAAGCTGCTGACGCCACCGACACATGTAAATGAATAATAATATACGACTCACCTTTATATAGCATCTCTTGTCTTTGTAAGTGCGTGTGTCAGTCAGGATTCTAGCATATCCCAACACAGACACATTGTGTAACAATACAAGAATTTGCACTCCAATGAAATCGATTATTTTACAACAGGCCCTTGACCCAAATACGTGGCATACAAGTTAACACATAGCGTTAAATGCATTGTGTAGATCACCGGTTTCCATTTCCGGTTTTCAGGGCTCTTCTAAAGAACATCAGGAGACGCGATGGCTCGTTTATTTGAACAGTTGGCTCCGGGGGAGAAAACCGATCCACCGATTTTTCTATTCAGTTTTTACTCCGTACCTTTTATCAGAACAATTTGATAACCGTATTTTAATTAATACCATTGACGATCAAATGGGACACCAGGAAAATGTAAACCTTCTCCCACACTTATTGATGTCGACCGTTTTGCATTAACCTGGTTTAGTTGGATAAATTGGTCAAACGCAAGGCGAGCTGTTGTCATGGTCTGTTGCCGAACAACCATCAATCTACTTAAAGTTATTCAAATATTGGTTATAATATTCATTTGTTTACGTAGCATACATATTTGTTTGTGAGGGAATTCCTTACTTTTGTAATTATTGAAATTTCAAAACTGAATTTTGATCCATTTCAGTGATAAAATACAGGTAAGAGAGAAATAATTTTCATTCGAGCATATGAAATCAAATAAATAACAATGAAGAATACTGTAGTTGTACCTTAAAGCGCGAAAAAACCTTCTACAGCCAGAATACATGTGTGCTGAAAGTAGACTCTATCATGAGCCGACCATGGTAAACCACTATCAGCCAGTGATGATACCAGGTGATACGAGGTCTGCCCCGCACATACATGTAGAAGGTTACTTTCTACGTTGGATTGTTAATTTTGTTATTTTCATTACGGAACACAAGTAAGGTGCGGAAGTAAAATTAGAATATACAGCGAACCTCCAGTTACGAGCGTCCGGATTACAGGGGTTCTACCGACAAAAGCGTGAGTCCTGACGAGTTCTCAGGAAATGGAATTGATCGTCCTTCTTCAACATAGCCATTTAATCGAAACCCTCTCTTTCATCCCGCTGCGATCGACCACGACACTCCGCAGATAAATCCTCTTATATGGATGTCTTTTAGGTGTAGCATCGTTGTTGCACTTACTGTTTATAGCACACCTAGGCGGGTGGTCTTTGCGGAGGAATTAAGAAGACGACATTTTGTCGCCATGTTGGCGGTGGGAAATCCCGTGGCCGAGTGGAAAGTTTCAGGTGGATATAGATGAATGTGTGGTAGCAGGAAATGATAAGAAAGAGGAGAATCCGTTACGCAAATCACACAAAAGTCGATCGAGAAGATACAAGAGTTTATGGGGTACATGCAAGTAAATGGTCCTCCTAACTCTTTCAGACCGTAATGGCAATGGTCCGTGCACTTACTACATTGATCTAATTTTATGGCCGTGAAACATTTGCAGTGTGTCGAGTGAGTGAGTAGGTGTCTTACTCCTCTGTGAGCAATATCACGATGGGGGAGCACTAGAAATACACTTGACATATTGTGAACATGTAGGAAATGGAACCCACTTCTTCGGCGTGACGAGCGAACTCTTAACCATTGGTATACCCCAACGTCAAACAGCTGATAGAGACTCGTTACCATAGACAACGTGATCAGGTCCAAAATAAGATTTGATTTGTTTTATACAATACTCTAACACTATGTCCAGCAATGTTCCACTTGTAGAGTGTGAACAAACCCATGTTCACATGACCAGCACCGAAGACGGCAATTATTCAAGTCAGGCAGCCTGACCAACCGATTCCGCTTGTCACTCATTACGTCAAGTATAGGTAGCTGATGATCAGTTTTCTGGGATACTGTTTTTACCCCGATTTCTATCTAAAACGTGTCAGTGTGGATGCCACGTCCCAAATGAAAATTCTTTGAAATCCAGTCATTCCATAACTTTGGAATTATGAACTATGTCACTATGCCATTATCTTCAGATTCATGCCAGAATAGTTCTACATACAACCGACGTAAATTACGATTACATTAGAGGATATTCTGCTGTTGGTGTGGTGGCAATGGAAATGAATTTTGATGAACCACCAACGCAAGTTGATGTGGCTCGAATTTTCGACGAAGGATTTGGTACAGTGTCAGTAACATCTCAGCGACATGACCTCCTGAGGCAAATAGTAATTAAAGTAATTTATAAGGTATAGCATTTCAGTCGCATTAAATGAATCTCACTATCAAGCAGTGTCAGTTTTGTGGTGCTGAGAAGGTAATGTAACGTCAGTTAGGTTGAGAAGGCAAGAAATGACCTAATTATTCCTCAAATCGATGATTCGTATCATGATTGAACAGTATTTAGAGCTTAATTTCACAAACTGTGAGGAAACATTTTCATCTGAGGCCAACGGAGGAAGGAATCTTTTAAACGGGCTCCTTGATATTGTAGTTAAAGAATTACCGGTTCAACTCTGTACATTCTCGACAACAATGGTGGTATTTCTATATGCTTTACTGAAGAGAACCTGTCGATTAAAAGATGACCTGGAAGTCCCACTTAAATTACTTCATACCAGTTGGCACGTCAAATGTTGGGAGCACACAATGGTGATTCTAGCTGGTAGTTCAGATGATATACACGCATTGACACAGGCGTACAGACACTGACGTCTGCCCTTTCATGAACGGGTACACTCTCCAATACAACAATCTTCCAAACAGTCTCCCTTATGACTACGTTCAAATGCTAATCCAGTCTTAGCATCTGCGCCCAAGGTATTGACGTTCTATCCAGAATCAAGTGTAACCAGGGTCCAAGTAATATGTCTGTCTTGTACATCTTGTACGTCCTATTGATGGAAGGTGACCATGGCTACTTTGTTGGATCAGCTGTCGTTACCAAGAGGGAAAGGTGCTGACAAATAAAGAATGTCGAATCAATACCAATTGAATTTCTGCTGGTACATGTTTTCTGTTTGACTACGAGAGCTGGGTCCTGCTGCTGTGTTGACTATGTTTGAACCATGAGAACATTACATTCAGCTTGAATAGTTGTCGTGTTGGAGAATCCTTGATTACCATGATTACCATTCATGCGAAGGTCACATGCCAAGTCTCTCGTATGGATCACCGTGACGGACACTAGGCTGGCGTTCTCCCTGTCAGGGTACACTTGCAATACATCTCTGTGATGATATTTTAACAGTCCGTTTTGAAAACTCCCAACATGGGGTATTGTTCCAAGAAGTGGAATGCTATTATTTACTGATGTAAAATTATTGATTTGGTGGTAGAGCATTACGTTTCATTTGTCCAGTTCTTGCATGTGATCTATAATACTGCTGATATCTTACAGATGCTAAAGACATTCGACACCTGTTTCAGTTACTAAAGACTTCATTGGCCACAAAACGTTGGTGATGGTTTTATGAAAGTGAGTTAGCGAAATCTTGTGACAAATAACTGATACATTACATATCCTACTAACCCCACCCAGATGTACAACTATATTCCAAATATGCGTGTCTGAAAACCTGTAACATTTGCTTGGACATATCTTTTTTATCCTTGCGAATGACACCGGCACGACAGTGTATACGCCCGCGTTTATCCAAGGATTAAAAGTCACATCAGATATAAAGACACTTCTTTATGTAGAATGTGATGATTCAGTCGCTTGGGTGACATGTTGTACGTACGCACAAAACCGACGGTGACCCCACTTTGTTCAATGCTGCATTAATGACATTGTATACATGTAAACATGTAAAAGCTGAATTTCTGTGTGTACCTGGTGGTTGAATTAAAGGATTACATTGCTTGTCTTGTTAAACTGAAAAAAACCCCGCTATTTCGGTATGTTTGTGAAAGAACAGTGGCGTAAGCAAATTAAATTTAGACATTACAAATACCTCGGAAGTTTGACTCTTCATTAAATGAACAGAGCTGAGATCTACAATTATTTATACAATACTATTTCGGAGCTGCGTGTTTTCGTGAAAAAGGTTTTCTTTCCATAATTCACAATATAGGTATCAATAAATCATTATTTGCGGCGAAAGTAACACTGCATTTTTATGGATCGTTTTTGAAATAATCTCACTTCCAGAGATTGTTAGAACAAACGTTTATGCCGATAGTTTTACGTTTTACTGTAATCAATATTGACTTTTGCATTAGGGAGGTATTCACAAAGAAGTTTATGTTGTCAGAAAACAGAAAATAAAGCCTAATGTACCTTGCTGACATTTTTTTGATTTGAAGTCGTTGTCAGTAGTCATGCTGTGCAAACATCATGTTGTTAGTACGCACCTGTATGGGTCATCTGTATGGGTCATCTGTATGGGTCATCTGATGGTGCTTTGATGATGGGGGATGATAATACCTCAGTTGTCAATACGACATTGTTACAAATAAACCACATGGTAGAAACCTCAGCCGAAATCACTCAGATACATTTTGTGACATTAAGCCAAACCATTTACGTCAAAAACTGATGTCTAAGTTCCATTTCGATCCATTCCGTACAATATGCACGTATCTCCCATGATATTTTGCCAAACCCTTTTATCATGACTACTATTTATTGTTCAGTGTGTGAACTGACAGATGAAGTTTCTTATTTAAATAAGTTGGCTAATTTTAGCTAAATTTAGTCACTAAACACCATGTCAGTAGCTCTACAGAACCCCCAAACCCTCTACACCAGAAATGTTTTCAACCATTTTATCGTTAACCCCCAAAGGGTTTACTTGGATGGCAACATTCATTTGTCATCACACAATGAATCTCCGTCTAAGGTTTCATGGGAAATCCGGAAACCACTACCTTCACAGTCGGGGTAATGTTTCAACCTCGAGGGGAATATGTAATTTAACACAACATAATCTGATTCTGTTTACAAGTTGTCACTTGCCAATGGCTATTGATGAAGTAATCACTACTTAGTGTACTAAATTTGACCTGAAATTTGTTTGTTATCACCATTACAGGTTGGAAACAATTTGTAGACATAATCATTGCGTTACTAGCTGGAAGAATAATGTCAAAATTATCACCAGGAGTGGTAGTGTCTAGCCAAATTATGGAAACAGTACCCCTGCTTGTACAAGTATCGTGAACCATTAGATCTAAAATGTAAAGCAAGTACCTTTTCAAACGTTAATGAACAGTTATGGCCAGGATACCACCTAGGTCTGCATTATCGTCTTGATATTCATAACATGTGTTTTGGTAATAATGTGGATTTAGATATACGAATATTCATACTGTTAAAGCCGGCTGCAATAAGAGTTAAAGCATCAGCTTTGGCGAGACTCTTCAACCTGACGACATGACTATTTCTTCGTTATTGAATTCTAAACCTCTGTTATATCCATACATAGAGAAATGTTGTAAGAATTATCCTTTATACAAGCAAGAAAGGACAAACCTTTTGACAGGCGAAATGTTGAACCTCAGACTTCAAACTTTGTACTTCATCATCCGAGGAACAACTTCCTTCCTTGAAACTTCTTTCACTAAATGCCTATCTTCAAACGTACAAGACAAATTGGCAAAAAATATAGCAAAGTGGACTGAGAAAAACAATGTGACATTAATGATTGATAACATCGATGTGAACTTAGCGTATACGGCATTATGGCAAGACCCTTTTTGATCGCTATTGGCATCAATTCGCATCTTTATCCTGCAATACGTTTTAAATTACTCTTGAACTGTAAATGAACCCGACTCAGGTGTTTTACTTTGAAATAAAGGCAAACGTTTTCATTGAATCCTTTTCACAAAACAGTATTAAAAGAGGAATGCCTTCGACTTGCTGTTAGTCAACTTGTCATTATGTCGATGAATTTATAAGCAGCTAAAGACTTTGATGTCTTCGTTTCAATCTTTGGAGACGCCAACAAACCTGATTTGTCTACAAAAGCTTCAAGGAGCATAATTATGATCTTATTCAAAAAGGTTTTGAAATAATTTTATCACACTCAATGTCTCTGATCTTTCAAAAAGTTTTATAAAGAATTTTCGAAGTGTTTTGTTTGACAAAATTTGATTGATAGTGACCAAAGAATGTCGAGTGCAATTCCCTATTTTGAGTTAGACAATGGATTCTGGTGATTTGCAGGTGAAACAATAACCTGCATTTACATAGATTTGTAATGGGTACCGCTAATGGGGTAATCTGCACACATTGATATCGTCACTATGTCATAGATAGTGTTCAATAGTCTACTAGTTTCACCTTATCTATAACTCGGTTTGGAAAACAAACAAAAACAACAACAAAAATTTTTTTTTAAAAAACCCAAACAAACAAACAAACAAAAAAAACCGCAACACAACAATCAGTGTCCTATTTGGATCTATGCTTGGAATTTCAAAATGATGGCAACCTCTGTATGAAGCTTTATGCAAGAAAGGTTTGATTTATATTCTTCAAACGAGCATTTTCCTCCATGTCCTGCTGATAACATCTGCATTTTTCAGTTGCTTTGGTATTGAGGAACATGTACCTCACACTTTTCTATGAAAACTGTTTTTGTTGTGTAGACTAACCGTACACAGTACACAGTTACCCTTTGCGCGAACGTCTGATGTCAAAATGTACTTTGTGCAACACATTCATCATCTTCATCAATATTGAATTTTACACCACATCGGATGTCTCGGCAGATAATCGAAACTTAAGGTTCTAAACTTTAGGTTCCACTAAACTAACAGTTTGACTCACAAAACTTCTTTCTGTAAGGCATTTATGTATAGGTTAGACCACGGAAGCCCGAGTGGTCTAACCTGTTTAAAACATGGCTATTTTTAGATGATATTAACATTTCTGATAATTCTGTAAATGCAAGTGAAAATAGCGATCTACAGTTTGTGTGTAGGTTTGTTTTGCTTTCGTGGTTGTGAATAGGCTTTCCACTCAAAGGCACTGATGTCTGACGCTGGCCAGCATGTCTTGCATGACCTGCACTTCCATTCCGAACAACATCAAATTCTTAACGATTAATTATTCTTGTTTTGGGCTACCACTGATTTTACTTGGGCCATGTTTGAGATCATAGATTATTTGTTTTCTGAATACTTCAAGGCACGCATTGTACATCGCTAATCAGTAGAGCGCACACGTACACTATCATGGACGCAGGCCGCGAAGGTGACAGTGATATGCCGCAACATTCCCAAATAGGACCGGTTATCAACGATTTGATGCATTCAAGCAGTGACGAATATATAAAAAGTACATGCGAATACACTGAGAATATTTACGCTGAAATGCTCTCCGCCAGTAAACGATTGGAAGGTCGAAAACAGACGATGAAAATGGGACAATGGGACAGATATATATTCCGGAGAGGACAAGGACGTCTATGGAATGGGCTTGTAATGTTTTTGAGGCCTGGAGAGTTACAGGAAATGACAGGAGATACACATTGACAAAGACTTAGCTTAATAAGCAACAGGTTGGACGATTTAAACGACGACGAACTGAATTATAGTCTGTGTCGATTTGTGTGTAAAACCCGCAAAGAAAATGGAAGTCGTTGTCCACTGTCCACGCTACGCCATCTTGTTCTTATGATGCAAATGCATTTGACTAGAGACCAGTAGCTCTTCTGTCTGATCCAGTAATTGAAGAAATGCGAAACACTCGACAGAGTAATGAAGGAAGGTACCAACAAGGGACAGGGGATAACCCATCGTCAAGCGAAGGTGATTTCTTTGCCTGAAGAGCTTACATTATGGGAGAAGGGCTTTCTGGAGTATTGGTCACCACAGGAGTTAGATGATACAATGGTGTACAAGATTGGGATGAACTTTGAATTGAGAAGTGGAGATTAACACAGAAATCTGGTTTTGGAGCAGTCCGAGCACGGAAAATACTTGAAATACACGGAAAACATTAGTAAATGTAACCAAAGGAGACTCAGTGATTTCAAAATCCCCCCCGAAACCTGTTATGGCGTATGTCCTTGAAGACAAGAACAAGTGTAATGGTTGCTCTGTATTAGAAATACCTCAAACTCCGTCCACCCAATGCTCCACCAAGTGTGTACCTCCGACCTCTGACCTCCGACCTACTGACAAACAGTTGTATTCCATTACTATAGTGGGGCAAAACTACTCCGGTTGGGACCATTGGGAAGTTCTGCAAATGCTGAATTTGATGGTAATACATGTAATCTGATTTTATCATGAAAGTGATTACAATGAAATTGTGTCTGCGTTTTCCCACATTTTAATTCTTGGAAAGCTATATAATGTCTGCGTTTCCCCATGGCTTGGAGTCGTACAATGGAAACCTTTATTTCGATCGCTATGTTTGATTGCTCTGTAAATTGAATTATTATCCATATGATTATAGCCTCTGCGCGCGTGCGATTCGCGCCGGCAGCGTGAAATTTCACGCTAGTTTCTTATAACTCGTATGGCACACTTGCTTCTGTAACAGTCCCTCTGTATGTTTCAGGATTCTACTGGAATCATTCCCTGCGTGCTACATGCGCATGTTTCAGAGCCATCTGGATGGACAATTCGTTGGTCGCACAACTGGCAACAGGAGCGTTGCTCTGAGACAGTGTAAGAGAGTCTTTGATGATCAGGAAGTACACAGGATCCGGGTAGTGCGGAGTGTTCCCGTTCGGAAACAAAGGAGCCATGGCTTAAGGAACTTTAACGAGCCTTTGCACCTCTTTTGCAATGACACAGTTAGTTTTGTCTTTTTAGGAACAGACAGATTGCTCTTCCACCTCCGTCGTTTAATGAATAAGGACATGGACACCCGTCGCCAAAAAGTCTGTCTCAGTTTGCAGTTAAGTTGACGGGTTGCCAGAAACAATCATCACACATTTGCCGTCGGCTTGTTGTCATTAAACTAAATACCGTCTCTCATTATTGAAGTCGTCCCTTCTGCAATGGCTAAATATTTTTGGTCTCAAATTGGAGTTACATCTCTTGATGTTTTCATTTCAGAATTTAACTGGTGTCACTTTTGTGTGCCGTTATCCTGAGTGGCAAGGAAACTTGACACAGCTGTATCTCAGAACGTGGTAGATGGTATGATGATGGCAGTTAATATCTTTCAGTCACGGTAAACAATGAAACTAGTGTTGACGTTTAATCTTCATGCGAACAGGCAATGCATGCAATGCCACACTATAAAAAAATAAGTAACGTTACATTCAGGCAACACGTGCTCAAACTACATACTTTTGACATACAATCAAACAGCACTATCCGAATGGCTAATCTTATTTCCTTATAAATATCCTAGGTGCATTTTTCAATCTCGGTAACTGCGTGATGTCCCAGCATCTACTTTGTCAAGACAGCCTTTCCCACTGCCAATCTAATCTGTCCGTCCTGAGAAGCAGATCATGGTAATTTGGCCACGCTCCCTCCTAGGTTCAAATTCTCGAGTGAGGAGGAAGCATTCATCAGCACTAATTACTACATTAATCATCATTGATGTCCGAGAGATAGTCACCTGATGTTTAATTTGGCTGCTGTTGGTTTCAGTGTTCGATGGCGTACTTGATAACATCAGTCGATACATGGGCACATCCTTTGCACTTCCCCAACTGGCTGAACTGAGATATTAATAATCACTGGTTTAGATACTGTGCCAAATTGCACATGTTAGATGACGTAATTTTGCTGTGTGACGCATCATTTCGTTGTTGACGTTGTTTACAACGTTACTATTTTCTGTGACAAATACATTCATGGCAGAATTTCCCTTTAAAACACAAAAGAGTTCAAGAGTTAGTGCCAACTGCACTATTGTGACATATCATCACTGCACACTCCAGTCATCAAAGGATGTTAAACATAAGCCGCAAACGAGTTCGTTTGGAGGCGAGACGTGACAGTCTCAGGCACAAGGCAGATGTGAAATCTGGGAACCATCACACCTTGTTCAGTCATCAAAACAAATGTGTTGAACGTGTTCGGTGGCTGAACAGTATCTACTACCCCAATATACCGTCAGCAACTTTGCCATTCACTTTCATTGGAGATACGAGAATGCCATATTTGTACAATGACTACAGAGCAAGCATGGTTCGCGACATCACAATGTATGTCCTCTTCAATAACGTAGGCTTTCTTAAGACTAATGTTTTCTGGCAGATCTACTGTATTACGTTTTTCAACATTGTGTATTTTTGACTTTCTTCTACAGTTATTTCCACCAGTTTACAACGATGCATTTATATTGAAGGTTCATCGAGCGTTTATTTATCTTTTTCTCGAGTACAAGAGAGCATGAGTGTAAAACAGCGAATGAACTGAAAAAATGAATGACGTACTAAATTGTATATATGCTTGAGGCCTTCGTACTGGCAAGACACACTTCACTTGAAGTATGTTTTAACCAGTGAAATCGTTTTTTTTTCTGAAACAGCCTATCAATGTTCACCGAAAGGCATTATGCGAAATGGTTTCCAAATTTTGTTACCCAGTCGGGCCAGCAATGCCAGAAGTTACCAGACCACAGAATAATTCATTAGCCCGAAATGTGAATGTAGAACCTGAGCAAGAAATTATAAAAATAGATGAGAATAAGATATTGTCGGCATGACCCGGGTTTCATCATTAAGTAAATATAATCAACATTTTGATGTAAGCCGTTTAATCACCCTCACTACGGTAGTTGTTTGAATAAGCTCTGCTCCGGCTAAAGCCGTCACAGAGTGTATCTAAATTACTACCTTGTAAGGGTGATTAATCTACACTTATGTCCACCGAGAAGAGAGAATATTTGAAAGGAGAGAATCGCCGACAGTCTTGTGGTAATTCCTATGTAACGAAAAAGGCAACCATGAAACAGAATAAACTATGAAATTTAGACATCCATCCTCAGAACGCGTCATTTGGTTATAAAATCACAGTTGAAACGACAAAATGTCTAAAGAAGGAGGGGTTCTGTTTTGAATTCCATTTAGAGGTATTGTAAATCCATTAGACATTCTCTTATTTCAGGTGTTTTTCCTGTTCGTGTATTGAGTTCTTTGCCTTTAACGAAGACGCTTTGAAGTATTACCATGGGACTAGTAAATGGCACATTTCTTTAAACATAATACTCATTGAACTGCAAATGAAACATTCTTTGCTGATGCGAAATTTAACTTTGTTAAAATGGCATCCTTCACATTTTACATTTAATAATTCAATAATTCAATAACACACCATAACTGTATGTCATTAAGTCTGTTAACAAGACTACACGTGTCTGTGCCTTCATTTAAGTTTAGCACGTGCCTTTGTTTCAAGAGGAACGGTAGCTCTTTCTTCATACCGAATGTTATATAGCATTACCTGCGATTCTCTTCTTTCCAGACATGGAAGGAAATGTGAGCGATTCCCAAGGCATATACATGTAACTACACAGAACACATCTACATTTGTAACAATGATAACTGGCCGCCATCATAGCATAAAAGATGGTGAGGCTGATGCATGCAGAGCTGATGCTATACCACAGAAACAATAGAGCCATCTATGCAAACACGTGTAAACTTAGACCGATGCTTATCCTGAATTTACGATACCCAGTGAAATGTCCTATGAACATCATGAATATGCTGGAATTAATCCAAGCTTTTCATGTATTGTGTAATATCAAGAGAATATTGATATAGGATTTTTGTCATTTCATGACATTCCCGCAAAGCCCAAGTGTGGACTTCTGAGAAAACATCAGACAATATTCTTATCTTCTCTAATCCATGCAAACCGCACACACAAATTTCATTCAAAGCGGCGTCTCTCAAATATTAGAATGTATGCGTTAAAGGCCTAAGTCCCCTATGTATATATTCGACTGTATCTCTCCATGTATACACGTCTCTAAACCATGAAGTGGAAAACTCGAGAGAATTCGGTCATGGTTGTCTGTATTTTCCTTCAAAACATTGCCAGTGACTGAAACCCACGTACTCTCCATCAAATTTGCAGTAACACAGTTTCTCAGTGAATACATCATAAACGGTACATTTAGTATTATGCCGCTTTTAGCAATATTCCAGCAATGTCACGGCAGGAACGCCAGATATCGTCTCCAGTACAGCTTGAAGGATTTTTCGCTGCATTCTGTTATATTCCAAATGCAAGCTTTTGGCCTTTCTGAACTTCTGAAACATGTGACTGATATTCTGATCACCAGTTAATATAATTAGGATGGCATCTGTATTCAAAGTGAAAGAAATTTACCAAGTGGTCCAGCTAGTCGTAGAGTTGCTAAAGATAAATACAGAAGGCCGAATCCCCATGGAAACGTTGATTAAAACATTTCCCAGTAGCCCGAGATTGTTGTAAGATGCGAACTAAATAGATTGGATTGTCAGTTGTCCTTGTTGGTTGTGTGTAATCTTATCCGGCAGCTGGGAAATTCCCCTCACATAAATACAAGCGATAGACCTCTTCCCATCATCATGGAAACTGTAACCGCCAACTGGCGACCATCAGAAACTCATACCTGGAACACTGGGGAGAGTGAGCAAACTAGGTTTACACACTTATTCCAGTATATCACGGAATATGACGGAATATCACAATATTCCATGAATATCACGGCGAGGGAAAATCATAAAATAAAATCATTGGACATCATTCTTTTGCAAGCACTACCAGGCGATGGATGCTGGAACAGGCATCTTTTGAACAGGTGTCACAGGACGTTCTTTTCATCTGGAGAGCGTGATCGATTTACACTGAAAATGTAGACACCATAGACTGGGGCCTCTGGACTATTGCTCAGCCAAAAAGAAAGCTGACTATTTAAAAGTTACAGACATACCCCTTGTCATACAGTCAGAAATCAGGTATATACATCACACGAGTCCGCCTGCCCAGTAACCGTGAGTCATGTCACAGCCTAATGTTATTAAACGTTACAAAAACGGTTCCTGATATCTAATGAAATATCGTCACTTAATTGCAAGCATCATATTAACATATCATTGACTCAAATTCTACAGGGGATAACATAAGGGACGTCAGTATTTCCTCACCTCATTGTTGCTTCAGTAATATCTTTGATTTCACAGTGAACGGTTGCCTTTTCTGTGCAAATGAGTTTTTGATAATGCTTGAATGATTTCAGATCAACGATAGATATGAAGCTAAAATGACAATCAGTGCAAAACATCCAGCTGATGTGCTTAAAGAAGCAGATCAATAAGGAGTGATGCCTGCCTTTTCCCACCCACATGTTACCAGTAAGGAAGTACACTGTTTCTTATTTTGAATTCTTAATGAACTTCAGAAGGCACACGTATGTATTCTTTTTTGACAAACATATCTGAGTGAGAGAGATGGGTTTTACGGCGCTCTTAGCAATAGTCCAGCATTATCACTTCGAGCGAACTCTTTAACCACTGGGCTACTCCACCGCCCCAACAAGCAGATCTGAACCTTTGCAGACAAGGATTTTACTACCTGGTCACCATGTTTATTGACGAATGTTCCATAGATCAAAAATTCAATTCAGTTTATAAACTCCTCAGATTCTACATATCATATCCATCAGTACATATGCTTAAAGTGCATTGCTCACTGAATACTGAATATTGATACTCACTGATTTATTTTGTAGGGGAAAACTGACACGACAGACGCACACAGACCCATCTTAATACACGTTTGTCTCTAACACAAATGGGTAACACAATAAGTATCAGTACTACCTAGGCGCTCATCTGTAGGGTGCTGTAAGTCAAATCCAGATATCACTCTGTATGTGCGAAGGGGGTGTTAATGGTACATTCGCCACACCTTAATGGAAGAGGCATATATCAAAGGTAGGGAAATGTGTTTATACAAATCGGTCACATCAAAAGATCAGGGCCCTTATTCTCGAAACGTTCGTAGCCCTAAGAATTCTTAACTTTAGTCGTAGTCAATGTGTTAAGAATGGGCTTAAGAACTTCGTAAGGCTACGAACGTTTCGAGAATAGCCAGCCTGGACTGATTGTATACAAGGTTTCAGAATAGAAAAAAAGGCACGGGCAATCAACTAAAACCGGTGCCTTGAAGCAGGGAGCCTATATAGAGGTTGTAGAGTATTCCTGCTTAAAGCCAATACCCGGCTCTCTTGAATAAGTCTCCTTGTTCCAAATCCTGTCATGGACGATGATTGCTATAATTCTACAAAACTCAAAACTGTATTGAGATCTAGATGAGATGATGGTACTTGCTTTACATATACGATATCAATCGACGCATGCAATTTTGAAGCAGCTGTCATATTCAAAAGACCACTGCCTCAAGATTTTAAGTCCGAGGTTCTTCTTACAGGTGACCAAAATGTGTGGTCACAGCTACCAAGTGTTTCTATACGAGTCCGATATCCTAAACTAATTGACTTATCACATCGGATTCAGTAAATTAGAGTGATTGATGACTTCAGTAATAATCATTAGCGAGGGTCTCTTTTTCTGCAGAGAAAACAGACAGATCAGATTGCATTTTCTCATTACTCCACACGTGAAGGCTGTGTTTTATGATAAGCGTTACGCTATCATGGAACCTAAGACCTAGGTTGTTAATTCGCATCAGCGTTAAAACCTTTCTTCTGCTGACAATGAAAGTGCAACAGCCTGACTGAGTGAGTATATTTTTACGAGGCTTTTAGCAATAGTCCAACAATATCACGATGTCAGAGAAAGGGCCTTCAAACAACTTGCAACATATGTCATATCTGGGATTTCCCTTTCTCAGTAAAGTACAAATTCTAGTACTTGCAGATGTTGCGTCTGACCACTTTTAAAATGGCATCGTGTTATCATCATTTCAAACAACTTGTTTTATACAATATCCTAACGTTGTGCTCAGCGATATTGCAGCTGCAGAACTGCAATTTGTCAATAACAGAGTACGAACAATGACGAGCATCGACGAAGTCAATCTGAAAACGATCAGTCAAGTCGGCGCGTCTAACCAACCGATCGTGCAAGTCACCTCCTAAGTCAAGCATATGCAGCTGAAGACCACTTCTAACCCTGATCTCTTTAAGGGAGCAGTTTGGAAAACCCGAAAGGAATGAAGATGTACGCCATGGCCGAAATGAAACTTGTTTGGAAATCCTTCATTCTGCTGCAATTATGAACTATGGAACAATGGAATTATCTGCAGATTCATACCAGAATAATTCTATATGCAACTGACGTAAATTAAAAGTACAGTACAGGTTATGCCTTTGATAGCAATGGAGATGATAATTTTGAACCATCAACCATCCACCAAACTGATGTGCCTCGAACTTTCGACGAAGACACAGCAAGTACAGTGTCAGTAACATCTCAGCGACATGACCTCCTGAGACGCTCTGCAAGTGCAATTAGTTTATAAGTTTTTAAATTTCAGTTGTATTAAATAAATTTCCCTGTCAAGCAGTGCCAGCTTTATGGTGCTGCGAAGGTAATGTAACGCCAATCAGTTTGAGAAGGCAAGAAATGACCTAGTGATTCATCAAATCGATAATTTGTATTATGATTGAACAGTATTTAGCGCTTAATTTCACAAACTGTTAAGAAACATTTTTATTTGAAGTCAGCAGGATGCATAGAATTGTGGTTTAAGTAATGCCAGAGAAAGCCCGACTAAACCTGTACCTTCCATTCTTGGCTGTCACCGGGGGCATTTCTACATACTTCCCTAAATAGGATCAGTCGGTCTACCGATGACCTGGAAGCTCGACTTGAATTAATTCAGACCAGTTGGCACGTCAAATGGTACGAGCACACAATGACGATTCTAGGTCCATGAACTAAACGATGAAAGGTAATTCACACACTGACATAGAAATACAAACACTGACGTCTGCCCTTTCATTCTTTGATGAGGGTCCACCCTCAAACACAAACAATCTCCTGAACAGAGTTCCTTTCGGATTATCTTAGCACTTGTACACGTGTGACTCCACATTTTAACAGACTTACATTGAGGTAGGTTTTTCCACAGATAGTGAGCTGCATGTATTATATCTATTTAAACGTGGCATGTCACTGATTTGAAACATTCTGTGCTTGACCACCAGTAAACAAGAGCACATGATAATCAAAATCTCCCGCTACACGGTCCCTGTATTTTACTTCTACCACGACATTCATGTCTAAACTTCGTATGTATAACGGTTTCTGTGAGCATCTGTCTCTATTGGGCATCCCATGCACTACGCGGAGAAACGCATGACAAAGGCCATAAATCGGCGGTAAGGCGGTTTCCGGTTTCGAACTTCAACAAGGCATTCATGTCCTGAAACACATAGCACGTTTGGTGTCCCTATCTATACGGTTCTTGACAAAATCTGCCCCATCATCTGGGACGGACAGAGCTCAAACCTATATCCCCATCTCACTTCGATGATACCAAAGCTGTAAAAGAAAACATAAGATCAGTCACTTCGTAATCAACGATCCCTTGCGAATAAAGGAGTCGTAACACTCCACCTTGACAAGGCGCTCAGAAACATGAACAATAATTATTCTTGGAGCTTGAGGAATGTTTTGTGAATTTCTTGACAGCATGTTGGCGTCGACGAAGTGGTGAAACGCCCATCCAATTAGACAATGCAAGCAAACATTTTGCATGTCATTATTCGTATCCTATTCCTTGTCAGTTTTGATTGATTGTAATGATTGACTGAATACAAAAGATGATCAATTTATTTGAGTTTCCTTGAATTTCGACACATCGTTATATGTATACCTTGTGGGGTTTCTTGAAGGAGCAAGTTGAAATCATTTAGCAGATATATACCCAATACATCTCAAGAGGCTAACTTAGTTGACGCATGTCATGTTATCCCAGATGTTATCCTACTTGTGCATTTTGTCCAGACTGGACTATTTACCGTGACATTCTCAGGAGGCACCACTACAGAAATCAACTGAGATTTATGCCAGAGTCAACTGAATCCTCGATATTCAGTTCTATGGTCTATTGTGACGTCATATTTCCTACGTCAGAATGAACGGTGGAAATGTAAAACTAAGACGTGCGATGTTACGCGTCCTCATTCGTGGCTACAGTACTAAACACCGGGCTAATAATGTAGAAATGTATATCGACTAAAATAACACAACTAACCTAATGTTAAATGTGTCTATCCTCAGTGTATCATCATTTGCCATTCCTCTGAAAAAATGCAGGCTCACACAACATCTTAGCCGAAAGGAAAGAGTTTCATATTGTAATTGAACAATATCCTGCATTGAAGATAGTGTGGCTCCCAATAGAGACACAGACCTTATGCAAGTTCTTGCAGTGTATTTACAGACTACAATGAATGTCGTGATAGCCACACCACTTCAGGCTATCCCCCCACATCACACTGAAAGGCCGTGTAATTCTATTCAAAACTGCGTTATCCAAACTAACTCACTAAGAAATGTGATACTTTTCAGTTCGGGAAATTTCTAAAAGGCAAGATCCTTCCCACAAAAAATGTTTTATTCCCATTGTGTGTCTCTATTAAACAGGCAAATCCTGAGTAGAATTGTTAGTGACAAAATATACATGTATTCCTTCCAACAATCCTTCTCGTGAAGACAGTGAGGACAGCAGATGTTCTTGATACTCTGAAATGGGAAAACACATCTTTCAGTAACGGTAGCATCCGACATTTCTGAAGTCAAGGCCATCTCCACTGACAGTTTTCGGAAACATCTGTCAATCTTACCTGAAGTCTTGTTCCATTAGGTAATGTCACTGTTCTCCATATACACTGGGAAAAGTCGTTTCCTCAGCTTGGGTATTAGTGCAATATTATTAAGATCAATCGTGATTTTGACCCTCACGAATTGCGGATACTAAACTACAGGATACGCTCATGAACACATGGTTCTTTTCTTCTAATGTTTACGAATAAAGTCGATATGAATGAAAGGAAATATTTCGTTTCATTTTTATTTGCCTCAGCATTCTTCTATCTGAAAATTCGCTTGTTTGTACATATATCATTTTTTAGTTTATATATATATAGTGTTCTCACAAACACATCCTTTGTAAAAAATACTTGCACAGATGTATGACAAATCATATTAATCCAGGCGAGAAGTACAACTATATTCCAGATACACTTGACTGAAAAACCACTGAAATTTACTGCGTCATAAGGTTTTATATTTTTCGAGTGACACTAGCACGACAGTGAATACCGCTTAGAGTCCTCTTTCATAAATGGATTAAAAACTACTTCAGATAAAGAATAAGAACTGTGTATTCCGCTATCGACTTTATGACGAATGCAGTAGTGCCAGTCATTAACACATTTTGTACAAACCGATGGTGACCCCAATTTCTCGCATATATAAAAAAGGATGAAAAGATGGTAACACATTTTCAGCATATTAATTCAATGGCGTGCCAATTCTTTTAATTCGAGGTCACTCAGGTGCAATGTCTTGTTTTTTGTCTGTCAATTTGAGGTCACTGAACCCAGTCTGACATCCTCACAACACGTGTTAAGATTGGTTTCGTAATAGACACATCACTGATTTCCCATTTGCATGTACCCGTTGGCTGAATTGATGGATAACATTCCTTGCCTTCGCATGGTGAGCAAGGGACTTCAGATATTATGCAAGCTAAACTGAAACAAGTTGATAATAACAGTGCACGGAAGTACACTGAGTCAAACACATCAGGCGCTTTTTTCTACATAGAATTAACAGAACCGTGTTTGTACTATCGATCTACAGTAATTATATAAAAATACTATATCGGAATTGCGTTGTGTTTGGAAAGAGATTTCCTTCTATAGTTCGTTATAATGGCATCGACAATTCTTTACGCTATTTGTCGTGAAAGTCCATTGTGCTTTTATAGATGAAGCCACCGCATTTGCATAGATCATTAGAACAAACGTCTATGCTTATTGCAAGACTCGATAGTTTACTGTTATCAATATTGACTTTGGCATTAGGGCGATGAAAAAGAAGTATTAACAAAGAAGTTTATGATGTCAGAAAACAGAACATTAAGCCAAATGTACCTTGCTGACATTTTTCATCTAAAGTCGTTGTCATTAGACATGCTGTGCAAACATCTCGGAACGTGGCATCTCAATGAACCATCAGTTATGGTGAACACAACATCGCATAAAGCTACACAGCAGAAACTCCAGTTGAAACCAGTAAGATACATTTGGTGACATTAATCAAAACCATGTACGTCATATGCTGAAGTTTACCGGCGACATATTCCGCACATTATGCTTATGTCTCCCAAGATATTTTCCCAACCATTTTTTGCATGGCCTAAAATAAATCGTTCAGCATGTAAATTGAAAGATAAAGCTTCTTATTTAAAGAAATTTCGCAAAGCTTCATTTGTCACCAAACACCATGTAAATACCTCTGCAGGACCCCCAAACTCTCTACATCAGAAATATTTTGAAATATTTTTTATTAACCCCTATCGGGTTTACTTTGATGGCGATATTCATTTGTCATCACATAATGAGTTTCTATCTCAGGTTACCCAGAAACCACCACCCTCACAGTCGGAGTTATGTTTCAGTCCTAAGGGAAGAATATGTAAGTAAACAGCATATCTGATTCTGCGTTCTAGTCTCCTTGCACTGATTTGACAGAATTCTATTTTGCCTGTGCTACTGAAACATGTCAGTGTTATACGAAGAACTGAAGAGTTTGAGTGTGAGTCAGCAGCATGTAAAGCCTGAGTTGCCGTCTATTCGTTTAGCCTGAATTGTCTCATCCACTGTACTTCATATATATGGTAACGATGATAGATGTGTTTTTACATGTTCGACTTAATCAGTAATAACATTGAAATTTGGATATATGACATTTAGGCAAGAAGCAAGTATCCTCTCGAGCATTAATCCCCTTGTTCAATACGTTTCAAATACCATTAGAGCTAGAAATGAACCCGACCTATCGCATTCATATTCAAACGTATGGACAAAATAATGACTAACAAAAACAGAAACGTTTTCAGTCAGTCACCTGTGTCAAGCAATCTTTAAGCAGCTGATGACTTTGATGTCTACATTGCAAAGTTTTGATTTCTCTACAAAAACTTCCAAGACTATATATATGTGATATTCTAGTTGTTTTATTGTCCTTTGACGACAGGTTTATTTATGAAATACATATATTCCATTTCAGTATTAAATGTTGATATGGCTGAAATATTGCCGATGTGACGTTAAATATTAACCAACCCACTCACTCCAAGAGTACAAGATTTTACTCAAAAAGGTTTCCAAAGAATGGTATAACATTCAAGGCATCCGATCTTCGAAATGTTTTATTTGACACAAGGTGACTGATAAGCGCCTGAAGAATGATCTGCGCAATCCCCTTATTTTGTGGTGTATCGCGTGTTCTAGTGTTTACGCAGGTGAAGTACTGACCTGCGGGATTTGTAATGGGTGTCCCAATGCTGTGTGCGCTAATCCTTCTGCAAACATTTGTTATCGTTACTATTTCACAGGTATGCTTTACCAGCTGTTGAAGATATAATCGGACTTGTACAATCGACTTGGTTTCTAGCAGGGACCTTTTAATGAATATAAAATGGGTACTGTCGCGTGTATGCCAACAATGCCGAGATAAATGAGTATCTTCACCTCGTCTGTCAGCCAGGGTAGGAATCGAAGAAGTAACTGAGACCAGAGTCAGTGTCCTATCTGTATCTATGCACAGAGATTCAAAATGACCACAATCAGTGCTTCAAGCTTTATGCACAGAGGTTTGGTTTCTTTGCCCCCCTCCCTCCTTCTTCCAGTGTAACCAATATGACGTCATATGTCTGGTGATATAGTGTATTGTCCTGAAAATATTATACGGCAGTATCGTCCAAATGAAACGCTTTCGCATCTCTTCACTCACTGACACTTACTTTGTGGATCATTGGTTCCAAAGCAGATACTTTACAATTATGTGATGGTACGGTCTACTGTTTGCAAGCCACATGCATAACTGTTGATAGTGTATACACTATCACAATACTTCATGAATTTTGTGTATAATGTTACGAGTGTGTATTTTCTGTATATCTTGTTATTAATTCAGTAATAATTATTATTGGGTCACAATGTTTAGTGTTTCCGATAATAACTATGGTGGGTCGCATTTCGTATGATAGATATTCCGCATTTTTAGGATTCAGGTTTTCCGGGAATTGTCTGCCCTTGACTTCCTGTTTGTTTACTTCTGGGAGACATTGTTTCGAGGGCATTCTACAGTGTTAGCGAGTGCTCGTACTTTCGGGAAACGACTGAAAATGTATATATAGGCTAGTTGCAGTGTTGTGGGCGACACAGAGACATATTCACATTCATTCGCTGGAGTTTATCATTCTGCCTCTGCCAACGCTTCATCTCCATAGCCGCCGTCAGATCGCTCACTGTGTTACATTCTGCACGACTGTTTATCTCTCGCACTAAGTCTTTGGTGAGTTTGCTATATTATATTTTGTGACCCATTGCCTTAAATTTTGTCTCACTTGTATTGTATTTGCAATCTGTATTGTGAAATTGACTTGTGACTTTGTATAACTTGCTCTCTCTCGTTGCTAAAAATACAGTATTTGAATGCTTTAAACTTGTCTTTGTTCTGTTTTGCAGGTTCACAGGGGATTTCTTACATTGTTTGTCACGGTAAATTCTTAACCGTAACAATAATAACTGTACAACAGGGAATTATTGATGTCAAAACCCATCCATCATCTTCATCAATATTGAATGTTGCACTAAACCGGATGTCTCGGCAGGTAATCGAAACTTATCAATTTCTAAACTTCAGGTTCAACTAAAATGACAGTTTGAGTCACTATAGCTCTTTCAGCCAATCTCTGGAACCTTAACAATTAAACATGTTTTATAACGATTATTTAGCTCTGTCTCTTTGGGAACAAACAGCTTTTCCGCCTCCGTCGTTTAATGATTAACGACTAGGGTTCACTTCGCCAAAACGTCTGTTTCATTTTGCAGCTAAATCATCAAATATGTTCCGTTAGTTTTGAATATATATCAGTATTTTAAAATTTCACAGTGATTACATTGAGTGGACATTTGGCAAATCTGTTATCTAAGAATGTGGCTGATCAACTGATGATAGCAGCTAATAAGCTTCAGTCACAGGAAACAACCAGTGGTAACGCCTTACCTTCATATGTACAGGCAATGCATGTAATAATTCAATACACCAAACTACATATGTACGTGACAGGGACACTGACATTTGACTTTTGGGAGAAAAATGGCAATGGCAATTTCCCCATTCACAATCCAAAAGCACCATCCGACAGTTATGATCTTATATACTTACAAATATCCCAGCTGCTGGTTTCTAACTCGGGTGACTGACTGAATAACGAAGTCGTCTCGTGTGTGATGGATAAATAATTGTGATCTTCATTTGGAGACACACTGAGGATCTTTTCCGAACTTAACTAGTGTCGGATCTTAGATCTCAGCATGTACAAAAATGACAAAATGGAAACTGCTCACTAGAACCTTAAGAAAAGAAAATAATCAAGGTGAGCAGTTGATAAATGAAACTCCTGTCTGCAATTTTACTTCCTACACCCATATTGTCATTATCATGAGTGATTACATGGCAAGGGATTATCGTAAAGCTGATTCTCAGAAAGTAGTAGATAGAATGAAACGAACCGATGAAAACAGTATATGCTTTATATGTACAGGCATGCACTCACCCAACAGCTTGTTTGTATGAACGAATCTATTATAAACATGACATAACAATTAAAACTTCCACATTTCACAAAAGACAATTCTAAATAATTAACACATGCGCCCGACCTACATACGTTTGACACACAATCCAACAGCACAGTCTTCATCATCTTAGCTTGTGTTCTTATAAATACCCTAGGTGTATTTTGCAATCTTGGTAATTGCGTGAAGTTCGAGCATCTTCCCTCTCAAGACAGCCTTTCTCACTGCCAGTCTAATCTGTCCGTCCTGAGAAGCAAATGATGAACCCACGCTCCCTCCTGGGTTCAGATTCCCGGGGGAGGAGGAAGCACTCATCAGCACTGATTACTACATTAATCATCACTGATGTCCGAGAGATAGTCACCTGATGTTTAATTTGGCTGCTATTGGTTGGTTTCAGTGTTCGATGGCGTACTTGATAACATTAGTCGACAGATGGGCACATCCTTTGCATTTCTCCAACTGACTGAACTGAGATATTAATAATCGCTGGTTTCGATACTGTGCCAAAATGCACATATCTTCACGGATGTATCGCTAGATGGCGTAATTTTGCTGTGTGACACATCATTAAATTGTTGATGCTAAAGTTTACAAAGTTAATATTTTCTGTGACAAGTACATTAAATGGAAGAATTTCCTTCATGCATAAGAGTTAGTGTATACTTCAATATTGTAAGGTATAAAAATGGAACACTCAAATCATAAAAAGATGTTATAAACATAACCCGCAAACACGTCTCGGGCACAACGAAGATGCGAAACCCAGAACTTGCATCTCACCTTGTTCAGTCTTCATAATAAATGCATTGAACGTGTTCAATGGTTGAACAATATTTACAGCTCCTTTCAGTATGCTGCCGGCAAGCTTCACTTGTCATTCGCTTTGACTGGAGATGCCATGTTCATACATCGAAAACAGTCTGAGAGCAAGGAGTGAGTGAGTGAGTGAGTGAGTGAGTTAATATTTAATCGTATCGGTCATATCGGCAATACCTCAGCGATATCGTGACGAAAACAATATACACAATTAAAAAATAACCTTGAAAACAATTTATTCAGGAAAAAGTGAACACATTTGGAAGATTAAAACCTGTCGACGATAGACAGTAACAATACTAGGGAATTACAGATGTGAACATAAACCTAGCATGGAAAACTAAAACAGTGTAAATAAAGAAGACAATACAATACTAAACACGGGCTATAGATCACCAACAACTGAAGGTAGATCACCATACTAGGGACCATAGGGACTTACAGTACTTAAGCTTCCTGCATGGGCCCCAGTTGGATTTACACCATCCCTTCAGCAATTTAGACACATCTAGCATAAGTACACTTATGCTACGATCACGGGTAAAAGATCTAATTGTAAGTATATAGTGTGGGTGGGGAATAAGAGGTGGTGTCACAGATTTGTTGAGTGCTGCCTCAGCAGCAAAATCGGCCATTGTTTTACCAGAACGTGACTGGGTAGCCAATGTTGAATGTTGACAATGTTGAATTGGCCAGTGGCGAGATCATTATATAATTCAATAATTTCTATTAAAAGTGGATGTTTACAAGATCAGACTTCAATTGCCTGAAGGCAAGAAAGAAAATCAGAATAGATGATATATTGTTTATGTTTAGGATGTTTGTGAATACATTTAAGAGCTGTTAATAGCGCTTGCTTCAGCTGTACCAATAGAACTGCTATCTGGTAATCTACAAGATATTGTTCTGGATCCAGAAGCCACTGCGCCACCATGCTTGGACCCATCTGTTAATAAGGATTTGTAATTGTTAAAGTTACTTTCTGATTGATTATGTTCTTGTTTATATTGTAATTCATTTGTTTCTGATTTTTTAAAATGTAGTTGAAGTTAGGTCGACTTGTGTCCTAATCAATTGCCAAGGAGGAGAAGAAAGAAGACGGGAATCAGATTTATTAACCAACTCAATGCCTGCAGCAGAAATAAATGGCTTAATCCTGAGCCTTAAAGGATTAAGCCTAAGATTTATTGTTGCAAAAATCCCCATAGAGGGGATTGAAGACACAGTCATATGCAGGCTTTGACTCATTGGAACACAGTTGTATTCTATATTGTAAAACGACTTACATACGGCGTTAGTCAACAGATGGCTCATCAGCCTCGACATAAAGGCTGTCAACAGCTGAAGTTCTGAAGGATTCAAGACAAAGTCTTAGACATTGGTGGTGGACAGAATCTAAAAGGTTTAGGTTGTATTTGCAAACTCCACCATATACAATGGAGGCATTATTAAATTTAGATCGTACCAATGACCTGTATAAGTGTGAAGAGGGTTGTTTGATCCTCTCCCCACTTTGAATTTGAAACAGCTTTTATCAAATCTAGTGCCTTAGCCATTTAGCTATAAGGGATTTAATATGTGACAAGACGGTTTAATGAGAATCAAATATTAGCCCCAAGAATTCGGTATCCTTTATGACTTTGCAGGGAGTGCCATTTAAAAATATTTCAGGGTCCTTATGCGATTTATATTCCCTACAAAAGTGTAAACATTTAGTTTTCGACTTTGAGAATTTAGAACCGTTTCCAAGACACCGTTTATTTATTTTACTTAGACACAACTCCAATTGCCGTTCAAAAGTATTCATAGTTTCTGCCACGACATGAAATATTAAAATTATCCACAAAAAGTGATCCATCAATTGAAACATTTAAAACGTTGGATAAACTGTTGATCGTAATACTGAATAAAGTGACAGACAAAATACTGCCTTGAGGGACACCCTGATCCTGATTGTAATCATCAGACAGGGTTGATCCCACTCGAACTTGAAATTGCCTGTCTATTAAAAACTGTGATATAAAAAGAGGTAAACGGCCTCTCAAACCAAAATCATTTCAAAATGCCATGCTTCCAGGTCGTATCATGGGTTTTCTCATTACCAAGGACGATTGATACAGCATGTTGTTTATTTACTATAGCATTTTTAACAAGGGATTCTAAACGTACCAAAAAATCAGTGGTAATACGATTTTTCATGAAACCACATTGAATATTTGTTATAAGGTTATTTGTTTCAAGATACCAAACTAATCTATTATTCAGTATACGTTCCATGGTTTTACAGACACAACTATCACAGTGATAGATATCGGTCTGTAGTTATACGAATCTGTGCGATCCCTGTCTGGGTTTGGTAGTGCTCTGCCTTCCTTCTCGCTTTTTTGGCTTGTCTGCAATCTTGTATTAGACCATGGTTTTCGTACGTGTGGAGTCGCACAGGACTTTGGTATACACTCATCAGCAATTTCATTGAAAACGTCGACAAAAGTTTGAATTGGATCAGTTGTAACATTAAGGTCGCAGTTTCGATTTTTAATAGTTTCATATAAAGACCAGTTTGCCTTTGAAAGGTTCCATCTTGTATACGATTGAGAGATTGAAGTGGTGTTTTTTCTGCATGGATAGTTGGGAAGTGGTCACTTCCACGAAGGTCATTATGAACAGACCAGTCAAATTCATTCCGGAAGTTAGAATTTACTAGAGACAAACCCAGAGAAGAAAAGGTGCCGGTTGCAGGATGCAGATAGGCAGGATTCAGATAGGTCCTTCATCATGAAATATGCACAGGTGGTTATTTCATACGAAATCTACAAGTATTTTGCCTTTAGTATTAGTGTTGGTATTTAGTATATTATTAGTGGGTTTTGGCCGCTTAGGTCACCCGTAATAACATATGGCTTCGGGAGTTGATCACTGATTGATTGAAGATCAGTCTATTGAAGTACGGATGAAGGTGGAATATACATAAATGCAACACCGAGAGGAAGTCGCACTGCCACAGATTAGAGGTGAGATTTAAGTGTTTAAGTGTAACAGGACTGTGAATACCATCTTGCCGTAAAAGTATAGGAGACCCTCCAGTGGCCCGATCACCCACATGGAAAAAAATATAGGCTGTAAACTGGCGTAAAGTAAAACCATCTGTCTGTTTTGGATACGTTTCCTGCAGACAGAATGCCGTTGGTGCGAGATCCTAGACTAATAGCCGTAATTCATTAAAATTAGTCCTAAGACCTCTACAATTCCACTGTACAATAGTAGTAGGTTGACTTATCTTTCAGGTGGATTGATAGGGGATCTACCTCTCACTTTCTTCAAGGGCGACAAGCTCTATGCCCGGGAATAGGAGTTTTCGCACACTTCCATGTCCTCAAGCGATTTGTATTTATTAAATATTTTGTTTGGATTTTTTGAACCCTTTGAGGGTCTGCAAATTGTTTTCAATGATTCTGTAATTGGTTTATGAATGCTTTGAACAGTGTTTTTGGAACTTGTTTTAACGCGGGTTTGTCGGGCTGACTGAGATGATGAATGTTTTCCGGACGTGCGATGACACGTCAGACAGGATGGCATGTTAGTTCCAAAGTTCAAAGTCTGAGTAGACAGCACAGTTGTGGGTGACATAGGCTTGTTCGTTTTAATTCACGTCAAGTCTGTTTGACAATGTATTGAAGAGGTGGGTACTGACCTGCCTCTTTGGACAAGACCTTAGCGTTACCAAGCACTCGCCACGAGGAAGTGGCTTGTCACAGGTGCCACGTTGTGCAGGAAGGTCCATAGAAAAGGCAATGGAAAAGATGGCAAATTTGACCCTTGGAGACGGCCTTGGAAAATCGGTCCTAGTGATTTTCCCTCCACTGGTTTCAATTTGCTACAAAACCTCCGAGTCGTGTATTATCCTTTACATAAGCCATGCAGCTTACTACTTTTGGAAAACCCCACCTTACTGTATGTTAATGGTATCAACAGGTCTTTGCGTCATTTGTGGTGAAAGGTCAATTGTGCTGTTATAGATGAAGCAGTCTCAATTCCAAGGATCATTAGAAAAAAGTCTTATTCCTGTTGTAAGAGTCGATAGTTTTACTGTTATCAATACTGACTTTGACATTAGGGAAATGAGGTATGAAAATGAGGTATTAACATAAAGAAGTTTATGTTGTCTGAAAACAGAACATAAAGCCTAATGTACCTTGCTGACATTTTCCAGATGAAGTCGTTGTCAGTAGTTACGCTGTGCATGGTGTTGTTATTACACATCTGTATGAGTCATCTGCTGTTGGTTCAAAGACATCAATGATGAATAAAACATAGCATATAGTTACATAGCAGAAACCTAGTTGAAACCAGTTCAGATACAGTTTGGTGACATTAATCCAAACCATTTAAATCAAAGGCTGTAGGTGAAGTTTACCGACGCCGCATTCCGTAAATTATGAATATGTGTCCCAAGAAATTGTAGATATTAACACGTTTCTGCACAGACTAGTATAAATAAAACCCTCCATACCAATCGAGAAATCAGTGATTCCATATTCAACCACCTCAGTCCCAACCGCCATTTGCCCGTGCCACCGTCAAAATACATGAGAACCCTGTAAAGACTAGAATCTTTGTGTGCTCTAGAGGATCTGTCTACTACAACACGGCCCAACATCTATCCCGCATCCTAGCCCCACTGGGAAAAACTGGCAGCTCCTTTGTGAAAGATTCGGCATCCCTGGTACAGCAACTGAGAAACACCAGTGACACGAAAAAGTTGTAGACCTATTTACCAATATACACATCAAAGAAGCCATTCACATCCTATCTACTAAACTGGAAACATCTCTACCAGACTTAGACACCAAACTCAGAGCCCAAAGCATCGTCGATCTTCGAGACTTCATATTTCAATTTGAACGGCCAGCTATACCAACAGATTCATGGATTGCCAATGGGATCCCCCTATCATCACTACTGACAGAAATATACATGATTGCCTTTGAAGAAACTGCCCTGGAAATTGCACCATTCACCCCAAAGCATTGGTTCCGCAAAGTAGATGATGTCCTAGTCCTCCTGGACGACAAGCAAGATCCAGATGCCCTGCTGCAACCCTTGAATTCCCAACACCCAAGAATTCGGTTCACAATGGAAGAAGAGACACACCAGGACATTCTTCTCCACCGACGCCAAGAATCCATAGCCACCAGTGTTTACCGTAAACCAACACATACGGACCAGTATATTCACCACCAGTCCAACCATCACCCCCAGATGAAGAAAGGCATAGTAGCTACCTTGGCACGAAGAACAAAAGCGGTCTGCAGTCCTGACAGCCTCCACAGCGAATTAAAACACCTGCAATCAACCTTCCAAGACCTTAACGAGTACCCACCCCATCTATTCAGCAACACCATCACCAAGACCCTGAAAGAAACTCCTAAGTCAACTAAACAGGAACCTTCCCCCATCAGAATTAACATACCATACCATGGCCAGATAAGTTATCGCATCAGCCGTCTCATCAAGAAAACAATAGGAATAGACGTCACCTTCCGTAGCGACACCAACCTGAAAACACTACTATCAGCTAATGGACGCGGGCCAACAACACCTAAATGCAACAAACCAGAAGAATGCATCTACCAGATCCAATGTAGTTGTGAAGAGACATATATTGGAGAAACTGGTCGACCACTGGCAGTCAGGTTAAAAGAACACAAAACATCAGTTCAAAATTTGGAACAGAAGTCTGCTGTATGTGAACACATCATGCACAACCGCAGTCACAAGAATGTGTGGGACAACACCAGGACATTAGTTAAGAATACCAATGACTTCAAAAACGGAAGCTCCTAGAAGTCATTGCAACCAAGCGGAACAAACCCTCAATCAACAGAGACGGCGGTGTTTACCTACCCAAGGCATGGAACCGCCTTATCCTCAGTGACTAACCTTTATCCAAACTTCTTTACCTGTAACTCGTAAACCTAATCAATACAAGCCTGCACGCCAATCAGTTGAAGCCTGTACATAAGCCTGTACATAAGCCTGTACATCAATTAATAGAAACCTGTATATCTTGTTACCCATTGTTATCTGTCTACTGTTATGTGTCTATAACTACATCCCTTTAGTTTTACCCTCATTTCACCCGACCAAGAGACAAGGAACTGTCTCGAAACGTTGTGACCTTGTGTAATAAAGAACTTATTGTCTATCTTCAAAGGTACAGGACAAATTGGCAAAAATACAGAAAACGGAGTCCGAAGTGAGGAACAATGTGACTTGTTCGACTTAATCATTGAAAACATCGATGTAAAATTTGTGTTCATAATATTTAGGAACGAACTAAGTATCCCGCTGGGCACTAATTCTCATGGATATCGTTCAAAAACTGAACCCTGCCTATTACATATGTGCAAAAACAATAAACACTAAAAATAGAAACATTTTTTCACAAAACAATATAACAGAAGGTATGACTTGAACTTTCCATCAGTTAACTTTGCATTTTGTCGAGCAATCTTAAAGCAGCTGGAGGCTGTGATGTTCCGATTTGAAATATGTAAAATGAGCCCGATTTCTCTACAAAATCTTCATACAGAATATTTACGAAAAGGCTTTCAAACAATGTCATAACCCTGAAGTCATCTGATCTTTAGGGCTATTTGACAACATTTGACTGTCCCCAAAGAATATGCAGCGAAATTTACGATTTTGAGTAGTACCAAATATTCTGATGTTTGTACAGGTGAAGAAATGACCTGCCTTTGCACATTTTTGTAATGGGCGCCACCGTATACGCTACTTCTTCTGCACACATTTCCTGTCGTCACCTTTTCTTTAACATCTGTTGACGATAACGTCTGAATTGTACAACTGACTTGGTTTTTAACCAATGTGTTTAACGGAAAGCTTCAATGAATACATAAAGGGTAATGTCGCGTTTATGTTAACCTTGCCGGCATAAATGAAGAACTTCACCTCATCTATCAACCTGGGTTGGAAAAAATGAAATAACTGAGACCACATCTAGTGTCCTGTCCGGGCCCATGCAAAGAAATTGAAATTCTTCTTCAAGGTGTATGTAAACAGGTTTGATTTCGATTTCCTCATCACTTATCTTCTTTCATGCCAAGCAATGTAGTTACCATAAGCCCCTGCTAATAACGTTTCCATTCATGTTTATGAACCTATTTAGGAGCATGTACATATTATGCAAACTTCACGGAAAGGCATGTTGAACGTACAGCTAGGCCTTCCATTCTAGGTCATTCATAATATTAAAATTTAGACATCTGCAAGAATTTATTGATTCGGTGGTACCACAGCCACGCCAATCATTACAATCACTGGATGGCGTGGTCTGTTGTTAACAAGTTACTATCGTCAGGCGTGAGTGTTGATAGGTGTAGCAACAACTTCACACTCAGTGGTCAACGGTGTATACAACCTACACTTTCGATATAACAGGGTACAGCTACCCTTTGCCCGATGTCAAAACGTACTTTGTGTAACCCATTCACCATTTTCATTAATACTGAATTTTACACCAAACCGGATGTCTCGTAATGTAATCGAAACTGATTATTTTCTAATATTAAGAATTTTAAGGTTCTATTTAACTGACGGGTTCAGTCATAATAACTCTTTCTGCAAAGAATGGAACGAGCATTTGACCAAGTTAGTTCTGTCTCCTGGGATCAAACATGTAGATAGCTCTTTCACCTCCGCCGTTTAATGATAAACAACTTTGGCTCATCTCGCTAAAACGCCTATCTCATTTTACAGCTAAATTGATTACCAGAAACAGTCATCACATATGTGTCGTTGGCTAGTTGTCACTAAACTAAATACAGTCTCTCATTAGCAAAGTGGACTCATGTGCAGTGGCTCAATAAGTATGGTATCAATTTCGAAACACATTGAGGATCTTTTCTGTGGTGTTTTGTTCACGTTCAGATTTCAGCATATGTTAACATGTACAAGGACAAGAAGGAACCTAAAGCAAAGAATGATTAATGCTCACCAGGACGAGGAATGGATGAATGAAGCTTCTGTCTACAATGTTCCTTCATACATATATAGTCGATATCTTAGTGACTACATTGCAAGGAAATTTGGCAAAGCTGTATTCTCTAAATGTAGTAGATAGATTGATGATGGTAGTTAAAAACCTTCAATCACAGGAAATAATGAAAACAGTGTTAACGTTTTAATCCTGCTATGGTTACGGTTATAAATTTGCCGTGACAAAAGGTGTAAGAAATCCCCAGAACCAGCAAAATATAACACTGAGTGAGACTGAAATTGTCAATAATACTTTATATTGAGCAAACAAAGATCGCCATCAAGGTAGAAGTTTCTTGTAGTCTCCCGGAAGTACGCACAACCGGTCAAAACATATAGTCAAAGGGAGGTAACTCTAGAGAACTGCCTTAAAGGCCTACCGATAAAATACTAATAGCACTGAACATTTATGATGTTACCCACATTAAATTACCACTTAAATCACTAGACGTTGTGACCCAATAATAGTTATTACTTAATTAATAATACGATTTGCTGAAAATACTCTCTCGTAACAACATGTACAGGTATTGTATTTCATACCTGACGCGATCTCCTACTAGGTTTTGTTAAACCCAGTGTCCCAGTGTAGGAGTGTAACGAATAACACTGGGGCTAAGTTTACTTAGACTGCACGACACAAACACTGAAAATGACAATCAAAACATCCTCATTTCAAGAAAGACAATTTGTAAACATTACACTTGTAAACGACCTGCATACTTTTGACACACAATCCAACGGTACTATCCGCCAGTTCTGAATAGGTAATCTAATGTTCTCACAAACATCCCAGCTGCTGTATTGCTAACGCTTGGTGACTGTGGGATGTTCCAGCATCTACTCTGTCAAGACAACCTTTCTCAATGCCCGTCAAGAGAAGTAACTGATGGGAATGTGGTCACGGTCCTTCTTTGATTCAAATTCTCTTGGGAGGAGGAAGCACTCATCAGCACTGATTACCACATCAATCATCATTGATGTCGGAGTGATACTCATCTGATGTTTGGCTGCGTTTGGTTTCCGTGTTTGATGGTGTGCTTAATAACATCACTCGACAGATGGTCATATCCTTTTGATCTCTTCAACTGACTGAACTGAGATGTTGACGACCGTAGTAGTTCAGACAATGTACCAAAATGCATATTTTAAAAGATGCATTAATACTATCAGGCACCTAATCGCCAGCACACAAAGTCAGCCGCCTAGCCCGCTCAGCCACCGCGACTTCCACAAAAATAGAAGTCGGACAACTAGTCTAGACTGCGTACTTTGTGTACCCCTCTGATAAACTGGCACGGCTCCCACGGCCGAAAGCTATGATTACACAATGACTTTGTGTGCTGGCGATTAGGTGCCTGACTCTGAGTCTTGCGGGTTCGTACCCCGGATGCAATCCCAAACATAAAATATGTCGCATTTGACCACTTTCTAAATGGCATTGTGTAATCAAATCAGTAACTGCCAAAACTACCTTTAAAACATAAAAATGATATTTATGGAAAGGTTAACACTACACCATTTCACGAGTAAGTATACATTTTCCTGTTTCATATCATCATGGCTTACACCAATCATCAAACAGTGTCTACAGACATACCAGATGCCATCTAGTCGTCTATTGACAGCTTAAAGTGACCATATCTTTCCCAGATACAACAGCGAATAAATAAATCATGGTTGATGAACGTACCCATTACTGTCTTTTCTCGGTGACAAAAAGGCCGTTTATCCTTTCATCCTACTTTGCATGCACACTCACATTACACCTGCTCCTTCCCCATGACAAACACACGCACGCACGCAGGCACATAAAAACACCTCTTCAACTTAAAGACTGGACTTGCGATATTAACCATATCACAACATGGTCCAGCTCCTGTAAAAGCAACCTAGCAGCATTATTTAAGACTTGGCATCAAAATAACCTTTGAAGTTTAACAAACTTAACATTCAACAAGGTACGTCTAGCGTTATTGTCATGGGACGAGTAAAAGTCACATTTTTTATCCAGAATACTTTGAGAGAAACGACTTATTTCATAAGTCTGTGATACGGATAGCGTCAAATGTCAATCACTCCTTTGAACTCCAGATCAAGCATTCTTTGTTGATGCAAAATCTAACAGTCCAAACACATGACTCGTCACAACCTGCATAACCTAATTCAATTGCATATCGTTTATGTACTCGTATGTCTGTCACAAGTGTGCCAAGACAGAACTACACGTGTCAGTAAACATGTGTAAGTATTCATTTCAGTTTAGAAAGTTGAGGCGTTATAGTAGCTCTCTCTGCCAACCGAACCGTGAAGGTCCCAGGGTAGAATAGGCCTTCGGCAACCCACACTTGCCATAAAAGATGACTATGCTTGTCGACTAACGGGATCGAGTGGTCAGCCTCGCTGACGTGGTTGACACATGTCATCGGTTCCCAATTGCGCAGATCGATGCTCATGTAGTTGATCACTGAATTGTCTGGTCCAGACTCGATTATTTACAGACCGCCGCCACATAGCTGGAATATTGCTGAATGCGGCGTAAAACTAAACTCACTCACTCTCTGTCAACCGAATGTTGACAACAAGAAATGCTGTTTATGTATGCAATATCATACCTACTATGAACATGGGTTAGATATTGCAATCATATCCTGCTGACCAAAACAGTTTCTACAATTATTCTGTTATCTGTACTCGAAAGGAATATCTGAGCGTATTTCGCCACAACGTGCAGTTTGTCTATCATTGAGAACGATTCCCACGGCGTATGCGTGTAACTATACGAAACGTATCTACTTTCGAAACAACGATTAACTGCCTGAAACATGACGAGGGTGGAGTATGCAGAAATTATATACCATTGAAAGAACGAAGCCAACTTCATGCAAACACATGCACTCATGGACTGATGGGTATGGTACCTAATGAAACGTTCTGTGGCAGTTAGCAATTCAAATATTTCGTGACGATGGTCTCTGCACACGGAATGTTTTCAAGGCGCCAGTGTGGACATTGTTTTGCCCGTAGATTGTAATCATAATGAATATGTTGGAATATATCCCGGCTTTCATGTATTGTGTAATACCAAGAGGATATTGATATAGAATTATGTTCTTTTTGTATTGCAAATGGGTTAAAATATATCTCACATGATTTCTGATATTAGTCATTTCATGACGTTTCGGCAAAGCCCAAGTGTGAACTTCTGAGAAAACATCAGACAATATTCTTATCGGCTCTAATCCATACAAACCGCAAACATAAATTTCATTCAATGTAGCGTCTCTCAATGAGTGTTGGCGTTTAAGGCCTTAATCCCAGCATGTATGTGTTCAACTGCATCTAACCGTGTATATGTGTCTGTAGCCTAGATTACATCACTGGAAAACCCCGCGAGAATTCGGTCACGGTCATATGCCTTTTCATTCAAAATATTGCTGGACATTCAAACCCTCGTAATCTCCACACAGATAACACTTACAATAACAACAGTCACAGATGCAAAGTGAATATTAGTATATCATGAACGCCACAAGGACTTTGTTTGATATTTAACGCCACATTCAATAATGCTCCAAAACACTAGATGGCCGACTTTCTGAATTTCTCAAACATGAGATTAACATTATGATCATTAATCGACATATTTAGGATGGTATGTGTATTCAGAGTGAAGGAAACTGCAGACGAACACAAGGTCGACTTCCCATAGAGGCGTTGATGTTCTCGATTAAACGGTGGCTCGACCTTGTTGTGAAGTGCAGACTGCGGACTAGATATATTTGCCTCACATAAATTAAAGCGATAGAACCCTTCCCATTATCACAGGAATGGAAACAACAAATCAATAACCGTCAGACGGGTACACAAATAAGTACATCACCTGTCAGATGGGAACAGACATTACTACTGATATCTGAGAGTCACATCTGACGTCATTTCAAACACTTTTGTGTCAAACGTCAACTTGTCCTCCTGACTTTGCAGTCATATCGTGACGCGAACAAGTAATAATTACATTGTAGATCAAGAAAATTAGAAACTAAAACCCTGTTGATGAAGAACAGTGAAACCACTAGTATATCGTAGATGTCCATTGAAGACTAGTAATTGAATCTAAAACAGTGTAACTATAGAGGACAATACAATTTAGAAATTGGCTATAGATTGAACATCTTTTCGTCCTCCAAAGCGTGTCCTAAACGATGATTGTCTTAATTCATAAGTTAAACGTCTATGAAACTCAAGATCAGGTCTAGACGCTGTCACAGTACTCTCATTACATGTACGAATAAGCGAGTGAGTGAGCCGCTTATGGCAATATTCCAGCAATATCATGGCGGGGACACCAGAAATGGGCTTCACACATTGTACCCATGTGGGAAATCGAACCCGAGTCTTCCGTGTGACGAGAGAACGCTTTAACAACTTGGCTACCACACCGCCCCGATTGCATGAACAATATTAAGTAACGTATACCATTTTGAAACAGGAGTTATTCATAAGACCTCAAAGTAAAGATAATAATTGCGAGGTTCTTCTTACAGGTGACACAAAATATATGGTCATACTTACCGGATGAAAAATATATGCCAAACGATACAGGCGATCAATTCAAACTGAATCAGTGCCTTAAAGCCAATGACATGAATCTGTTGAATAACTCTCCTTCTAAATCCTGTCATGATTCTCATATTTCATTGTATGTCACTTCTTCAAAACTCAAAACTGTATTTCAGATCTAGATGCTAACATGGCACTTTCATCACATACACGATACCACTCTACATACATACCATTTTGAAGCAGGTGTTATCTTCATAAGACATCAACGTCAAAAGTATAATTACGAGGGTCTTCTTAAACATGAAATACAATCTGTGGTCATAGCACCCAAATGTTTCCATGACGTTCCGATTTATCCTAAAACTGAATTATCAGATCGGATTCAGTAGGTTAAAGATGGTGATAACTTCGCTGATAATCATTAGCTGGTGGCTCCTCTTCTGCAAGGAAAAGGGACTTATCGGATTGCATTTTCTCAAATTGTACCGTCAGTCTCTCGAGACAGAATTATTACTCAAACTAAGGAGGCAGTGTTTTATGATCAGTGTTACGTTACCATGAAACCTGAGGTCTAAACGAGGTTGTTAACTATTGTCTGCGTCTTGAAAGTCTGAATGCAAGGTATCTTTGTTTTGTAACACTAATGATGGGGAAGTATATTACTGTCATAGACAAAATTGAGATTCCCCATCATCAATTGCGTTCGTTTATTAACTTGCCAAAATTCAGTATCAACACATTTAAATATCAGCGTCATATCATGTACATGATGAATACTTTCATCTGTGTAAGTGGTATTTAGAGTAGTGTTCAATGACGCCCTCTAGACAACCTGTGAGTCATAACAGGAGAGAAGGTCCACTGATTATGACTAACACATTAGTACAAAATATACAAATTATACAATCTTCATGCGATCAAAAGGATCGATTTCTTAGTAGACAAGCTGAACGATAAAATGTAACCCCCATGAAGAAACGCTGCAGGTGGTTTGGTAAACATGTATGTAGGTGTCAGTCTGTTTGCTCCAGTTTTTTACCTCTTACTGTTTGGTTTTATATCACTCAGTCTGTTTGAATGTGCAAAACATGCAGTCGCCATACAGTGGATATTTTCAGCTCAGGCACATATGCGGGTTTACAAGTAAAGGTGGTGTATCACCATTGATCTCCTAAAGCGCCTTTAGACGACCGATAAAGATACGTGTTACATAAAGTAAGAATGAATGCGCTCTTTACAACAGGATCAAACAACTCGACTATAAAAGGCTTCTTAAATTGTTGTATAGGAACATCAGTCAGGTATCTGGAAGATTAAATGGTAGTTACTGGAAATATTAACGTAGTTTTTCAAATGTGTTTCATAATGTTATCCGAGAGTCATCATTCACAGCAATAAAACTATCGGTTCTTCAAATGTGAATTTTAACATGATTCTGAAAGGTGACAGTCTTTGAAAATGTTGTTTTCAAGTACCCATAGTAAACATAATTGTTCTAACACCCTAAACAAATCATAAATACAACTCGAGCAAAGTCACTATCGAATCTTTTATTTAACAATCGAGGTCAATATCCCTTTGGACGCTCATACACAATATAACCAGCTGGAAGTCATGTTGTGTCAGTTAGTCTAGGACAAAAGACTTTAATGTCACCGTGGTGGTTAACAGAGGGCATTAAACAAATTTATAACCCACCTGCTGATAACCTTGTAACGTTGTTACAAAGAACACTGCTCTTTATGACTGGTATGCTGAAATGTTATACGCTTCATTCCAACCTCACCAAATAATGTATGTAGATACATTGAGTTCATAGACCAATTCAACACAGAATATCAATCTGTAATATGCATTAAAATATAATTTTTAAGTGGTAAGTGACACCTCGCTTGGGTTAAATCGATTATATCAAATATGCTGAGTGAGAAATAAAAGAGACCCATGAAACCTTTTAGGTATTTAGATTCTGGCGTAATTCGGTTTGAAGCAACCAACTGTAGACATGACGCGATGACAAGAGAGGTGACATTCAAATAGTACAGTGTTTCTACAGAATGCATTAATATGTTGCAACGGTTCGAATGTTTGGTGTCCGTGCAGCCGGGGCTTGATGCTACATCTCATCTCAATGAGTAAGGGACATAAGTGCCACTCTTCCACCACCCAGTAGTTCACACCAATGCATATGCATACATCAGTATCATCAGCACCTTGCATAATGGATACATATTGTCCCTGTCGGCTCTGTAATGTCGGCTAATTGACATCAACGCACTCTGCAGCCTCTGGGTTTTCCAGTTCTCCGTGGGAACCTTCCGGACTGTTTCAGATATGCCCATGTCCTCTTAAGGCCGACTTCAGATCAGATGTACGTCGTTCACATCTTTGCCTGTGGAAGACAGAAATGATGTTCACTCCAACGCTATTTTAACGTGAAAGCATTTTGTCACTTTGTTTGTCAGAAAATACCTTCATTGGGAGATTTAAGGCTTAATACGGAGAACAAAATCAAATCATCAGTTGAATTGAATTTACGAACACTCGTTTTCTGTGCAAAATACACTTTGATGTTCTCCCCTGGAATGTCTGTTTTTACACCGAGGATTCGGTGTCGTGCGAAATCGAGCGTGGCATTTACTTTCAAGCCTGGAAAGAATTCAGCTGGTCTCCTATCAAGTTTGGCTCACATTTGATCTTGTAAAGCTTTCTGATTCGCCAAAGGCAGTTTTTGCAATGCATGAAAGGTTTAAAAATACCTTTCACATCTATAAGAAATCTCTGCTAAAATCCAATTGAATACTGAAAAAGGCACTTTGATAGAGCTGCATATTGTGTTATAGATGTGCTTCCCGTAGTTTTGGGGTTGCCATGTTTATTAGTAGGGTGTAGCAGATATATCTAAAAACGGGATATACTAAACATATTGTCCGAAATATACTACTTAAACATTCATTCCTTTACGCTCCAACTGTACAACAAATTACGGGCAACCAAATCGCTGTCAAATTGACGGAGATAGTCTGCGTTTTATTTGAGGGTGGAAAAGATTTAATTGTGATGGAAACCGAAAAGAAACCCAAAGAAAACAGAAATAATTAGAATGCCGACAAACCATACAAAGTAGTACCCAGTTTCTAATTATGATTAAACCGTAAAGAAATTCGAACATGAGCATATGTCATGAAGCGATAAAAACAATATGTTGTTTATGCCCACGTCGCACTGTTTCGATGACATTAAATACGATGTAAAGTTCAAGAGTGATTGTGATCGAAAAATCTACACAAACAGGCACCTGAACGCTATCTGGTTTTGCACAACTACATGAAGAAAATGACAAGTAACAATGAATGGCTAATTCCAGAAGCAGCTGAACTGATATCTTGAGGGCAAAAATGCAAATTTTTAAAGTACGTTTTGTAGCTGAATAAAGAATAGAATAAGAGATCAATGTTGTGCTAAAAACTAGAAACAACATGTAAATGTTTAACAATAAAGTTTACGAACAGCCAGTATCGACCGTCAAACCGAGTCAGATGTCATTGTACGCATGATGCTCTGCATGTATTTGTATTCTTCTGGTAATAGAAAATGATGATGCTGATGATGCACGGAAGAAGGAAAACATGAAACACAGGAATGTGTCCTTGATCATCACCTACGACAGAAGACGTCCGCAATAAAAGGCGAGCATCAGGTCCCAGTGAAAACTGTCATCTTCAAAATGTCACTATTCATCGAAATACACACATATCAGCAGAAACATCAAGAAAATATAAATGCTGAAAGGCAATCCGCTACCTCAAAACTATCCACAAATAGCACTGTCAGTGTAAAATTGAGTCAAGGAAAATCGAAATCATTCAAAATATAGTATTGACACAGCGAACTGTACATTATGTGAAGCTTTTAGTATCAGCCTCAAACAAAGATCGACACAGGTGTCAGCTAGTATGGATAGAACTCGTGAGAGGTTCCAGTATACAGTGCCTGATTTGCACTCGGGGCAGTAACTCCTGGGTTGATGTCTGCTTTAACTGCATGCAACAGTCACATATTTGTGTTTTGCTTATACGCCTTGAATCCTTTGATCGTGTGAAATAGGTGTTGTAACTAATCAATACCACTTGTTTCACCTTTGGACTGTTCTTGTATTGCACTGCTAGCTCCTGTCACTCACAGAGGTATTCCATGGTAATTGCACAGCTCGACTAGATTAAAGTCTATTGATAAAGTTATCAGAACTGAGTGGGTTGGTGCCAACGGTTTGGGTAACTGAAACCCTTTATTTACTTACACGTTTTGTGCCAGTCAAAGGTCAGGCCCTGTTGTCTGCGATGGAAAGAGTTCTTCAAACCCTGCTGATTTTCTGATCAGAAAGGGAATACGCCTGTCGTTCATTTTGTCTAAGTGTGTTAAGGGTGCATGAGTTGGGATTAACACCTTATTTACCTCCAACACCACCTTGGATCGATCACGACTTGTCAAGGAGGAAACCCCAAAACATTTCGTACATGATGAAGTCAGGAGCATGGCTATAGGAATGACATCCCAACAATCAAGGTCGAACTGGGCATTCACTCTGTAAATACGCCCATCCAGAATAATCTGTTTGTGGTCATGGTGATATCAGTCAAGTGTAACACAGCCTTCCTCATAGAGGAAATTCAATATACGTCTCTTTCTTATTATTTGCATGATCCCTGTTCAGTCTATTGTTCCGAAGGGTATTAACGTTATCCTTTTTTAATAGCCAAGTGGCGAGGCTGAGAGCAACACAGAGACAGACCTACACTACATATTTCATGGTAACTCAGATACAATTCTGAGTCAACAGAATTTGTGAATAGAAGATTTAATGTCCTTAAAGACTTCTTCATGAGAAAGCAGTTGATAAATACATTTAAGACGTGACATAATTTCAGACGTGAAAGAATGACTTATACACTGTATTTCTCAAATGTTACCAAACACCAAACTGGTATAGGGTATATACCTCTACAGTGCATATCTAGTTGGGATAAGAAAGTCAGACTGTGTAACAGGTACCATAACAACCAAAATGTTGACAACTGATCCCTTTCAGAACACCCCTGAGGAATGACAAAAGTATAAGATCGATGGATCCAAAACCAGGCAACACGAATCGAGCTCAAGTCAAATTGCTGCAAACCTTTGTGAGGTTCCTGTAGTACTAGTTAAAGAACGAATTCTTCCCCAATCTCTACGCTTGATGGCAAGGTGTCCTGCCGCCAAGAGAGGAACATGGTTCACACAACGTCGAAATTGTGGTACTCGTCGAAGGACCGAAATCCCGTTAGCATGGTGTGTGGGTGTGTCAGTTCGACAATGCCCTTCTTAACTATGGTCGAATCGTCAATGCTCATCTCCAGCACCCGTCACGAGTAACATTGTACAACGGCAAGTCACTTGTTCACCTGGCAAACACAAGAACACGTTGAGAAAAGGAATGCTTCCGACTTGAGCCATTTTAAGCATCCCAAGAACCTCAAATGTTTTTAAATATATACGGTAATGTGTGTACTGCTGGAACATTTCTCTCCATAAATTGAAAATTGACTATCGGTAAATTGTATCCTTGCCTATAGGTTTTTATGGAGAGGCTTTTTTAATGTCTGAATCTGTAAGTGTGCGTCTAAATATGAGACCCACGAGGCCGTTGGTCTGGTCTCCATATTTCGATATAGCAGGCTGGTATTTAATTAAACTGAAAAAGTGTTTATGATAATTATTAAACGATTTCAAATAAGCTGCAGAGGACATATCCTTCCATTTTGACAATAAAACCCGATTCTTTTGGAGGTTAAAAGTTTACCACGTTTAGTGACAACAGTTTCACAAATCAAGAATACAGTAACTACATTTTGTCGAAGTTGGATTGCACATAATTCCCGATATTCTGTATGATGCGTCTGCTTAATATCTACTCTGTTTGTGTCCGTCGACAATTGTTTTCGGAAAATATATTATCTCAGTAACACGACACTGCAATCGACCAAATGATATTTGCTGCCCATGTCCTGCACAATGTGCAAAGCGTCTCTGTCGAAGGCTCTAAGACGAAAATACTCGCTAAGACATCTGTCACACAGCTACTACAACATAATTACGTGCCATAGCCATACTGCCTGGACTCGTGTATGTATTGTGTATATTGCGTCCCTCAGTATATACATTTAAGGATGTTTAACTTACGTTTTGGATCCAGGTGTACTTGATAAGGAAACATACCATGGCTCTCATACTCCTGCATCACAATTCAGATTTGTCATGAACCCTGCTGACCAAATTTAGATGTATCAGTCTGACCTGGAGTTGATAAGAAGGGTGTCAAGTACAATCATTAATCAATATATGTGAATGGGTGTTTATAGTGCTGGTTGGCACATCCGTAACACCCCAGTGGATGTGAGTCAGTGATTGAGATAAAAGTTTTCATCGCATCGGCAGTATTAAAGTCATATAGCGATGAAAACAAGGTAATTAATTTAAAATATCTATCGACAAAGGGCAGTAAAACTAGCTAGACTATCAAAGATGTATACTAGTATATTTTAAAACTAGTAATGAAGTCTAAAATCTACTATGGAGGACGATACAATATATAAACAGGCTACAGATCTCCAACAACTGAAGGTAGATCATCATACTTAGGAGCGTGGGAACTTACAGTACATTTGCTACCTGCATGGACCCTAGCTGGATTTACCCAATCCCTACAGCCGTTGGGGATTGCAGGGAACGTTTGCCAATAGTTAAACGAACAAAAATAATACGTATATAATGTGGCAATGTTAAACTTTACTTTTGAAGTTGTGGGACTTACGTACTCTCTCAGGAGGACAATAATTTTACAATACTATAAATCCCTTTCAGGCCTCCTTGGAAGACGTATGTACCAAAGTTTGGAAAAAATGTGCACACACACTGTAACATAATCAGTGATAGCTTAACTGAAATTCATTATATATACTACAAACAAAAAGCATGCAAACACCCTAACATTTGACAGTCATGTATAAACTTCGTGAGCTTAATAGGCACTTTAAACGACAGGTTAGAACTTGCAGTGATACCAATGATCCGGTTCTCAATGAAATGAAACATTATCATTCAAAAACAGCGAAAACAAGGGTGCAGAATCACACCAGCAAACGCCCAAAGACAACAGACTAGTGCATACGGAAGACAGACTTCAACGTTTTCTTTAAAGAAAACCTACAAACAGTATCTTCACCATTCCTCAACGCAGAGCGCTAAGCGCCCACGACAGAAGCAATGCCACTGCATGGTTACAAGATGGTAAATCTATAAGAGGTGGTGCTCGTCGGGTCTCTCTCTGAATGACAGGCTCTAGGCTACTGGCAGGCTGCAGGACAGACCTTGCTCTGGAAGAAATGCATGAAGGGCAGATGACTGACATGTTGGGTTCCAAACCTTTCGGAACAGATTCACAGCAGCCAGTGCCCACATGTCACAAGCATCTGTCATGCTGCCCATGGCATCCACATGCACTAGCTTGTGTGTTTGCACTCATACTCAATCAGTACTGAATCAGTTACATCACTCAAGGTCAAACATGTCGTTCCATGTGTCCATTACGTACACAAAATATTGCATTTACCTAAGAGTATAAATGACGTCACCACGTTTCAGTATATACGTGACTATCCCCAAACTTTCTTTTGTAGCATACATTGTTTCAGAATATGCCAAATGACAAAGCTATCAATTCGAACTGAACCAGTGTCTTTAAGTCAGTTCACCTGAATCTGTTTGATGAATCATCTCTTAAACACTCTCACAAACGATACACGATACTTTTAAGTTAATAAATTTAACGTCTACGAAATGTCAGATCCAAATGATTTCATGGTACTTGCATTACATATATATCAAAATACGTAAAGTCTTTTCAAGCCGTTATAGCTGTATCAATTTCATACGCCAAGATTACAGATTCTTCTTTAAGATCAGAGGTCACAGCTATCCGTTGTTTCTGTTAGGATCCCATATTGTAAGATAATCGAATCATCACATCTGATTCAGTAGATACTAAACAGTTACTGCAGTAATAATCATTAGCAAATGGCTCCGTCTGCAGCAAAATAGAATAAGCTTATTGCTTATATTGGATACTTTTGTCCTTTGGGACAGATGTATTGCTCCAGAGCTACAGTGCTTTATGATAAGTGTTACATGTACGTTGCCATGAACCCTACGGCATACATTGTTAATTCGTAGCAGCGATTTAATCTCTTTCTGATGACAAATGACAGTATGAATAGAGGGTATCTTTCCTTTACAACGTTAACACTGAGAAATATATTTCCTGTCGTGGACAGACTGGATGTTCCCTAACCAAAACTGCATGCAATTAGGTTAGAGGCAAGAGGCAACGACTATTGTTGGATGTTTGTGGAAACAGGGTTGTTGAAGACTGTTGTTAGGTATTTATGTCGTTATGTTTATTAATAAAGCTTTGTTGCATTGTTGAATAACACAAACCATACTATACTGCAAAACTTGTCCATGTTTACCCATTATGCTATGTTGTATAGGACAGAATATATGTCAAAACACAGTGTAACCTACAGCTGACTATTTCCCTTTCTTTATGTATATCACATGTGTGTGTAAATATTGATTTTTTAAAATGTGTTGTACTACAGGCCTGTGGCCTTTCAGTACCAGAAATAAAAATATAGAATTAATAACGCTTCCATAATATAACTGAAATACTGTCGATGTGCCTTTACATTTCAACTCACTCAATATCAACAGATGTACTTGAATGACAATAGAATGCAATACACGCTGCATTCGCAGAATCTGAATGTTTTCAACTGAGATCTCTCCTGTTTATGTTTATTAGTAAATCTGGCAGATTCATCATGTGTCAGTTTTGATGACCCACAACAATTAGATGACCTATAAAGATAAGAATGAACATAAAGAATATTAGAATACCACGATTCTACATCGGGGAAGAACCTGATTACTAGCAGCTTCTTCAAATAACGAAATAAAATACAGATGTATAAATCGATCAGCGAGGAACCTGAAACATCAAGTGGTAATTAATAAAAACATGAACCTGGTATTTGTATTCTTTTTCAACATGTCGGCATGTTACAGTCAATTTTAGCAATACAACTAAATTCTTGAAATGGGAAATTCTGAAAGGTGTCGACGTTTGGAAGTTATATTGTTTTAAAGAACCCGTATTAAACAGGATACCACTTCAGTTCTCTCAGCTAAACAATGACATCAATAGGTTTCTCCTTGAATATCTGAAAATAGCAAATATCAAATGTGTAAGAGCACTTGGGACCAAAATTACTATGGAAAGTCCCATGTACCACCATGGCTATATTCTGTTTTATTGAACCAAGGCCATGGCCTTTATGGTTTTCTAATCACAGTTTACACCCCATCGTATTCTACAGACATATCTGCACAGTCTAATTTGATTCACATATTACCTTCGTAATACATTGTGTTTGCAGGTCATGCGGCAATACTTTCCAAGAATGTCATAATCCGTCCTGTTTCTTCCTTCCTTGATCACTGCATTAAACTGAAAATACTCAGTGCCTAGATTTTTTAAGCTCTCTTAGCGTTGACAGTCGTAAGTTTAAGTTAATGTATGGCACGTACGACTATCTTAACGCTAAGAGAACTTCGAAACTCTAGGCCCAGAATATGAAGGTGCCCCAAAATCAATTAGGAAGATGTTGCATTTTTATGTGTGAACTGTGTACATAACATCTCTTCGAGGGACAAATGATCAGTAAACCAATTGTCTAAGTGAAGTAGTCTCAGACTATAAGTATATTTTAAGGGAAACTGTATGAGTCGCAGATGCTATTCTAGTCGCGAAAAATGCTGCAATAACTATTCAGTGAGTCATTCATATATTCAAAGCAACTGGTGAAGATCCAGGTTAGAACCGATCTTTACCAACCCATGTCTGTCGTAAGAGACCAATAACGGGATAAGGTGATCAGGATCGCTAACCAGATAAACATGCCAGCGTTTCCCAACTGCGTAAAATGTTGCTGAAGATGTTCATCACTGGATTGTCTTTTCCAGACTCGATTATTTACAAACCGCCATCAATATATAGGTGGACTATGTCCGTTAAACAAGAAACAAAGCAGTATTTTTGCAGGCTGTTCTGCTTTTCACAACATATGGAACCTCGTTTTGGTTTGGTATTTATGACTGGGTATCCTTTTGTACTGACGTTCTAAATTGTGTTATGTTGGATAACTATAAACTATGATTATTTGTTTTTAACATACATCTAAACGGCTACGGAGATATCTTGCATGACAGATTTCAAGATAAGACAGAATTGAAAGGTACCATGGTGTTTAACATACGGCAAAAACAAATTTACAAACCGCCAGCTTCTAAATATAGTGTTTGTCGGTAAAAGTGATTCTTTATTTGCATGAACACGTTATATGATTGACATTTGAAACATGTCGATATGAAAAGTCGTGAATCGTTTTTATAATTATCTTGATAACGATAACAGGAATCATACCCATTTCATGAACACCACATGCCCACTTTTTATACATCAGGCTGTGGTAAAGATTATCAGATAAGGTGTTAAGGCATAAAGTATACATAACAGATAACTCATACATAACATGCACTAACATATACTATTGAGCTTGTAAATGACAACTCAGTTGGGAGACATTACGTTTATTCAATATGCTGAGTTAGTAATACAGGAGACCCATGAAACCGTCTCTTCTATTTCTTATTTTGATACATGCATAAAGATTCGGAATGAAACGAACACTTTGCTCTGAAAGATGAATCAAACATTTGAATGGTAAAGATTTTACCATTAATTTGAATAATAGCAGCAGTTCCAGTCTTTTGTGCTGGTCATCATCATCAACGTCATACATTCCAGCCAACTGACATCAATATCCTTAGCATGACATCGTGGTTTTTCCGGTTTTTCTTGGGGACAATTTCAGATACTTCCATCACCTCATTTTGCTGACGTTTGATCAGAGGAACAATTATTTACATGTAGGTTTTCACATTCGGACGCCAAAATGATGTACGATGCTATGGTATTCTATAGTGAAAGCATTTTGCATGATATTTATATATATATAAAAATACTGTCAGTGAGTGAATTGGACTTTGAAAAGAGAAGGAAATAAAATCAACTAAAATTGAATTTACCATCACAGATGCTTTCAGATGTTTCTTTGCCAAATACGCTTTGATCTCTTATATGTCGGACCTCCGATGTCTATTTTCGAGCCAAGCATTGGGCGTCATGCCACATCAAACGTGACGTACTTTCAAACCCTTAAAAACATCAAACTGGTCTCCTATCACATTTGGTTCATATTTGATCTTGTAAAGCCTTTGAATTCGCCAAAAGCATTTTTACAACATATAAAATCGTCCCACACAACACTTTCTACATCCCTAAGAAATTTTGCTGTAATCCGACTGAATACTGAAAAAGACCTGTTAAGGTAAAAAGTGTTACGTTTCTGGCATGACATTATTTTGCTTGCTCCGTTTATTGGTAGTGTGAAGCTGATATGTCAGGTACTCTCACGTCAGTGACTGTTCCATCAAAGACATTTAATATTGCCTCAATATTCACTTTGTTTATGCTATACAAAATCCTAATCATACTACTCATGGCCTAATTCTTCTGAAGTGTGTTTAACAGTCACAAGACAAACGTTGTCTGTGTTATATTTGAACGAGGTATCGTTTTGGTGTAAAGACGTCGATGGAAAATTCGTAGAAGTCGAATGTGATATCCGTAGTGCTAAACAGTAATCGTTGTTACTCTGTGTGAAATCTGACAGAGACCATCTCGTCAGAATAATCTAATGGAAATACTCGTCCTTGAAAAAAGTCCAATTCTGATTCCTTTCTCTCTTTTAGTTGCAGAGATAATGTAAGGTATAGACAGCCATTTACTGTTAGCTCGCTAAAATCGTGTGACGCAAAAGTGCATTAAAATGGTAAGTTGAACATCTTGGTATGGGGGTATAAGCTGTAAAAGTAAAAAAATAGTTGCATTTAATTTCATAATTATGATTACACAATGAAAAATACACTACATAGCAATGTAGTGTTTTAAACATGAAGCTATGACAAGAGGGGCCAGAAAGGTCTGAGTATACAGTGTGATAAACAGTCGAATATGCCCGTGTCCTACTGATTGGATGATAAAGGAAAATGAACTGGGACAGTTGGATACACTGTCCAGTTCATGAGTGAATCTGATGAAAAATGCTTCTCAAATAGGCTCCTGAACTCTATCTTTTTTGCCCATGCAAAAACATGACAAAAAACACAAACGGTTCATTCCAGATGTAACCGAAGTGCAACCCTGAAGGTGGAAAGTACTTTTTGTTACTAAATGACGAATACAACACAAGAGGCAAACAAATCTGAACACAACATGTTGGGTAATTGATGATCCGTTAAAGAAGGCAAGTGCGTCCCGGTGGAACCCATCACCTTCCAGACTGCTAGAAACACATATCAGCAGATGCAGAAGGAAAGTCCACCGTTTACAATAAACACATATAAAACTGTGAGTAGGAAACTGATTCTTGAAAAGTAAAATTAATTAAATCGAAGCTTTGACGAACTGAACTATACAGTTTGCGCTGTTTATCTTAATAGCCTGAAACAAAGATCTAGTTTTGTGTCAGTTAAAATGGAAGCAGCAGGAGAGAGGTTCCAGACTTCATTGGTATGATTCACAGTCTTGGTCTTTGCCAATAAGTACTGTTGACTTGAATACATGCAAGAGCGAGATAGTTGTTTTGCATACATGGCTTCATTGGTAAACCCTTTCATTTTGTGAAATAGCTTTTACAAGTAATCAATGACATTGCTGTCACTTTTTGAATGTATTTGTATGGAAGTGCTATATCTTGTTACCTGAGTGCTAACTTCTTTCAGATAAGAGCTCGTAGATCAGGGTGTGACAGGTGTAAAACGTTTGATGCTCAAGAAAAATTGCATCATCGTAACAACTAAGTTAACACATATCTCTTGACATTTTCTCGCTCATCCATACCTCAATCCATTAAAGCAGGGTACTTTAATATCGGAGTGGACGTGTATGTCCCCAGTCCACTCCGGTGTTATAAGTGCCAGAAGTTCGGTCATGGATCAAACTCTTGTCGTGGTTCTGTGATATGTCACCGTTGTAGTGAGAGCCACGACAAGAGAGACTGTGACAAAGAGTTGAAATGTGAGAACTGTCATGGCCCACAAGGCGCTTCATCAAAACCCTGTCCTGTGTGGCAAAAAGAGAATTCTATGAGATTGAAATGTGAAAAAACTTTCTTACCTGGAAGCAAAGAACCTTTTTCAAAATCACACCTCAACTACGTTAAATGTTTCTTATTCTGCAGCTGTCACTCGCTCTGTGGCAATGTCCTCTGTTGCATGTCAGACAGACTTGACATGGGTCACGTAGTGGACAGCCTCATCTTTCAGTCTCAGTTGTGAAACCTTCCTCCCCAGTCTGAGAAACAGACTGAGATACAATCTAAAGTTGTCAACAAACAGCCAGCCTCAGTTGATTCATCAAAAACTAAAGGAAAAACATAAGCAGAAATGAGACACCTTCCGTCCCTTTACCTTCAGAGCTTCGTCTGGAGAACCCCTTTGCAGGTCACTTTGTCCTCACAAGCAGAAGACAAGCGGAGGAACAGCTCTTCCTCCCATTCACAAATGAGATCTCCACCTGAGCCACCGTGGCTCAGTTGTCTAATATAATTTAGTGGAACTGCAGAGGATTGAAGAGTAACTTTTACGAAATGCAACTACTCATTCAAGATTATTATTTCTTCTCTCCTCCAGGCAATAAGGTGCTTCTATTTTAGTACATCAGAGTGTCATTCACAGCCCCGTTACCCTGAATACGGAATTTCAAGCCGCTGCTATTCGTCTGACATTGCACATTGCTCTGAAACTGTGCAGCTTGTATACTCCTCCCTCTTCCAATATTCAACTACCAGATCTTCAAAATCTGTACGATCAACTTCCGAAGATATGTCTCATCATGCGTGATCTTTACATCCAGCTACGGGAACATATGCTTCCCTGCATCTGTCATTCTCTGATTCAACATAAATATATAACGAATTTGAATGGACGATGCATGATTACCTCTGTGGGAGTGACCACTTCCCCACCATTCTTAAAACAATTAACCCTCGTGATGGTCCATCTTCGTCAAGAAGGAACTTTGCCAGGGCTGAGTGGTCATTATTTGAGGCTATGTGTATTGAAAACGTAAAACATGACGTATTTGTGAACAGCGAAGACAATATACAATTGTTATCCGATATAATCCATGACATTGCTGACCAAACGATACCCCAATCCTCTGTAACTCCACATATTCGTAAACGATGGTTTACTAATGACTGTAAACAGGCAAGAAAGAGTAGGAAGAAAGCAGAAATATATTTTCGCCGCCATCCCAAGTTCATAATTTAGGTAAATAGAACATTTTCAAATGTCTCCAATTCAAAGTAGCGACGGGATCAAACTACCCCCCTCCATCTATATCGATCACTGGTCCGTTCTATACTTGATTCTGGCTCCATCGTATATGGTGGAGCCAGTAAAAGCAACCTTAAACTTCTTGATTCTGTCCGTCACCAAGGTCTAAGACTTTGTCTTGGGTCTTTCAGAACTTCACCTGTTGACAGTCTCTGCGCTGAGGCCGCTGAACCATCTCTTACACAACGCCGTATACAACTGGCTTTACAATACATTACCAATTATACTCAAATAAATCTAACCCTGCCTAAAACTATGTGTTCAATCACCTTTATGGCGATTTATACAGTAAGAAATACTCATGCATACCTATTAAAAGGTGAAGATCCTCCGTTTTGCATTCCTTGTGATGAAATAAGAACAGTCAAGCATGTCTTGCTTGACTGTGTTGAATATTCCATCACAAGGGATAATTATTTTACATCAAGAACTATGAATGATCTTTTAACAATACCAGTCCTCATTTAATTATTTTATTTTTAAAAGAATTAGATTTGTCAACTGAATGGTAAATAGATAAATATTTTATGATTGGAAGTTTGAATTAGTAACTAAGATTGTTAGTGGCTGTATCCTCCTCCTCTAATTACTAGTTTTACATTCTTTTCTGTGATATTTTAGTTAGTTATACTGTCCTTTGTTGACATGTTTTTACAATGTCCCATTGATTAATCTGCATCTTTGTAATTAATCGTTCTCGCTGAAATACTGTCGATGTGACGAAATATTTGAACTCACTCACTTTCTGCAACATTTCCAGTACTAGTAATCACATAACCTGGAATGGATATTTTCTGGCGTTAACGTTTAACGTCAGTTTCCCTGTCATATGCTGTCACATTCTGAAATTAGATTTGTACATAAAGAATAAGGGCAAGGAAAACTCTCTACAAATCTGTTCGACAAGAGGAATGGCTGTACAATTTTCTCCTTATTTCGAGCAATGCTCAAGTCTTTGGTGACAAAAATAATACCTATTCAATTTCCTTTATCCTGACTTGTATCAATAGCCACCTGTTTATAACAAATGTGATTTTTTATTGTCACAGTTATAAGAATTGACTCTACAGAAGTGTGGTGTCAGATTTCATTTGTCAGATTTGAATCCCGGCTTGTTCTAAATGCCAATGCCACACAATCCCCATTTCTTCTTCTGAGGGAAAGTTGCCTTGTGTTCAGTACCAGACCAGTAAACAGCACACACGAAGCGTTTTGCCTAAGAGACATTCCGTTGGTTCATCATATCTCGTCTGTTTCCCCATATGTTTACATACACCTCTATAGCACCCATGGTGACATCTATTGTGTTCTTTTCCCAGGTGCTAGCAGACATTTCCCGCCATATTTTACTGACGAACGTTGCTATCGCCAGCTTTAGAAACGTGACATCACATGAAATCGGTTTGCTACAGTTATCAACAGTATTCGAAGAATAAGTTGCGGAACAATGCATCATTAACTGCAAATACCATCCTTCTTTACATTTTCATACAGAAAACAACTTAGACGTTTCTGACTGAATGTAAAAACATCCCTGAATGTTGCTTCACGATGTCACTTAAGTTTGAAAACATCAATTCCCTTGTTTCCAAATTTCTATGGGTATTGTATAATATATTGCAGTGGCAAAAAGAGGCCACAGATTTCAAAGCAACATCGAGACCTATACTTTATCGAGTCGATACTGTGGGCTCTTCGTGTTTCTAGACCTATCCATCACAAACTTTGCTTGAGGCGTTTGATTTTTTCAGCGACAGTACGTATTGTCTGGTTCTTGCTTTGTGTAACACAAACGCTTGCTAAGAGAGCGGCAACAAATCTTCCATAAAATTTTATCATTTGGTTTTCTTTCTTTCTTTTGAACGTGTCTAGAGTCTGTGGGATGCCACAAAGAGAACCAATACATTCACGTTGGCTGTACGTTGTTTCAAACATTGCCAGCGTCTTATATTTTAAAATTACATCCTTACCGCATTGCTGTACACAAATGTCGAATCCTATGCCTGTAGGTCCAATAACGTCGACTTCAGTTTTGTTACATTGATGGTGTATTTACTATAATATATGTTCTTTTTCAACGCTTCTTCAAGTGATTCTGTTCGGTTGCATCTTCACAGAGCCCAAGGAAAAAGAATTAGTGGAACAATGGATGAACAGTTTTCTGCAATGTATTTTATGAGCAATAAAAAGCTACTTTGTAGTGAGGATGGATGTTCTTCTGAGATCCACCGACTATCTAAAGTCTTATAGATTGCCTTCAAAAAGAGGTTTAAATCCAAGTACGCAGACATCGTTCTAAAGGGAACGGTCATCAAGTCCTTGTGCTAAATGTGCCTCACTCTTTCTACATTTTTACGCAAGTTTCAACATTTTTGTCAGCTATACCGTCTTGAAGGTGACTTGGCGGAATACCTGTTCGGAACTGTGATAACTTATTGAGTGAAATAAATATGGGACATTTATCGATGTCTGTAGCATGCATATTTCTTGTCAGTAACGAACAGTAAAATGCGTTAAATTCTAACCCAGGGCTTTTTCATTTGTATAACTAAAATAATCTCTAAAACAATTCTAAACAACCCTAAAACATTCTAAAGCAGTGAACTAGAATATTAACGATTACAATCCAGTCGACCAAAGCAACCTAAACAAAACACTGCCGTTTTAAACTCTTCTGAAGGTTATTCGAAAACTGTGTTCCAAAGTTCGATCATCTGTGCTTATTACACATATGACTGAATATATGCTTATATTGCCTATAAGAAAACGTGGGTAAGTAAGGTACTAACTTTCAATCAACACCTATATCACTTGACCTGATTGTTACTTAGGTTCGCAAATGACGCGCAGACAATTTTACAATGTGTGAGTGAGTGAGCTAATATTTAACGTCACAGAGGCAATATTTCAGCCCTATAGTGACGAGATGAAATGGAAAATATGTATACATGTATTATTAAAACCTGTTGACGATTACAGTGAACCAACTAGAATATCTAGAATTAGCGTGGAAAGTTAAAACTAACATCACTATTTGGACAATACAATATGAAAACAGGCTATAGATCGCCAACACCAGAAGATAGATCACCAGACTAAGGACCATGGGCAATTAAAGATGAAATGTACATTAAATTACTAACTTTGAAGAGTGTATCAGTAAACTATTAAGCCCGTAACTTATGCATTTGGAAGATGATGTTATGTGCCATTATATTGTTGAAACACTAAGGTGGTTGGTTTGTTGTTTTTCGGAGCACTCAGCAATATCCAAGCTATACATAATCTGTACACACCATACACAACAATCTACGCAATTAGGATGCGATAACATAATCAGTGAGACACGAATTAGGACTTCAGTTCTAATCCCGCGTTAAACACATGTCCTCTGCATCAGGTCTAAAAGAAAGCCATTTCTGCTTCAACAAACTAATGTAACAGAATATAGTCTGCCTCTATTGTGGACAAGATGCCTAAATAATTGCTGAACGCGATAAACATGGATCTTTGACCGTTTAACAGTTATGAGTATCATAGAACTGTCAGTGATTCCAACCAAGCAGTTACTTTAACGGTTCATATCAGACAAGTGTCTCATTTAGACTTGTACCAAAGCGAATGACAATTTATCAAGTTAGGGATGTCAAATATTATAATGACAAACATTTTGAAATTAAGCATACATGCAGCACGTAGGAAATGTAGTTTGGAAGCATGTTGTTCCCAGTTCTTGTATTAGATTATTAGAAAGCGATATTACAGCTTTATAATATATATATATCTACATGTGCGTAGAGAAAAGTTTTATGGTACTACTAGGTTCATGTTTGTCATGTACAACCGTTTCATACATATAGTCTTTTAATGTGGTTTAGAACAGTCCTTATGTCAATAGAACGTGCAGTGCCATGTTGTAACAGATCCCTAAACAATAAACTTGCACTGTGTCTAAAATAAACGTCACTGGGAAATGCGTTAATGTTTTTCAGATCAATATTGAAAATTTCAGGAACCAGATGAACATAGTTTGACTAACGAGTGTTCATCCCTCTACAGAGTGATTTAAAATACCAAAAACATAAATGTGCTCGTGAAAAGGTTCGTATAATGACACAGAAGCAAAAATCGATCCTTACTAACTCTTTGTGCTGTTAAGGCGATGAAATCCAAGCGAATTCGACGCTTCAGATGAACTGTAGTACACGTATTCAGGTATAATATAGTCGTAAAGTCTTAAAGGTTTCTTTTCTGGAAATTTTACGATTCTTTTGAAATGTACACTGTGATCAGTATGACGAGTTTTATCCTTCAATAAAAACCTGTAGTCATATTGCCTTTGCAGGTATAAGATTACGCTGCAAGAACTGGAACAAATGACAATAACATGACGTTAATAGAAGGCTTATAAAATGTGCTACACCATAATACTTACGGATATAAGTGAAAGTGAATAGCAGCTTAGGGGGGTGATTGAGTTTAGTTTTTCGGCGCGTTTCGCAGTATTCTAGACATATGATTTCTTGTCTTCGGGCGGTTAAAAATTTAACATGTAAACATCCGCTTTCTTAATGTATAATGATCTTGCTACTACGACATCGTCCTCTGTTGGCTGTCCAGTCAGGTTGCCATTTCTGGGAAGACAATGGCCGATCTTGCTGCCAAGGCAGCACTCAACAAATGTGTGGCACCACTTCTTATTCCTTATCTGACTACAAAGATAGCATAAGAGATTACACCCGTGATTTGATGCAGAAAACGTGGGACACCCAAGAAGGTATAAATAAACTACATGAAATAAAACCCTACATTGGTTATCCTGGGTTGTCAGTTCAGGTTTGAGGAGGTCATCTTGCGACGATGTCGTTTTGGCCATACACGATATACAGATGCATACCTGTTAAAAGGTGAGGATCCTCCATTTTGTATCCCTTGTGATGAGAGTGTCGCGGTCAACCATATCCTTCTTGACTGTATTGAACTCTCCATCATAAGGGATAAACATTTCAATTGTCAAACTGTTAAGGATCTTTTTATCACTGTTAGTTCACATTTATTCATTGTTTTTTTTAAAGAAATTTGCTTTCTTGATTACTTTTGATTAATATGTGCTGTAGATAGATGTATTTTAGTGATTGGCAGTATAAATTAGCAACTGGTATTGTTAGTGGCTGTATCCTGAAAGGGGGTTAAAGTATCCTTAAATTGTCCTTCTGAGAGGGTACGTAAGTCCCAAAACTTTCGAAGTTTAATTGTTGCTTATCCGATTTTAAACGAAGTATATTTGCTATTTTAAAATGTGGCTAAACTTCCCTACAATCGCCAGCGACTGAGGGGATGGTGTAAGTGCAACTAGGGTCCATGCAGGTAGTAAATGTACTGTTAGTCCCCATGAACCCTGGTATAGTGATCTCCCTTCAGTTGTTGGTGATTTATAGCCCATGTTTTATATTGTATTGTCCTCTCTCATTACAGTGTTTTAGTTTTACATGCTAGTTTTATGTTCATATCTGTGATAGTCTAGTAGTTTTACTGTCCACAGGTTTTGCTCTCCCAGATGTGTTCATTTTATTAAGTGGATGTTCTCGTCATAAGTGATATGGCTGCAATATTGCTGATGTGAGGTAAATATTAACTCACTCACTCACTCACTCGTCCTCTATAGTTAAACGATTTCAGAGTTTTTACCATTCACTACTATGAATAATACTAATGGTTCCCTCCCGTCACGATATGGCTACAAAATAGCCGATGTGATGTTAAATTTTAACTCACTCACTCACTAGGCACATGACGGCGGGGACACCAGAACTACGCTTCGGACGTTGTACCCAAATAATCGGTAATTGAATCCAGGTTTTCGGCGTGACCAGCGAACGTTTTAACCACAATGGCTATGATAGGACGCCCCCATTCCCGAACCACCACCACACACACACACACGCTCCTCCCATACACACACGCGCACCCCCCCCCCCCCCCATCCTATGCCAAAAGCAGAGTCGATTGTATTATTGTGACCAATGACGTTATTTGTGAACAATTCGGGTCAACTGAACTGGACAATCTAGTTACACATCAAGTTAAACATACAGTGTCCGCAAATATCTTATCACATGATTGAAGTTCATCACATTTCATTTTTACGAATTTTTTGTGGATATTGTTGGCTCCAATGTGGTTCAAAAGTATACAATCTCAGACATTGCCCTTTGAGACCTTTCGTCGCAGTTTTATCGCTTTGCTAATCCTTTGTCTGATTAAAACGCCAGGAGCAACGATTTAGTATAGGTGATGTAAGCTTCTACAGGCGAGGGGATTTAAGTGACCGTCTATCACACTAAATTACGTCGTTTCATACAAGAAGCATCATACAGCCCTTAAACATCAGTGCATTTGCCAATATATCTTCCACAAAATGTCCATATCTCTAACCACATTAATTGGTCTGGGTCAATATATTGAAAAGTGAAGCCTTGCCTTGTGCTGTAGCGGTCTGTGTAAATTTTAATCCATGGGAACATCGGAAAGTTCCTCAGGATGGTAAACAGACTTCGATTCCCAGACAGTCTTTATATTACGCAGAATGAAGACTATTATTTGAACATGACTAAACCTGATAGAGTAAGTTTCTTCGCACTTAGCCGTTGTTCCGATGGTATGTTGGTCATACCATTTCATTAGCAACTTTTCATAAACTCCAAGCATAAGTCATAAGTGGGCGAGTGAAATTCAACGTAGCATCGGCAATGTATCTGCCATATCGTGATGAGAACGAATTTTACGTTTACAAAGAATGTGCATATAAATTCTGTCGTCAAAGGATAATATAAAACTACCATGTCAAGTGAAAGCTAATAGAACAATTTGGACAATACATAATATAAAAATAGGCCATAGATCAATCCTAGGGACCATAGAGGCTTGCATTACTTTTGCTACTTGCATGTACCCTAGCTGTTTTTACGCATCCCTTCACTGTAGGAAAACGTAGCCGAAATTCAAAATAACAAAATTACAACGTTTTTCGAAAAAATGGTAAGTTTAAAGTTTACTTCGAACCGTGGACATAACGTTAGTGTTCTGAGGGCATTACCTTGGACATCCCACCTAACACAAACCATTTGGTCCTTGTGTGGTGACCTGTCTGTTGCCTACTGCAAACACTATTGATGAAATGTATAATACGCTAATTCTTCTCCAAATACCGTAGATACTTCTGTTGTAGATATCTGTTTTAATTAACACATAGCATATTTGTTTTACCGCTATGAAACTCATACTTACAATGATATTCATTGCTTTCGACAAGTATTGCTTTCGAGAAGTGTTCATATGATGGTAAGCTATCTGTGCTTCTGAAGCTAAAGTTTTAAATGTTTACTTTACACGTTGTTTTCAAGTGTCACGGCTGTACTGAAACAAAGAACGAAAAAAAACCCATGATTCGAACTCATGTCACACAGGCCATTTATTTAAGCAAGCTGAGTTTTCGGGTGCACTTTTGCAGTTTTGATGTTTGTGAAGCATATTGACAGTTCATTGACAGTAATTAACACAGATATGTTTGGACATGTACAAATTAGCATGTAAGGTATTGCCTGTTTCATGGAATACCAAATCTGTAAACTGAAACCTGCGTGAAGAAGTGACAAAGATAACAATTACACCAGCATAAAACAGAGTATGAGTTATGTTCATATACAGTACTTACAGTATTGGGCTTTGAGAAAAGCGAAGTTTTAATTCTACAACAGATATTTCGTCATAACATTGCCGGCCCAGTACTGTATATGTACACTACAGCCGATATTTCATCTTAACGAAAAGATGCTATAAATCAAGACCTCGAAGAAGTATAAGCAGACTGTGAAAATGCCATGCAGTGCCTATATTTCAGTGTTGTGGGAATCACATTCATTGTGCTACTGTCTAGACATCTCCAATATCCATGGTTACACAAACTGGACACAAACGTTTGATATTTCTTGTCTTATCACGTGGATGTTTGATCTATGGAATAACAGAGACACTGGTGATTATGTGGCATGTTATATGCATTGCCGTACAGGAAATCCATATGGTATTTCATTAAAATATGGCGCAGATGCATATTTGCCTTCATTATAATTCCATCTTAACCAACCGCTACTGACAGAATCTAGTCATATTTGTAGCTGTTTCTCATCTGCAACATATGTCATATTTGGGATTTCACTTTCTTAGATCTCATCTGCAATATTTTGTAAGGACACTATTAATTAATGTGCCTAGAACCACCAACGGAAAGGTTCTAATCCAGCTCTCGAAATATTTTGTCACCCTCTTTTCAAACCTTGAAAGATAGTCAGGGAATCATATCGTTTATTATGGTGTAATGGCGTTTGATGATCACTGATCAAAACCAATGGCACCAATGTAACTCTCATTACACATAACGTGACCAATAATCCTGAGATTAGCTCATTTTCGAAACAAAACATGTGATTTCAATATCGTGTTGTAGAAGTCATCAAAGGGGCACCCTTGGCTTTGTTTTAGAGTGGTCTACCATTTGTAAAATTGAATGTAGAATGAGGAGACTGCCAACTACGGTTTGTCTCTCTACAGACGAAATACACTCGTATAATAGCCCACATGAGGCATAAATGATTCTTTATACTGAAACAAAGACGTTGGCGAATAACTGAAAGTGGAGGATCAACGTCGATGTTGAGTAAAAGGTGAAACTTGAGGATCAACGGTGTTGAGAAATTGATAAACTCATTGATAAACTCATTGATAAACGATATTGATAAACGATATTGATAAATAACTGATACTCCAAGGTTAAGATTATTGATAAACAGCTCATACTCGAAGATTAAAGTTGTCGCTAAACAGCTCATACTCGAAAATTAAGGCTTTTGATAAATACCTGATACTCGAATATTAAGGCTGTTGAACAGTTGATAGTAGAAGATTAAGGTTGTTGGTACTCGTTGTTGGAGCTGATACTCGATGATCAAAGGAGTTGGGAAATACGTAACATTGTAAGATACATCAGAAATGTCAAAAGGATCAAAGATATTTGGATATGAAAAACGCAGAGCGGTCTGTAGCCATTTTTCACATTGTATCGTCCTTTATGGTTAAACTGTTTTAATTGCTAGTTTTAAATTTCTGTCTGTGATGATCTTGTTGTTTAACTGTCCTTCATTGACAGATTTTTTCCATTTACTGTTCACCATTATGTATAATGTTAATAGTTCTCGTCACGATATGACTGGAATATTGCCGAGGTAGCGTTAAATATACTGAACATCATTGAAAACGCACCACCTGTAAATTTTGAAATAAGGCAATAGAATCTTTTGGAAATGGAAAATTAATGGTGGGAATTTTGATAATAACACACTAGATCGTAAATAACGCTCTACAGTAAAAAACGGATCGTTCGAACACATCATCGAACACATCACATGAAAACAACAAAATTCATGCACATCACACACGAAGGGCACAAATTGCATGCAGAAAGCATGCTGTTCAGGGGTATAAATGACCTTCGGCACAAAACCGTTCTCATTTTCACAGTACTTTCGTAAGTAAAGTTTTTTCGCCATGCCAAGATTGTCACCAGAGGAACGAGAACAGGCCTTGGGTATGTTGCAGGTCGGCGCTTCAAGCAGAAACATTGCACGACGATTTGGGTGTCATCATTCGACCATTCTGAGGCTTGCTAACAGATACCAACAAACAGGAACCAGCAGGGACCGGCAACGCCCAGGTCAGGCACGTGTTACCACCCCTCGTCAAGATCGAGACATTGTACGGCGCCATATTCGGGATCGAACCTTGCCCGCTGCCAGAACCGCCAACGCTGTCCAGGGTCGACGTGGTTTGATCAGTGCTTCCACCGTCCGACGCCGTCTCCGTGCGGCAGGGTTACGTTGTCGACGCCCTTACGTTGGACCCATCCTGACTGACAGGCATCGCCGTGAACGCCGACAATGGGCTGAACAGCATCGTGTGTGGTTGTTACGACGTTGGCATGGTGTGGTGTTCTCCGACGAGTCGCGTTTTCACTTTCGAAATGCTGATGGGCGTCTACGGGTATGGCGTCGACGGGGTGAACGTTATCATCAGGATTGTGTTGTGCAAACCGATCGGTGGGGTGGAGGCACCATTATGGTGTGGGGAGGGATAAGTTATCACCACGCTCTGATTGTTTGTCGTGGCAGAGTGAATGCCGTTTACTACCGTGACAACATTCTTCAGAACAACGTCGTTCCCTTCTTTCACCAGCATCAAGATCTGCACACATTTCAACATGACAATGCACGAGCCCACACTGCACGTGTTTCGATACAGTATCTGGCTAACAACAACATTCCTCTACTTCAGTGGCCTGCATTGTCACCAGATTTGTCACCCATCGAACACTTGTGGGATTACATCGGCCAACGCCTCGCACGTCGTCCGCAGATCAACAACCTTGGGGAACTCGACAATGCCTTGCAGCAAGAGTGGAATGCAGTGCCTCAGGACTTTATTCAGAGACTTATCCGTTCAATGAGGAGACGTTGCACAGCTTGTGTTGCTGCTAACGGGGGTCATACACGCTACTGACTTTCCATTTTGACCCCATCTTTATTTCATTGTCAGCTGCATTAAATCTTCACTGTTTTGCTTGATTGTTTTTTGCTTCTTTTCTTTATCAAACATTGGTCTACACAAATATGTAAAATTTACATAGATTGCTCACTTCTGCTCTTAGAAATCCACAATTTTAGGGGTGGTGCGTTTTCAATTATGTTCAGTATATTAACTCTTTCACTCACTGAAACATGCCAAGGGAACAAAGATACTCCAGGATCAACTGGAGTATATACTTTATACTCCGGAATAAAAAAGAAGTGGTAACAGATTGTACTGGAAGGTCAAAGGTGATGTGGATACCTGGGCTTAAAGACATTGAAGAAGAAACGATACTTGAGGTTGAAATATGTTGAAGAACTAACCATAATCGGGGTTTGGGGTATATTACCACTACAGCCTTTACTGTTTTCACATATCATTGCCGTTGTGTTTGTAATGCAATTCAAATGTCGTTCCTCTATTTTGCACTGCCACTGTAGCACATTCGCTGGAGATTTAGTTAATTTGAAAATGTTAATTATGTAATATTTGTTTGTTGTTAGATTCATAACCAGTTCATTGACAAAATGACATTGGCTAAAGTTTGCCGTTAGTCTTAAGCGGAACAGCGGAAGATTCTTGAAAAGACTTGTCGACAGAGCGATTCACTCTCGCCCGTCGTCGAAATCTAAGACAGGTTACGTAACTCTGATTTCTTGACTCCAACGAAGGCATACCGAATGGGTGTGTTGTGTCACCATGCACAGATTTCCACCAGGGACCTGTTCCTCAAAGCGATCGTAGCTCCCCGACTGTCGTAAGTATATATAAAAGTATGAATAAACAATCATCTTAGCTCTGCGACTGTCGTGAGTCTATATAAAAGTATGAGAGTAACGATCATCTTAGCTCTGCGACTGTCGTGAGTCTATATAAAAGTATGAGAGTAACGATCACCTTAGCTCTGCGACTGTCGTCAGTCTATATAAAAGTATGAGAGTAACGATCACCTTAGCTCTGCGACTGTCGTCAGTCTATATACAAGTATGAGAGTAACGATCACCGTAGTTCTGCGACTGTCATGAGTCTATATAAAAGTATGAGAGTAACGATCACCTTAGCTCTGCGACTGTCGTAAGTCTATATACAAGTATGAGAGTAACGATCATCTTAGCTCTGCAACTGTCGTCAGTCTATATACAAGTATGAGAGTAACGATCATCTTAGCTCTGCGACTGTCGTAAGTCTATATAAAAGTATGAGAGTAACGATCATCTTAGCTCTGCGACTGTCGTCAGTCTATATAAAAGTATGAGAGTAACGATCATCTTAGCTCTGCGACTGTCGTCAGTCTATATACAAGTATGAGAGTAACAATCACCGTAGCTCTGCGACTGTCGTCAGTCTATATAAAAGTATGAGAGTAACGATCACCTTAGCTCTGCGACTGTCGTCAGTCTATATAAAAGTATGAGAGTAACGATCATCTTAGCTCTGCGACTGTCGTAAGTCTATATACAAGTATGAGAGTAACGATCACCGTAGCTCTGCGACTGTCGTCAGTCTATATACAAGTATGAGAGTAACGATCACCGTAGCTCTGCGAATGTCGTCAGTCTATATACAAATATGAGAGTAACGATCACCGTAGCTCTGCGACTGTCGCAAGTCTATATAAAAGTATGAGAGTAACGATCACCTTAGCTCTGCGACTGTCGTAAGTCTATATAAAAGTATGAGAGTAACAATCATCTTAGCGCTACGATCGTTTTGTGGAATAGTACCCAGTCCTCGCAGTTTGTGCTAAATGATTTATGTTTGTGAGTGCGAAGCGAGCATCGTGGAACTCTTGAACAATATCTTACTCGTGTTCAGATCAGAAATTGTCATGTTACAAACTGTGGCATGCAAACTCCTTTTGGACATCCATCATGCACATATTTCACAACTGCTATCCGAGAAACAGTCACTGGCAATCCATGGCAATCCAATCAAGGGAAAGAATGTTGCTGCATGAATTACTTCGGAATGTCATAGTTTTCTTTGACAATGGATTGTGAAAGCATAAAGCTTTTATTTTTCATAACAATGTGACAATTTCAGACAATTTAGACAAACAAGTAAACTAGATATTTACCCCATGAAATGAATTGTACAGCGCCCATTCTGTGCATAATAACATATTACCTCCCAGTGATCCGTCCCTTTGATTGGTTGAAATTTCTTCGCCCGGGAGAAATGTGCACTGTAGTCAAAAAGGTCGATATTCAGTTAATCAAACGTCGTAATAAATGTTGTATGTATTTCTATTCCCATGGAGTACATGCTATCTTTAAAATATTCCTGTGTGGCATATTGCCCTGCATATCCGAAAGCATTTTCTGTTTTGATAGCCGTTATTGCTGTCTCATACTTGAGTTTCATATTATACATATCCCAGAGAAAACCGTTTATTGTTGATATGAAATAAAGAACATATTATGACTGACTTATTAAAACTACTAGTACATATAAACCATTTTGCAGCCTTTTCTGCTATGCTTTACAGGAATCATTTACCACATAAAATTGTGAAATGATGTTTGTCTTAGTCGAGTTCTGGAGAAATGAGGAAAGGCTGATGATAAAGAATGGTTTATTTTAATCCTGAAGCATGTTATTGTCATACAGTCTGAAGGCATTACAACAGACATTATCTAAGGTTTTCCTTCTCAGTAGATAATGATCCTGAAACCAGATACACATATGTTCCTGAACAACGAGTATTCACTAGTTTATGAGATGGTATATTGAAAATGATAGTAATGCTTGTTCAATGGATTATGTTACAAACACGAAATCAAGATTGAGTTTTCCATCATCTTTAAATGTCAACACGATTCAAACATGTTAATGGAATGTTCAGCGACAAATGAAAGGCGTGAAAAAAATGATAAATACATTACAGAAGGAATTACAACTAGACTATCCAACCAGCATAAAGCCTATATGGATGTTCTTCCAACAGAAAGGATTTGGCAAAACATGCCACAACCTCCACAGAAAATAAAATCTAAGCTTATGTACAACAATACTGACTACGAAGTTTCTTTGCCGCTTTTCTCTGCCGTCAGCATTGCCGAAGCTGCACCACGTCGACTACTGGCACACATTTCGGCCAAACAGACCAGTGTATTGAGAATAACGTGCCGCGTCGTCTATAACGATAACACGCAATGAATCATGTCACTGGTTGATTAAATGCTCTTCTTGCATATAACGTCCAGTCAAATTACTGCCTTTAGAAGAATGAAAGACCATTTGTTCTTAAATACATTGGTCAAATCAAAAGGTACGTTTCATTTTAGTTAACATTGTATTGAAAAGAACATTGAACAGGTACTCGGGTTAACTGCGGAGATTAACATCACGTCAGAAATGCTTTTACAAATGTTTACATTCGTGAGCAACTCGTCCAAACAAATCATCTAGGGCTCAACCTTTTCTTTTGTTGGACAACTCACGTAAATTAAAGCATTACCAGTTTTCAGAGCTTTAATTTTCATGTTCTAGCACATTATTTGGCTTCTAAGATTTACAACGTGTTCAGTGCTTAAAAATTCACCAATCTCGCAAGAACCTTCCATCCTGCTTAAAGAATTGAGGAAAACGCATTATTCAACAAATTAAATCCATGCAGTATCTCACACGCTGATTATTATAGTTGATCGATGGTGAACGTGGGAAATTTAAGACAGAAAATGCCAATCGGATATTGAAATATCCAACTTGAGAGCTGGGAAAAGAAATCCTGGATTTATGTCAACCTTGCTTCCATCCGTGGGCAAGGAAGCCCAAGGAAGCTGTTCCAATTTCCTGTCTGTGTTGGAGAAAACAGTTGAGCACATGATAATCTTAGTACTTGACGTTAGCCATGAATCTTGTATCTACAGATGAAATATACCCTAAATGACACGATGGTTGCAGTTTCCTTTCTCTGATAATGGGACAAATACAAAGGCAGTGCAACTACCTTACTTGTGTTGAATAAAGGAACCGTTTGAACCATGCGATCAAAGTATTGGGTGAGTGAATGAATATTTAACGTCACATGAGCCATATCGTGACGAAAACAATTCACATGAGAAACATTTTGAAGAATATAACCTGTCACGACGAGCAGTAAAAATACTAGGGTATCACGGATATGGGTATAAAACTAGGATGGAAAAGTAAAATATTCTAGTAATAAAAGCAGACAATACAAGATAAAACACTGGCTATAGATCGCCAATAACTAATGGTAGATCACCATACTAGGGACCATGGAAACTTACAGTACCTTTGTTACCTGCATGGACGCTAGTTGGATTTACATCATCCCTTCAGTCGCTGGCGAGAATAAGGAATGCTAGCCAAAATTAACATAACAAGAATACTACGACTAAAAACACTATACACTTAAATTTACACCGAACGTTTTGGGCCAGTGGCTCACTGATCACAAAATCCCCATAAGTTTATGCTTGAAATTATAGCACAGAGGCTCGCTGTCCACCAAAAATACGACTATTAGAGAGCACGGGACTATCTTTACCAATACACGTTACGCGCAATTACTGACATACGTCAACCACATATTTAAGCAGGGTTGTAGGGGAGACGTTCAACCTCATCTGAAAACAATGATCAAAAGGAAACCCTTGAAATCGAGGCTGCAATTCCAGGTGCCTATTGCCCTAACCTCCGACTTACGTTGCTCTGTCGTAAAGTCCATAAAGCAATAGTACACCAAAGGCACCAATATCAGCCACATGAAACATCAGATCGAGCTCACAGGGAAATAAATGGTGATTAATTCACCAGCAGTTATTGTCGAGCGTTCCCTTTCCGATCCACCGGATCAACTTCTTCCAAATTACACCCATTTACAATGCAGAGCAGACATATTACTCCGCTACTGAAAGTAGTTTTATCTAATCGGGAATACATTTCTCATGGACGGTAACACGACCTTAAGACGGCTGGGGCTAGCATTTAACTTTAGAAATTTGTGTGACTGACTCTCCTTTTGACAATACAAGTCTGACAAGAGTTTCAATATCGAAGGAGGATGGTCATACTACGAACGGTTGAATTAAGACATGTCGCTCCTTGGCAGTCTGACATCATAAATGCCTAAGCAATAAATAAACTCAATTTTCAGTATTTTATGATTGGATACATGTTGCCAAAATGGCAGATATAGATATATATGTTGATCAAGTGGCCATGTGAACGTCACACTAGATTATGACACTGTGAAGGTGATAGGTTATATAATTTTGATTATGATTCATTGTACATACATATCCAGGTATATAGATGAACCTACATCACGTATCTACCATCAAAACTCATAAACAGTGTATCATCATCTGCTGTTTAAAACTATCCTGCATAACATGTAAGTAAGATCCAGACAATTTGGGTGGAAAAAAGTGCGTAATGTCGCTAATAACAGTTCAATATATTTGTACAATATTCTACATGTATGTTCAAAGTCCATACACATTTTCTTTACTTCTACAAAAAGTAAGATGTGGGATGCGTCTTGTTGGATTGGTCTTGCTTTTCCATGTATGTGGATATAGTAAAATGTTTATTAGTCAAATGAGAGAGGTAAACAGGCTTCCTAGTTGATCGTGCCATTTCGGGTTGTACTCGATCATTAGAAATACGATTCATTGCGGCAAGTATGACTAACGTGCTGTTCGGAGATTATTATTTGCTCAACCGTCTCTCCAACACAGGCAGGAGATGGGAATATCTTGCTAAGGTTTCTTTTGGCTACCATGGGAACAAGGTTGATTCAAGTCCAGGATTCATATTCTCTTCTCTGAAGTCGGATATTCCAATATCCGAATAATATTCTGTGTCTTATATTCCCATGTTCACCATCGATCAACTGAAAAATCACTATGTGAGATCCTTAGCTCATTGAATAATGAATTTTCCTCAATTCCTTAAGCTGGATTTCAGTTGTGACTGTTCGTTGAATTTCTTTTGTACTGATAAACTTGTGAACATAAAAAGTTAACATGCCAAGTTACTTTCTTAAAAGAAACTATAATGCTCATTTGTATGCGAGTTGTTCAACAAAAGAAAGAGATGAGCACTTGATGATTAGCTTTGACGAGTTGTTCTTATACATAGATGTTTGTAAAAGGATTTCATTACATCGTGTTAATCTCCGCGATGGGTTCCTGTTCAATGTTCCCTAAAAACCTAACCTCAGCTAAACATAATTTGGCCAAGCTATGTAACCCAAGTTATTCTTTCATTCAGAACGCAAAGTTGTAGTATGTGTCAACCCATAGGGGTTTGTATTGCTGAAAATAATACGTCCTGGGTCCAACAAGCGTACACTGCTATTTATAAAGACAACTTTAGTATTTGTGCGCCAAAATCCTGCCTACGACAATCATCGCTTCCCGGAGAAGAAATACAATGCATTTCACTTAAAACATCCGACCGGCGAAAAAAAGATAATCTTTCCGTAATCGCTAGATATTCCGCTTTCGTTCTACAACCTCTCAAATGAAATAGGTTATTCTTTCACCTGCAGTGCACGAAATTAGCGGTATCGAGTAATCGAGTCCACCATGTTTGTCCTTCACCCTCAATAGGCTTGCACCAACGAGCTGCTTTGATTGGTCAAAAATAAAACACCATTATTATTTTCTCTCTGATTGGTCAAAAATAAAACACCATTATTATTTTCATTTCTCGGCGTGATATATCGTGTGAATTAAAACTTGTGTGAGACGTTAAACTAGTAGCACTATTTGGACAAAACAAAATTAAATACGGGCTATAGATCACAACAACTGAAGGTAGATCACCATGCTTGGGACCACGGTGACTGACAGTAAAGTTGCTTCTTGCATGGACCCACCATCCCTTCAGCTGTTGGCAATTTAAGAAATCTATCCATGCATTAAAATGACACATATTCTACGATTAAAAAGCATGGCAAGTTTTAATTTACTTTGAATGTTTGTGGACATACGTACCCACTCAGGAACCACTGTCAAATAGAAACACATTTCAACCATTCATAATTGTTTGTATCAAAATGTGACAAATGATGTTTTAAAAATTGGACGGAAAAACACACGTAACAGAAATGAATGTTTCAGATACCCAAACCGGACACCTCTGCCACGGAGTGGTCATTGTCATCTATGAGGATTGCTTCTTTTAAAAACAGTAATATGCGAAGATTTCACAGGTGTAAACTTATCTGCATTGAGCAGAAATGTTTGTTCATGCTTTAGCAGACCACACAGCGCAGCATGAAAACCTTCCAGAGGTTTGCAATTGGGCTCTGGAGATGAATTTGCTTATTGAGTAAAAAAAACATGTTTTTTCATCATAGGTTACGACCGGTCATGGGTTGTCCAAATCCTTCTGTTGGACGTCCGTGATTAAATTTCCCTTTTTTCACATACATGATCCTTACGCCAGACGTGTTTGCTATGACACCCTAACTGGCTATTGGTTTGTGTGCACTTTAATCTTGTCATCATTCTATCATTATTTTCCATATACTCATTTATATTTTATACAACTAATTCGGAATATGGTCACGTTTATGTCATTTTAAACCAATCGCAATTAACATAACGTCACTTCATGAACTGAACTTCATGAACTGACGTCACTGAATGTTCCTGCAATAAAAACTGCTATCGTGTTAATGAAATTTGCTGAAAAAAAAGAACTCTTCGATGGGAATCGTTCTAACCTGTAAACATGAAAAAAGACGAAAGAATGTCGTTGGTATGCTTGTTTTTTTCAGAAACTTTAAAGTATTGCAATAACTTGAGATGGGACAGAACACTTCATCGTGCTATTTTCCTCAGTTTACCCCAAATCTATTGCTTTGCACGCTTCCTTCTCGCGCTTTCCTGGAACTTGAGAAAAAATACTATTGGATGGGATTTTTCCTTTTCAGTTTTCAGATAACAAATATACCAGTAGAGAGTGAGTGAGTTGATATTTAGCGTCACACTAGCAATGTTGCAGCCATATGGTGACGAGAACAATTTCATTTGTATCAGTATGAAATCAATAAAATGAGAACGTTAAACATGTCATCGAAGGACAGTAAAATGACCAGACTGTCACAGCTATACACATAAATCTAGCACATGAAAATAAAACAGTGTAATTAAGGAAGACAAACAGTATAAAACATGGGCTATAGATCACCAGGGACTTACAGTAGAAGCTTGGCTATCTGAATGGACTCTAGCCGGATGTACACCATCCCGTCAGCCACTGGTGATAGAAGACAAATCTAGCTAGAAATTAAAAGCACACACGATTAAACAAATGGTAAGTCTAAATTTACATTAAATGTGTTGGGACTTACGTACCTCAGTACAGAGAATAAAACGAGCACATTAAAACGCAATGCTTCGCAGATAACACAAGTATCGACGTTAACAAATGAATAGCCCTGTCTTCCAACATGCATTTTGTAACATTCTACCTTGATCCTATATGTATTGTTTACTCTGTAATATATTACCCAACTTTGCTAGCTCGCATGATTCGTATATTTCCCTGAATCTAAAGTATAATCTCATACAAATATCTGTTTCCCCATGTATCAATACTTCCTGACAATCTTTGATCCCAGAGTATGATGTAACCCATACCATCTTTAATCCTAGCGAATAATACATTCTGTGACAGCCTACATTCCTGAAAATAGTATCTTCTGCAAGAGTTGCCATTTCCGAGTAGAATATATTCCCCAGTATGTTCTACCTTCGACTATCATTTATTTCTACGGTGGCTTTATCATATGGTTACAGAGTCACAAACCTTACTGGTCACTTTGACCGCCCTGCAAAGGAATGTCCACAAACGTTAACCTGTTTCAGCTTTACCAGTGGTTGATCACAGCCAAAATCATGACAGTCTGTAATGGCTGTCTGCTCACCGTTTTGTAATTACATCATGATTTACGTTGTTTTGGCAAAGTAAAACAACGTACCAGGGTTATTGAAATCAGATGGGCCTGAATATGTGTATTTCAAATACATAGGCTAATTTTGGAAACTCTTGACCATTTCACGCATATACATCTCAGTAGTAAATGATTTACTAGTAAATGATATACCTTGAACACATTCTTTAAAAAAGCTACAGACGATATCTATGGACTGGTAGATAACATTCCATCAACCCCAACAAGGGGATCAAAGAATCTTAATAATTAGGTGATTCATACCACATTTTACAGACCAGAAAATGCTGCTGGTGTGCCTATACTTGTCAGTGGTTTAGATGGACCTCCATTAGAAGATAGACGCAGTTTACTGAAATGCATTATGCCTGTATGAGGTATAAAACGCCATGCAGCACATTAACACCCTTTCCTCTGATATTTCATAGATTTTCGCTAAAATCACCCACGTGATAAGATAAGAGAAAAATCAAAGGTCCGTGTGCAGCATGTGTAATAATGGACATTGCAGATGTCTAGACGGACGCACAGTGAGTGTAATTCCCACAACACTGAAATATAGACATTGCGTGACATTTTCACAGATTTGTTTATAATTCATCCAGGTCATTATTTATATCACGTCTCGCCATAAAGATGGAGTATAGACTGTAATATACATACACAGTGCTGTGACTGTAACGGTTCCATGGTCCCTAGTGTGGAGATCCACCTTCAGTTATTGGTGATCTATAGGTCGTATTTTATATTGTTGTGTCCGAATAGTGTTCCTAGTTTTAACTTTCCACACTAGTTACAATTGTAACTGTGATATTCTAGTGGTTTTACTGTCCTTTGAGGAGAGGTTTTCTGTAATATAAACATATTTCATATCAGTATCAAACATGTTCTCGTCACGGTATGACTGAAATAATGGCGATGTGACGTTAAATATTAACTGACCGACTGACTCACTCACTCTATCTAACGGTTCAGTAAGTCAACATCAGGGCCTAGCAAGATTATGACACCAAGGTCTCAGTGAAGCATTGTGCGAAGTTTGTGACGAACTCAACGTGTGAGACAGGCTATGTTCACATTGACACTGATATCATCACTGAATCGTAAACACACGTTCATGACCAAGTCGAAATTAAACATTAGGTTCTGATTTTGGTAATGCTATCAACACGTCACAATTTAATTCTGGACTCACAAAAGTCCAGAAACTCTCAGCACTGTGGCCACTCTCTCACAAGGGATTTCGCAAAATTAAACAGGCAGCTGTTATGTATGTGTGCTAAGGATGAAAAAATGAAAAAATTTTTTTTCGAAAACTCAAAATTTAAACTCGCTCGCCCATGGGCACGCCCAGAATTAAAAGCAGCCGAAAAGTTGTTCGTCGGCCATTCAGACATTCAGTCAGTATTTCAAGGCTTCATGGCGTATCTTACAGCTAGGAGATACCATAGTATATACTTCAAGATTTTTTTAGGCGTTTACAAGTTAGTAACCTTTGATTTGACAAGCTCTTGGACAACATGCAGATGATGTAAAGTATACACACACATAAACACACACAAACGCTGTCACACACACTCCCCCCTCCCCCCGCTCTCTCTCGCTCTAAATCATAGAGAAGATTTAAGGTCATGCAGATATCATGTACAAAACATACCAAGCATTTACAATCGTACAGATACCTCAGCTACATCAGTCATTGTAAGTTAGAATAACACATTTACACTGAACATTGGACTGGAGCTAAGTGTTCGAAATAAAAGCATAGTTGACATAGTAAGCTCGTGTTCATTGATGAGCGATGAAATGCAGAACATTGAAAAATGTGAAAATTACCAATGTAATTTCAAAACTGCTTCACAATGTATCACCCCATCTGATCCGTTGAGTACTCTTACAATAAAGTGGTTTAGTCGCTATCACCATTTACATATTGTTCTTTTCCTAACAGTACCCGATAATACGAAAAACACACGATGGCGAATATACGTACATCTACAAAACTATTTTTGTGCAATAAAGTATAAAAATGGACTAATTATAGCCAGCAACGGAAGGTAGATCACCATGCTAGAGTACATGGGCACTCACATGACTGTCGCTACCTTCATGATCCCTAGTTATGCTCTTCAAAAAAGTAAGGGAAGCTGAGCTTTGAAGTGAGTGAATTAATATTTAACGTCACATCGGCAATGTTTCATCCATATCGTGAGGAGAACATGTTTAATACTGAAATGAAATATGTATACATTATAAAAACCTGTCGTCAAAGGACAGTAAAACAACTATAATATCACAGTTACAAGTAAAACTAGTGTTTTTATAGTTAAAACTAATTTCACTATTTGGACAATGCAATATAAAATACGGGCTGTAGATCGCCAACAACTGAAGGTGGATCACCATACTAGGGACCATGGAACTCTGAAGTCTGGTAGAAAGGAAGCCATTGAGGAACGTTACAATGACATTCGTCTTGTGTATGCAGCATCATTTCATGTTATCACCGCACGCAAAGACCATGCATAGGAAGCACTTACCACTTGCCTTTTACATGTGCATGAGGTGTCATTATGAATCTTGACCTTTTTCTGGCAGGTCGATAAATCACTATATACCATTTTTTCCGATACTTTTCCTGCAACTGTGCATGGTCAGGGTTTTCAGGGTCAAGTCACACACTACTGACTAAAAATTGTAAACCTGAAATTTTCATGTCATACTTTCATGTCACCTTACAAGAAGAGTATACATTTACACCATCCCATTAGCTTTTATGCTGAGATTTAGCCATTCATTCATTCAAATTACAAATATATTACGATTAAAATCCTGGTAAACTTAAATTTACATTAAATGTTTTTTCACTTACGTACACTCTCAAGAAAACAATAATTTTACGAAAGTTTAGGGTACAGCCATCAACAATCTCAGTCACTAATTTAAAATTCCAATCATGAATTATTTATCTATTTACCAATCAGTTAAAAATCTATTTCTTAAAAAACGCAATAACCAATATAGAATTGATATTATTAAAAACGTATCTGTCATAGATTTGAAATAGTTATTGCTTGTTATGGGATAGTCAACACAGTCACATGCTTGACCATGATTCTCTCATCAAAGCCTTTCAGTAGGTATTTGTGTGGCCAATACATCGTCGCATGCTGACCTCTTCAAATCTGGACTGACAACCCAAGTAGGTATAACCAATATAACAGTTTTATTTCAGATAATTTATTGATACCTACCTGGGTGTCCCACTTCTGCATCAGATCACGGATGTACGATCTAATCAGAGCAATTCAGTCACTGTATTCCCAGAAATGCCAACGTGGCTAGGTAACCAACAAAAGACGATGTCGTATCGGAAGCACAAAGATCAGTATATGAAAGAGAACGTTCAGCAGAATGGTTTTAATCGCCTGGAGGTGAGAGAGAGAGAGAGAGAGAGAGAGAGAGACAGTGAGAGAGAGAGACAAGATTATATAATGATTACATATATGGTGTTTGACATGTGCATAGATACGTTACAAAAAGATCATTGTATAGCCTGCTTCAATATGATGGACACAAAGAATGATACACTACTTGGTGTAAAATTATTATAATAGGATAATTATATAGCGCACATATCCATGCGACTAGTGCTTGCTCAAGGCGCAGGTATTTATTCTCTTGATCATTGGATATCAATCCCAACGTCGTCACATCGTATGATCAATCTCAACTACCTGGGGATACAACACTTGGTGTTGTGGCTCTCTCATCCTGATGAGATACCCAATTTGCAGCTGGGTGGATCGGGACTCATAGTCACAGTACTTTGTCCAGCATGTTGCTGTACCCGCAACAACTTGCGTGTTGGCGGTTTGGTGTTCACATCGTTAAAGGACATGATACCGTTAAACAAGACAGAATTCCTATAAAGGAGAAGATGTCTGATTTGAATCTTAAACGCAGTTGCTTTAGAGTAGAAATTACTGACAGGTCTCTCATACTGATAGCTATAAGACGATCAACGATAACTATTTTGAGGGTGCTCAGCAATTATAATTCAAGTATTTTGTCCACACTACAGGCATACACTAATCCATTGGATCAATTGGTTGAAGGAGACCTTGTTTCTTTACAAGGTTCCAGATGAGATTTATTTAACATGAGATTGGAAGTGCATTCATTTGTAAATGTATGTTTTATGGATTTGGGCTCTCAAAGGCAACACCACAGTTACCAATAGGTCGTCTTTACAACGAGGCTCTCGTCACACACCTGTCTGTGAAATTTTATTCTCTCCGTTTTATACAGATGTGCTGATGTGTATGTTTTAGAAATGTGGACTGGGATTTCAGTAATATGTGAATTGGAGAGCGGTTCTGGGAACTGGATGACAAATGTCTGGAACAGTTCTTGTGAGACCAGGTAGTGGATTTTCACTCATTCCTTAGACGTTATCTGTGACAGTGCTTGAACAGAATATAATCATAAAATTAATAGCATCATAAAAAAGGCACAAGATGGTGACTAGACATTATCATTAATTTTTCTTAAGCGTGTCCTAGTGTTATAGTGTTATGTATATGGATGGTAATTTTGCAATGATGCAATCGTGACTGAAACAAACGTTGAAAAGAGTAAATGCCATCTGAACGACATGCTAATATATGGTTGACAATCAATACAGAAACATTAGAATAAGTAAGGTAGATCGATTACCATTTCGTTTTGAGTCATGTCTACGTTCATGTAATGGCACTTGATACGAATGTTGATATTTCTCAGAAGAAACGTTTCACTCCCAACTCAACGAAATAGTCTTTAGGTTTCTTGAAACACCCTGGAAACGTCAAATGTAATCGGTTTACACTGGGAATGGAAATATGGACACTAGATCCAGCAGCAATCGATATCAAAGACTGAACATGTGATTCTATCTTTACATGCTCTTTAATCTTAACACAGTCATGTCTCTATTATGACAGGATTTATATTGCAAGTGCATTTGGCATCATCTGTAAGTCGTTCTTATGTTGACCTGTTAGAACAATGTGCATCAACTCTAATACTTCGATCGAGTTTTGCAGTGACACTGTAGTTTGATGGTGAATGAATATTACTTTCCCTAACAGAACACGAAACGAAATATTTCAATTGTTTGTTACATCAAAGACATCGAATCTTACACATTTTTCCTTGTACATCACCATGACAATAGAAAATATGCTCATCAAACCATCCCAGGTGGTGTTCACTGATTCCATTATTTGAAAGAAATAATGTGACGTATCTGTGACAGCATGCTCTTGTACACTGTGGATAGATAACTGCTCACCAGTGATGACAAGATCAATTTCCGCTTCATGTTTGAATGGGATTATGTCCTGTAAGAAAAAAGACAGAATTGGAGACGAGAGGTACGATCGATAGGTCCGGTATTGGAACGAACCTTGAAGTGACGCTATGTCAGCCAAACCGAAATACAGCTTTCAGGGTAAATCAATATAACTGCACGGCAGAAGGAACAAAATTGAATTGGTGATATTACATTTACTCTAATTAAAAAGCAGATACACTGGCAATATTTGAGATAAGAAATAACCGTTTGTCATGTCAGTTGTACTTCTACTGAAGCTAAGTAGTCTCATTTAATTACCACAAATAATGGCAGTTCCTAAGTGATAATACTATTACGCAGATACTTTCCGGAAAAATAACAACCGAAAAGCCAGGGAGTAGTATGTTGTCTCCTGTTTTCTCCCCATGTTTGTGTCAGGAGACGCTTATCAATTTGGAGAGTGTTCACTCTTTCGAAAAACAGACTCCACTGTCGATATTCTGATAAATTAAACGCTCTACGTTTGACAACAATGCTTATCAAGTCAAGGTGGACATTTACATACATTGACCCAGACGTATTAAGTACTTATAGACGCGGGGACATTTAGTGGATGATTTATGGGAAAACGTACCAGTGTTAAGGGGGCAGTGATGTTCCTTCTGTGAAACACAGGACAGTGGTATATATTGATTTCATTTTTCGAACGGCACTCTCTAGCACACAGATATTGTTAACCCAGACACACTGTTACTAGGAGTATGATGTTATGGGGTTAAAGAGGCGTGCATTAAAGGACATAAAATGACATACGCGTTTGGGAATGGATTATAGAGGAAACGTGTGTCTGGCAGTAATGACGTTGAGCAGAATTTACACAACAATATTATGGTGTATACACACCACATACCCTATTACCCACAGCCCTAATCTGTTAAACACAAAATCGATAAGTTACATTTCATGTCGTGAATGAGATAGTGATTTCGGTTGTACGCCTCTTTGAACATCATTTCAGTTATATCACAGCGTGGAGCTGTACACGGTATCAGGTCTGCAGTAACGCAGATCTTTAGACGCTGAGCGTTTGAACTTGAAGAGAACGAGCATGGTGTTGAGTTGACACATTTAGAAGCAAAAATGGGTGTAGTCTTGGGTTCGAACCCATAGGGTTCCCTGTATAGACTATTGCAACGCCTCAGACAACAATCACCTTTCAGGGCAGCTGTGATAACCTGTGTTAATGTCACGCAAAAGGTGTAAAGATTCATCTTAAAGGTACAATTAAATGTAAATTAAACTGTAGCAACGAGATTTTGTCTCTTCGTGACTGGACGAGTATGTGAGGTTACAAACGAAACGGTTCTCGTGTTTATGTAATTCCATCAAATGGTCAGTTGAGAATTTTATCTATAGGACAGTCAGACTCGATTATTTAAAGACCACCGTCATACAGCTGTAATATTGTTACACGAGGCGTAAACTACACTCACTCACTATAGCCATTTGAAACAATTAAACCACATTATTTATTTGTAAGCAGCATATGGGGCACTTGTTGCACAAATCTGGCAATTATCTAAATGCCGTCCAAAGTCTGTTGTGACTTGTCCAGCATAACAACAGAAATCCCATGAACCTCTAACCTCGTCGAAAGACACGGACAATGCTTCATCAGCAGACAAGTAACCTGTTCCTCATGAAACGCATATATCCATGAAATGTGATTTATATAAAGACTTATGTATCTTTTCTGTGTCCTTGATAAATACACACGACTCGGGTTTAGTAGTAATAATAGCTCACAGTGTTGACTAAAGGGTGCTGCCTTTGGGTTACAAACGGTTCGCCAAACAAAAGCCTGTCTCTAACTTCGTGTTCCTGAATTTGAAACGTGAGAACGAGGCAACTGATGATTTTTACTGAGGCAGTTTTCGCTAAATGTTTTCCTAAATGTTTCGTAACATTTAAAATTTCGGGAAGAACAAGCCATTTCATTTTCCTGTCAGAATACTATTTCAGTTGAACCAGTTTTAGGAATGTGTTGCAGAACGTGGATTTCGCAGCCGATAATAATGTTACAGTTACCACGCTCGTCATTAATGTAAATCTGGCCTCATGTCTGTGCTGAATGGCGCTGTTGTCAGCACCCTTCATCATGTAGTAGGGAATGGCGACGATGAGATGTGGTTGGACCTGTGTATCTGATGATATATGTGCTTGTCTGAACACACGTAGTGTGTATTCAATTACAGTCCACATGAATCCTTTACATTGCACTCATCGTCATCGTTTCCTTCTGTGGTAAACAGTAAGTGTTGTCATGAATGGGCAACGTAGACACTACATGCACTTTACTGTACTGAACATAACAACATGTCCGTCTTCGATAGTTTTACACAACCAGATATCGCAAAGAGGGAAATACCAACATAGCAAAGATCATTTATCTGAAAGGACACACGTAGTAACGATTAAGTGAAATGTTACAAAATACTTACAAATGTGAATGAAATTGATTTTTGTAATATAAATACACAATGGCGATCTGATTTATTATATTTTCAAAGATATTAGATAAAATTTATGAGCCTTATTATTTGTTATAATAACCTCTTAAAATCACATAAAAAGAAAGTTCTTTCACTAATATTGTATAACGCCGTTCATCACGTCACATTTCAGAATGATCTGTGCGTACAACACCAGCGAATAATTCATCTCGAATATCTGGTGAAACAGATTCCATTGACTGTAATTACAAAATAACCGTGAGAAGTGATTAATGACAACGTTTCAGTGTAAGTTGTTGTAACTTCATCACCGGGTATAATTCAGCAGATCCTGACGCTACCATCGGACCATAAGTGCGTGCAGAATGTATACTGCCTAAATGAACAACATGTAACAGGTGTTCGTTTGACAGTATTACAACAGAATAGCGCCATATATTCTCAAAATGGAACATATTCAAATCTGTCTCCAACCCCCTACTCTGTCTCTCTATCTGTGTGTCTCTCTCCCTAGTCCTTCTCTCTCTCTCTCTCTCTCCCTTTTTGAGAAATTGGCCCCCTGTGATACGCAAGGGTTTAGTGTTTAGACACTGCTTGAATTCATTGCCGTGAAGGTATCCATATTTAGTTGTCACAGAGGCAAAGACACGCGGGTAAGATTCAGCAAAGGCTAAGAGGTATCAAAGACAGAAGAGACCAGACTCGAGTTATCGTGGGATTGTGAGATCCATGGTGGTTGTCTGACGACAAGCTTGAGATATTTCATGTGGATAGCTACGGTTTTCATTGGAATCTTTACTTCGTGTGGCAGTCGAGTTAGGCTTTACACAGGATCAGCAAGAACTTTCAAGACACACAGTCAGAGCCACGTAATCCTGATTCCTTTAAGGGATAAGTTCTTTCCCACAGAATGCACTGGAGTGGTTGATACACTCTGAATGAGTAATCACTATCTAAGGTTCTCCAAAAGACAGTTGAAGTGATATATCAGCTGTTTTACCGAGGCGTTTACAAGAGACCCACCACACAATGCCCCTGATTTGGTCAATATGTATGGCATACTGAAATATCACAACGGCCATTCGAGATCTTTGGTTCCCGTAGTTCACGAATTTGACAGTGGTAGTAACTTTCTTACCCCGTGTTCTGCATATTTCTGGCATCAATGACAATTGCATCCCCAGGACCAATCCCCACACGACAGAACATTGAATGTTTTTACTTGTACCTATTCTGTTGGTCAAAACGTGAACCGTTTGGTCGCAGGTATGTGTAGTCTATAAGCATACCACATCACTGGCATTATTATCAACATAATCAATGGCTAAAAGACATGCCGATGTTACGCTAAACATATAATGTGGAAGTTATTGTGAAACTGAACTGAACTTATAAAGACACAGACAATTTAAATGGACAAGTACATGATGAGTTATTGGTCGAAATTGGATCGTCTGGACATTATCTTCTTCATATTGACCATTGCATGAAACATAAAGGCCATGTATCTGTACAAGTAAGTTCGTTCCGTCTTCATTCTGAATGTGAAGAAATGACCAACATGATTTGGAGTATGTGTTCAAATGGAATCTTGATGCGCCAAATATACATGTGTCTGATTTTCAAGAATGATTGAGCTACAGGCAGTTAACGTAAGTGTTTCAGACCACTCTTCCACTACAAGCTACGAAATATATACTCTTAAAAAAACCCCGCAAAACCAGAATTTATGGTACATTTCAAATTAATGTAAAGCATATAGTAGGTTGTTTTGGGAAAAAAAATTGCATAGAAGAAAAAAGGGATGAATGTTTATGTCAAGGTCACAAAAATATCCATAGGTCACGTTTGACGTTAAATACAGTTAATAGCTTGTATGCCCCTCTTGGGCGTCAATCACAGCTTGACATCTTCTGCCCATGGATGCAATCAGATTACGAATGATATCCCGAGGAATTGTAGCCCACTCATCAGTCATCGCGGCAGCCAGCCGTTGAAGTGTTTGAGGTCGTGCATGACGTCGTCGCACACGTCTATCCAATTCATCCCAAAGATGTTCTATGGGGTTTAAATCCGGGGCAGAACATTAACATTATTGTTTGCAAGGTAAGCCATGGTGATGCGTGCCGTATGTGGACGGGCATTGTCTTGTTGAAAAACAGCGTTGGCGTTGGCCATGATAGGGATGACGTGGGGACGCAAGATCTCGTCGACGTAACGTCTTGCTGTCAAGTTGCCCCTATCTTGCACTAAAGGTGTCCTGACGTTGTGAGGAATGGCTGCCCACACCATCACACTTTCTCCACCAAATCGGTTCACTTCCTGTACGCTGAGCAAAGCGTTCACATCTTCGACGGTACACACGGACCCTACCATCCTGTCTTCGAAGCATGAATCGTGATTCATCACTAAACCAAACAGTTCACCATCGCATCTGAGGCCATACTCTGTGAGCCTGACACCATTGGAGTCGTAGCTGACGATGATTTCGTGTCAAAATGGACCTCTAACTGGACATATTGGTCGCAATCCTGCTTCTCGGGCACGGTTGCCCACGGTCTGGTCTGAGATTCTGCGGTGTCCTGGTGTGGTGTGGTATTTACATTTAGATTGCAACCTTTTTTTCAAGAAACTTAATAACGGATAGAATATATATTTTTTCACAGCGCACGGAATTCCAGGAAACATTATTTTAACTATTTATACAAAAATGTTATAGATAATTACATGTTAAATTTGTCTACACTCAAGTATAGTGATTAAGTTTAGATACTGAAACCAGTTGTTTACCCCAGTCTAATCTGTCAAATTCGTATTCACTACTTGAAGCCAAGTTGTTTTTTTTCCCGATAAGAGTGTTTTCCATCTTGTTCTTTTCTGCAATCAAATTGGTTTTGTGAAAAACGAATTACTGTAGTTGTGTCTTGAGTCTGTACTTGAAATGTTAAATGTGAAAACGACACTTGGACCAAACTCAGTATGGTAGTTGACTGTTAGGATTTACCCACTAGAAAAGTGGTATTGTTACGGTTCAGAATTTGCCGTGACAAAAGATGTAAGAAATCCCCTGCGAACCAGCAAAACAGAACAAAGGCAAGTCTAAAACATTCAAATACACGTTTATGAGGATGACTTCCGATTGCGCGACTGAAGTTTTCAGTTGCAACAACCAGTTTTGACAGTGACAAAAGGGTAAATTTGTACTTGTTAGAGCCTTTGGGGGCCCTAAAATGAGTTCGACACAACCGGGAATTCGACACATCTAGTTCGACACATCAGGGTAAAAATAATGATACATATAAGGAAATCGGCAGGGACCGAGATGTCAGTTCGACACATCCGAGAATTCGTCTCAACAGAGTTCGAGACAATGGGGTTCGACTGTATTGTATTATTAACTCATTAAGCCCGAGAACAAGTCGGACAAAGTCACAAGTCAATTTCAACATACTGATTTCAAATACAATACAAATGAGACAAAATCTAAAGCAATGGGTCACTAAATATATAATAAAATAACCAAAGTCATGCCGGTCTGACGGCGGCTAGGAAGATCAAGCGTTGGCAGTGATTGATGATGATGTATACTCCAGCAATGTGTGTGCGTGTCCCAAAACGGCAACTAGACTTTATATATATATTCAGTCATTACCTGACAGTTCGAGCACAAACGACCACCGCCACTAAAGTAGAAAGCTCCCGAACTCGTGTTTAGATGTTTTTTCAAAGGGAGGTAACTCTGACCTACTGACTTAGAGGAGTGTCGCTTAATTAATTCTCTGTAGGAAATGTGACCCATATTAACTAACACTAAAACCTTTGTTAAATATTGTGACCCAATTACAACTACTGCAGTAATAATAAATAACAACCCAAATCCTGTGAAATACACTCTCGTAACACTCTCCCCTTGCGGAAAAGAAAGTTTCGTAGAAACGTTCTGTTACAATCATATCAATAATAACATTATAACATGACATGTAATAATATGAGTAACATGAGAAACGTCATGCTGAATTACTATGACAAAATGCAGATACATACATACAGCATCATCAAGTCTTGTTCTTGTTCTCCATTTTATGAGTGAGTGAGTGAGTTAATATTTAACGTCGCATCGGCAATACTGCAGCCATATCGTGACGAGAACGGTTAATTGTAAAAATACATATTAATTAATAGCACATACAGTTTAAAAACCTGTCAACGAACGACAGTAAAAATAACTAGAATATAACAGAGTAAAGCGTAAAACCAGTGATTGGACCTAACACAATGTATCTATAGAGGACAGTACAATATAAAACTGAGCTATAGGCTGCCAACAACTGAAGGTGGATCACCATACTAACGATCATGAGGACTTACAGTACATTTGCTTTCTGCATGGACCCTAGCTGGATTTACATCATCCCTTTAGCTGTTAGCAATTGAGACAATTCTAGCCACACAATAAAAAAAACCACTCATTCTACGATTAAAAACCTGGAAAACTTAAATTTACTTCAAATGTTTTGGGACTTACGTACCCTCTCAGGAGGACAATTATTTTACAGTACTTCAACCCTCTTTGAGGGTACAGCCATTAACGATTTGAGTTACCAATTTAATCTTCCAATCATGAAATATTTATCTATTTACAATTCATTTAACAAATCTTATTCCTTTAAAAATGCAATAATTAAACGAGGACTAACAATGCTAAAAAGATCCTCCATAGTTAGTGAATTAAAATACTGATCCCTTGTGATGGAATACTCAACACAGTCAAGCAGGATATGCTTGACTGTGATTCTTTCATCACAAGGGATGCAGAACGGAGGACCCTCACCTTTCAATAGGTATTCGTGAGTATATCTCGTATCGCCAATATGACATCGTCGCAAGATGACCTCCTCAAATCTGGACTGACAACCCAAGTGGGTATAACCAATAAAAGGTTTTATTAAATGTAATTTATTTACACCCTCTTGGGTGTCCCACTTCTTTTGCATCAGATCACGAATATACGATCCAATTGTAGCTTTATAATCAGAGTATGGAATAAGAAGTGGAGTCACAGATTTGTTGAGTGTTGCCTTGGCATCAAGATCAGCCATTGTGTTGCCTGCCATATTTCCCTGCTCAATGATGGTAGCAGATAAAGGTGGTTTAATTCTTATACCAAGAGGCGGAACAAGAGAAGATTTCTTACTGTATAAATCCTCATATAGACAGTTATATGCAGGATTAGATTTGTTAGAGTGTGGTTTTGTAATGTATTGTAAAGATAATTGAATACGGCGTTGTGTAAGAGATGGTTAATCTGCCTCGACACAAAGACTGTCAGCAGGAGAAGTTCTAAATGATCCAAGACAAAGTCTTAGACCTTGGTGGTGTAACGAATCTAATAGTTTGAGGTTGCTTTTGCATTCTCCACCATATACAATGGAGCCGTAATCAAGTTTTGATCGGATCAAGTTTTGATGCTGTTTACTCAATATGGAATTTTTCATAAAAGATTCTAAACGTACCAAATGATCGATGGTACTTCGGTTTTTGCGAAAACCACACTGATGTTAGTGATGAGGTTGTTGGTTTCCAGGTACCAAACTAAACGATTATTAATCATGCGTTCCAGTCTTGCAAACACAGCTAGTAGGTGATATAGGTCGGTAGTTAGAAGGATCAGTATGATCCCGGCCAGGTTTAGGGATAGGAATGACAATAGGTTTGAATTGGATCGGTAACACAAAGAAATAAACTAGGTTGCAATCTTTGAGTGCATAATACATGAAATAAAGACCAATCGGCTTTTGTAAAGTTCCATCTTGAGGAAGGTGGAGCATCACTTGGATGTACAGTTGATAGAACAGTGGGAAAATGATCACTTCCACAGAGGTCATCATGAACCGACCATTCAAATTCATTTAATAAGTTTGAGTCTGTAAGCGAAAGGTCTGTTGAAGAATAACTTCCAGTTCCAGGATGGAAGTAAGTAGGAGAATTATCATTGAATATACGTAAATCATTATTCCAGATGAAATCCTCAAGGACTTTTCCTTTTGTGTCTATAACTGTACCACCCCAAATTGGATTGTGGCCGTTCAAGTCACCGGTGATAACACAAGGTTTAGGGAGTTGATCATATAACTCTTGAAGATCTGATTGCTGAACACAGGATGAGGGTGGAGTGTAAAGAGAACTTAAAGTGAAGACAACATGCAAAGTCAGCCTAACACCAACGGCTTGAAGGAGGGTATTAAGTGGGACGGAGTATGGATTAAACCCTGCCGTACAATAATTGAAGATCCTCCAGTAGCCTTACGACCTGAAGGGGAAAAACAATGATATGGTGTATAACCTCGTAAGTCAAATGTATCAGTTGATTTGAGTTACGTCTCCTGCAAACATCAAGCTGACGGTTTCAAATCTTGAACTAAAAGCTGTAAATCACTCAAATTATTCCTCATTCCTCTACAGTTCCACTGGATTATATTTAGAGCATTCATTTACGATGTAATATTGGAGAAAGTTCCCGGCCTTTCTTCTTTGGAGAGTGGCTCTTGGAGCGGGTGCTCAGTTGGGATGACACTTCCATGTCATCAAAAAGATCGAACCTGTTTAAAATTGGCACAGGGTCTCTCTGTCCTTTTCCGACACGTTCATTTCTGTTTGGCTCTTTTAAATAATCAACGTTAGCATTTTTCTTTTTAACAAGTGGTGCAGAGTTTCAGATGATTTTGATACTTTTTATGATGATGAGTGAGTAATTGCACCAGAAGTGAGATCATTAACACACACAGGTGTCTGTGTAGTCACCCATGTTAAGTCAGCTTGACAATCAACGGAATGAGTAGAGAGTTTCATCACTTCGGCATATGCTAACTTACTCCATAGAGGAGTGTTGGTGGATGGGTGTAACTGAAGCAGCTAATTTCCTTGCTTCTAAAAAACTAACATGCTTTTCTGTTTTGCTGCGTTGGGTGGCCATTTCAAATTTCCAAACCATGCACTCCTTAGAGGAAGATATGTGTGAACCGGAACAATTTACACAATTTGGTTCTGACACACAAGTACCGTTATCATGATCTTTGTCACCACAGCGAAAACAGGCAGCATGATTTTTACATGAGTTTTGACCATGGCCGAATTTCTGGCAGTTAAGACATCTGAGAGGATTAGGAATATAGAGGTCAATTTTCATGGAGAAGCATCCGACTATAAGAAATTGGGGTAACTGTGAAACATCTAACGTAAGCAAATACGTGTTGAAGGCGAATAGACACCATATTTCTTGCCTCAACTACACCTTGCATTCTTAACTGACTCACAATGCCATCCGCGGAGAGATCAGCAAGACTTCTATATCTGTCTTGGATAGTATCTTTGCTGAAATTGAGAGACTCGTATGGATAACATTTTACAGGAATGTTTGCAAATGACGTTGTTTCCATGAGATTTGCTGCCTGTTGTCTCTTGGCACATTCTATCAAAAGTGAAGCAGATTTAAATTTTGGTTACATTCTTAACAGTTCCAGCAATACCTTGAATTGCCTTTTCTAATAGAAAAGGAGAACATGAAGTTAACTTTATCTCACTTGACTCTGCAACAATGAATCGAGGCCAGGTTTCAATTCCGAATAGCATAGTCTGGTAATTGCATCTTCCTCATCATCAGTATCATCAGCATGATAACGTTTTTGTTTTTGTTTGGTTTTGTGAAGCCATGATGATATAGTTTGTGGTTCACTCTCCTGATTCCCCACCCACCATGGAGTGTCAACAAGGACAATGTGGGCCTTCAAAAGGCGCCACTAAGGATACCAAGAGAGTACCTTTGAATAAAATGTACTACCAGATTGGCCCACGAGCCATTGCTTTCTGGGCAAATAAAGACTCTAGGCAGATGAATAATAACAATTATTCCAAAACAAGATCTCTATGATTAACAAACTGGACCAAGACCTAAAGTTAACAAGTAATTCAGAAATAGATTTTGTGCAAATACAAAATCATATGCACAGGGCTTGGCATGACCAGGCCATTGGTTGAACCGGGCCCATTCAACCACCCGTCTAGGTGAAGTCAGGGCCGCAGTGGTGTACTAGGCAACAGGAACACAGTTGAAGGCCCCTGTTGCCCTCAACCACCAGGATCCCCTCCTCCACCGACACAGGGCCACAACCCACGGCAAACGGGTTGGTGGACCAAATATTACCCCGGGTGCACAACGGGGGTGAATGGCTCTTGGTGGTACCCAGCAACCACCACGAGGAGGTGGCCGTTCACAGGTGCCTCATTTTATAAAGAAATGTCAAGGGGTTGCGATCAGTAAAATGTGATCAACTGGCAAAGTGGTGGTACCAAGGTACACTTCAAAATGCTGTAAAGCTAACAAAAGACCTAATGTCTCTTTCTCAATGGTAGAATAATTTCTTTTCAAATTTCTTTGAAAAAACAAAACAAAAACAAACTGGATGTTCAATTCTTGAATCATCCTCTTGAATCAGGACAGCACCTGGTTCACTGAAATTTTACCTTTTTCCACAAAAGGTTGGTAAGTGGAGATACAACATCTGAGAAGTTTTGACAAAACTTTCTGTAATAGCCAGCCATACCCAAGAATCTCATGAGTTCTCTGTTAGTTTGAGGTACTGGAAAATGTACAATTGCTTCAACTTTAGCATGAACTTGTTTTACCTGGCCTTCCCCTATAACATGCCCTAAAAATTCAACCTGTGCCTTCCTGAACTCAGTAAATCAAACTTACTATATATTTAGCTTTACCAATGCGATCAATGCAATCGTCCACTCTCGGAATAGGATACGAGTCAGTTCGTGAAAGTGCATTGACAGCTTCCATGTCAGCACAGCACCGCTACCTACCTCCACTCTTCGGCACACGAACACATGGTGAACTCCACGGACTGTCACTGGGTTCACTAATGTCATTGTCCAGCATATATTTCACGTCTTACCGCAGAATTTCACGTTTCACTGGATTCATCCAATAAGGATGTTGTTTTACAGGCACAGCATCACCTACATCTATATCATGGCTAACACCATCAGTTCGACCAGGCACATGAGGAAATAAGTGAGAGAACTAATGAATCAAATCTGACATTTATACTTTCTCCTCAGGGGATAAAAGTGATAGTTGCTCATCTAGGTGAGCTAACACATCAGAATTTATCAACTTCGGTGAAACATTATCACTAAGATCATCAACCTTCACATTGCTAACACAATCATCAATGTTGTCAACATTTTCACAATTGTCTTCAGTACAATCAGTAACTGAGGAGAGTGTGGCAATACAATTGACACGTTTGGTTTCTAACCTGTCATGATATATCTTAATCATGTTGACATGACACAATCTCTTTTGTTTACGATGACCAGGCGTCAGGACGACATAGTCTGTGTCGCTAACCTTTTTGTCAGCAACACATAGACCTTGATATCTTGCTCTCAGTGGTTGATCAGGAATGGGAAGCGAAAACTAACACTTTCTCACCAGAAGTAAAATTTCTCTCTTTTGACTTTCTGTCATAGTTTAGCTTCATTTTTTCTTGTGAAACTTTCAATTTTTTTTCTAGTCAACTCACTTGCTTTTGATAGTCTATCCCTAAATGTAGACCCATAGTGTAAAAGATTGATCTCAAGTCTGTCATTGAGCCATTGTGTTTTAGTGTTTTAAGTGCTTTTGTGGCCCACGCACACTGTGACCAAATACAAGTTCTCTCTTTTGACTTTCTGTCATAGTTTAGCTTCATTTTTTCTTGTGAAACTTTCAAGTTTTTTCTAGCCAACTCACTTGCTTTTGATAGTCTGTCCCTAAATGTAGACACATTGTGTAAAATATTGATCTGAAGTCTGTCATTGAGCCACTGTGTTTTAGTGTTTTAAGTGTTTTTGTGGCCCACGCACACTGTGACCAAATACAAGTTCAAAGGGGCTAAACACTAAACTTTCCTGAACTGACTCTCTGACAGCAAACAAAAACAAATGCATACCCTCATCCCAGTCTTTCTCTTTCTCAAAACAATAAGTCTTGATCATATTCTTCAAAGTTTGATGAAACCTCTCTAAAGCTCCCTGTGACTGGATGATAAGCAATAGACGTAACTTGCTTAATACCCAACTTTTTACATAGCTTGTTGAAACACCTTACACATAAAGTTTGAGCCTTGATCAGACTGAACAACAAGCCAACTAAGGTAAAAAACTTGATCAAAGCCTTGACAGTCATAGGAGCAACAATCCTACAAAGTGGAATTGCTTAAGGAAATCTGGTAGAAGCACACATGATTGTGAGTAAAACTGATCACCAGACTTAGTCTTAGGTAGTTGACCAACACAATCAACAATAACTCTACGAAAATGTTCCTCTAAAGCCGGTATTGATCTGAAGGGAGCGGAAAGAATTTTCTGATTTGCTTTTCAAACACTTTGGCATGCATGACAGGTCTTACAAAATTCAGCCACATCCTGTGTCAAACTGGGCCAAAAGAAATGTGCCAAAATTCTCTCACAAGTTTTGTTTACACCCGAATCACCTGCCATGGGACTTTCATGGGCCAATGAAAGTACGTTTTCGAAATAATTTCGGTACCGCAATTTGATGGTACAATTTCCCTTCACCCTCCGTAGGAACATCCAGCGACCTATATGTCCTCATCAGAACAGCATCCTTATACTAATAACAAACTGGAACCTTGCTAACCTCCTCAGAAGAAACAGCCTAACTAGCCAAGTTCACGTGCACTTCAACATCCTCACCCTGTGCACAAATAAGCTGCTCTCTGGAAAGAATGTGTTCACCACCTGACAAACTATCTGACTTTTCAAGAAGTCCTGAAGAGCTACTACTCTCTAAAGATAAGTCATCTGTCTCTAGCTCACACAAAGAATGATCCATGAATGTACCTGACAAATCATAAAATGTATCATTCTGCAAAGAAGTCTTGGAAGAAATGTCGACATTGAACGAGTCACTGCACAAGAAGGCAAATACCCAGAAATTCATCCTCCAACGTTTCTGTAATAACTGAACTCTCCGGTGAAACAGCGCCAACTTTGGCCCCCATAAGATCATTACCGATCAACAAATCGACACCCGGAACTGGGAGAGAGAGTCAAGAACACCAACTTTCACCTCACCTTAAATCAGATCTGAGGTCAAATTCACAAAATTGAGAGAGGAGCAGAAGAATTGCCACCTATACCCTGAAAAAGGCAAAACATCCTTAAAAATCAGAGATTGAAGAACTGCAGTATCCCTCAAGATAATAGCGGGCCGTGGGGTAGAATTAGCTCCCATAAGTGACACAGAACCCTTAGACACAAAGGGCAAAAACTCGTTCCGAAGTACAGAATCTGGAGACTTACTCTCACAAACAAAACTTTCCTCAGAACCACCTGGAAAGAAAGGCTTAGGTGCGATGGACACAAAAGCGTTTGGGGAACCTGTACTCTGATTTCTAAACTGGAGTTTGTAAAATGCAGAAATCAAATGGCCTGGCTTCTTACATTATGCACAAACAGGATCAGAACCACTGGTAGTCTTAGACTTAGACTGAAAAGTAGCATTTGAACCTATTCTAACATCACTGTAACATGCATGTCCTGAAGTCTTAAACGGGGAAAAGCCGTTTTGGCCCGAAGACTTTGTATTACCAGGAGACCTAAAAGAACTCTTGTGAGTCCAACAATAATCATCTGCCAACATTGCTGCCTTATGTAAGTCATCAACCTTTTGTTCCCCCAAATAAGTCTTAAGGTCAGCACGAACACTCTGCTTGAAATCAACACTAACTGTCTCAAACCATCAAAATCCGTGACCTCGTTAGACCCACACCACCTATCAAACAATGTTTCCTTTCCTGTAGCAAACTCTACAAAAGTCTCATTGTTCCTTTTGTGAGCATTTCTAAACTTCCGACGATAAGCCTTAGGCATAACTCATAAGCTTTCAAAAGTGTACTCTTGACAAGATAGTCTGAGCTTTGTTGTACTGACAAGGCTGAATAAGCATCCTGAGCTTTACACCTCAGAACAGTTTGCAATAGCATAGTCCATGACTCTCTACGTCACTTGAGATTTTCTGCAACCCTCTCATAATGTAGATAATATTTGTCTACGTCTTTCTCATTAAGAGGGGGTACAGGCCTAGCATGCCTTGCAACGTCAAATGAGGAAGAATCTGAGGGCTGAGAATGGGTTTCAATTTTTTTTGCAGAGCAATTTCTTTGTCAACTTGCAATTTCTTCAATTCTAATTCCTTTCTGTCTCTTTCCCTTTCTCTTTCTATTTTCCTCTCCATCTCAAACTTTCCCTTTCTACTTTCTCTCTTTCTTTTTCGTATTTGCATCAGTTCTATTTCTATTTTTTTTCATTTCCAACTGGTCTGAATATTCCTCTGGCACCATTTCCAAAACATCATCTTCAAAAACTCCCTCTTCAATATAATGATCCAACACAATTGTCAACATCTGAAATTTCCTCATTGCAGGTTTGGCATCAGGTTTGAGATCTGATTTCCGGAACTGACTGATTGTTTCAAAGTCAGGGGACAATACAGACGTCTTAAGTTCAAACACCATGTTGCTGGTTCCACAATTAACTTGTTGTAAAATTGCAGAAATTTGAAATAGATTTCACAAATGGTCTCAAATGTCAAATGAATTCTATCCCGGACGAGTCCCCAATTTTGTTACAAAAGAACTTAGGCAGAAACAGGTGACCTGTAGCATGAGGTTGTGCTCATTCTGTCGAACCAATGGAAATGTCATACAACGTAATCACTCCTGCAAATAATTTTCAACATTTTACTATTTATGGTTTCATATCCACACTTACGCTAAAGAGCATAATCAAACAGGCATTAACAATGAAACTTTATCCTTACAGTGGGATTGCAGCTGAACAACATTAAGACCACCTCACTGCTACTGGTAGAGCAAAGACCAAATATTTGGAAAATGGTAGATGGGTAACGCCATGACTAAAACATACTTCGCACAATCTTTGTGTTCTTCAGTTGAGTGACCAACCGTCAGCTTCCGGCACTGTAATCACCAAGCTGCTTGCAGTCCTCAGTTCTCAGAGGGACGTGTGATGACAATTTCTATTCAGACCTATCACATACGTCTTTCCCCATACATTAATACGACCTGATAACACTGGAATATTATTAAAAGAGGCGATAACTCCAAGTGTCACACTCGTGATATAAACTCTTTTCTATTATTCCCAGGTTGCGTACTGATTGCGACCTAAAACATTTCACAGGCTCCTAGCAATATGTACTCATGTGACAATCAAGTTTTCTCAGCATACCCGTCACATTGCCTGTACAAAATTTCACACTCGTTTCGAATACGTCATATACCCACTTGCTCGAGTAATAACCTCCAGTATCTCCAATAAGTAGTACTATTTTACTTGGTGTATCACATGTAAAAGTTTCAATATCTTTATGGAATATATTTGCTATGTTTTACAAATAGAAGGAATTTGTCTACAGGTCATATTTACACAGTTTGGCATCTCACTCAAGAAACAAGACCCTGTTTTACTAGCCCCTCAGAAACGAGCACATACAGGAAGCAGTATTACAGGAAATGCGTTGATCAGAGTTCAACAGAACTGTCACCTTGATATACACGAAGAACGTATCCTTATTCGAATATGAGCTTACTCGCAATGTATAATTTCGAAAGATGGACACTTCTTTGCAGCGAAGGAGCTATGCTTGCGTCATTACCTTGTACGCAGCATAGTTGTATACTACCAGGAAGTATCACGATTACAAATATGTGTGAGTTAAATATGCGAAAGTAGATATTGTGATGACAGTGGATACTCAACATTTTGTGTAAGCCTTTACGACACCTCTACTTACATTATTTGCTAGAAACACCGGAAATTGGTAACAGATATCAAGTTTTGAAAAAACCGACAAAATACACGTAATATACATCTAATCTTGCTACTTGAATGTCATGACGAATGGAAAAAACCTACAGTATAAACAATCACTTGTTCGCGAAACTGTTGGAACACTTTTTTGACGATGACATTTTTATACACAACATTACGACGTTTTCTCCATGATACATTGATTAAAATAGAAAATGATCGAAAAGGATTATTAACAATTCTCCCTTTCACAGGAAAAAAGCTCAAAAGATTCACGATACGAAACAATTGTCAGACAGGAAAACGTGGAGTAGCCAGTGCGTGAGCATAATGCTTCAGTACTGTACTGAATTATGGCAGTGATTAGATGTACCTTTTGGGGGGAAAGAATGTTGATTTGAGGCGAAAGTTATATATTTGGGTGGTCGTTATGAAAACTGGAAAATGAAATGTGGAAGTAATATCTCCATCACATCTGGGGTGTGAATTAATTGTTAATCACCTTGCAAATGTCTCGTTGACTCATACAGTGAAATGAAACATTGGAAATGTGAAATCTCATAAAGCAAATATACGTTTTGGAGACAGATCGGTATCGCGTCTAACAAAGGATGTGTTAAAACTAACTTCCTTTTCACTTATCTTTGGACTGCATGTAATGAGGCAATTTGTTTCATTTTCCTGCAGAGCAAATTGTGGCGTTCAAATCAATACATAATAACATGGCAAAATGCACTATGCACACTTGTTAAGAACTTCACCAATATGTAGATCTTGTATGAGGCGTTAAATATAGTTTCAATCTGTACTTCCCTGGTAGCCGTCACGAGTGTCTGACACTATTTGTCGAGCTGTTTTCAAGACGTGTTGGTCGAGATTGTGTCTTTCACGTCAGAGCCAGAGCTAATGTTAACTTGGAGCACAACTATAGCAAGCTATGGCTAGCAATAGTCCCAGACCGTTTCCCTATGGACAGGCTGTTCAAGAGGAATAGGACAGACTTCCTCATAGCGCTATCGAGAGACATGTGATATACGCCTATTTGAGTGGAAGAATGTTTGACAAATCAGAGCGGCATTTAACCAATACTGATCCAGCAAACGCCAGGAAGCAATTGTCTTTCGTCATTCAAAATCGCTGGCATTCCCGGTTCTCTATTTTAATTTTTCTATCTATCTATCTATCGGTTTACCTACAATGTTAACCAGAAAGGGCTGTTTTGGATTAATATGAAGCTTTCCACATGCTTGTGAGCCCTTTATTGTTTCCAGTATCAAACCCTAAGTGCGTGTTTCATTCATCCTAATTTGATATATATATACATAATGAAATAACCTGTCGACAAAGGACAGTAAAACCAACAGAATATCACCAATTTCAGTTATTACTCCAAACTACCAATAATAAATTTCAAAATGCAAGACATTTCACACTTTTAAAAATACACGACTTTTATTTTCAGTAGAAGTAAACAGCAGTTGTCTCTCTAGACAGGAAATTGATAGTGCATTGTCATGTGACTGGGTTATTTCGTGGAGGTTCATTTTAGTATATTTTTAGCACTTATTAGTATTCACTTGGACAGATCAAGCTGAACAAGGTGTACAGGCATACAATAGTCCATTAGATCAGTTGGTTGAAGCAGATCGTGTTTTTTTCTAGTTTCCAGAGGAGAGTTATGTAACATGGGATTGGAAGTGCATTCATTGTATGTATTATGGATTTGGGCTCTGAAAGGCAACACCGCAGTTACCAATAGGTCGTCTGTATAACGAGACTATCGCCATAGACCTCTCAGGGTGATTTAATGCTCTCAGTTTTTATGTAAATGTGCTGATGTGTATGTTTTAGAAATGAGGACTGGGATTTGAGTAATATGTGAATTGGAGAGCGGGTTCTGGGAACTGATGACAAATGTCAGGAACAGTGAGGCCAGGAAGTGGATTTTCACCCATTCCTTAGACGTTATCTGTGACCGTGCCTGAACAGAATGTAATCATTATGATTAATAGTATCATCTATAAAGGCACAAGATGGTGACTAGACATTTTTTTATTAATGTTCCTAAAAGTGACTCAGTTTTATAGTTTTATGCATATGGATGGTTATTCATTGTGTAATCTTCGCGACTGAACAAGTGTTAAAAAGAATAAATGACATTTAAACGACATGCCAATACGTGGTTGACAGATAATGTAGAAACATTAAAATGTCAAAAGAGTAAGGTACATCAATTACCATTTCGTTTTGCATCATGTCTTAGACGGGTAGTTGATACGTCTGTATCGAAACAACAGAGGAAGCGACAGAAGAAACGTTTCACACCACAAGTAGTCTTTTTTTCTCTTAAAACATACCCTAGAAACGCCGTCGTAATCGGTTTACTCTGGGAATGAATAGATGGATACTAGATCCAACAGCAAATAAATAGGAAAGACAGAACATGTGTTTCCATCTTCATGTCATCTTTAATTTTAACACTGTCATGTCTTTGTGATGACAGTATCTTATATGGTGTTGTTCTTATGTTGACTTGTAAGAAAAATGGGCATCCACTCTGACGCTTCCATCGAGTTTTGCAGTGACATTGCAGTTTGGTGATGAATTAATATTACAGAACACGAAACCAAATATGTGAATTGTTTGTCACATCAAAGACATCGAATCTTACAAATATTTCTTTCTACATCCTCAGGGTAATGGAAAACATGCCTTTAAAGGTGGTGTCCACTGATTCCATTTTTTAGAAGAAAAAACGTAGTGACCTATCTGCATGCTATACACTATGGATAGATACATGCTCACCAGGGAAGATCAATTTCCGCTTCACATTAGAATGGAATTATGTCCTGTAAGCGAAAACAAGAATTGGAGACGAGACGTACGATCGATAGGTCCGGTATTGGAACGAATCTTGAAATGATAAGTCAGCGAAACTGAAATACAGCTTTCAGTGTATATCAATATAATTGCATGACAGAAGGAAAAAAATTGAACTGGTGATATTACATTTACTCTAATTAAAAAAGCAGATACACTGGCAATATTTGAGATGAGAAATAACCATTTGTCATGTCAGTTGTACTTCTACTGAAGCTAAGTAGACTCATTTAATTACCACAAATAATGTCACTTCCTAAATAATACCTAACGTAATTCATAAACTAATTGGTTTTCTGCTGCACAGATACTATCCGGAAAAAGTAACTACCGAATCGTCTGGGAATAATATGTTGTCGCCTGGTTTTTCTCCCATGTTTGTGTCAGGAGACGCATATCAATTTAGAGAGTGTTCACTCTTTCGAAAAAATAGACTCCACTCTCGATGTTTTGATAAATTAAACCCTCTACGTTTGACAACAATGCTTATCAAATCAATGTGGAGTTTTACATTTCTATACATTGACCCAGAGGTATTAAGTACTTATAGACGTGTGGACATTTAGTGGATGATTTATGGGAAATCGTACCAGTGTTAAGGGGGCAGTGATGTTCCTTCTGTGAAACACAGGGCAGTGGTATATATTGATTTCATTATTCCAACGGCACCCTCTACCACACTAATGTTGTTAACACAGACACACTGTTACCGTGTGAGGTTTTGAGGTTAAAGACGCGTGTATTAAAGGGGATACATGCGTTTAAGAATGTGGGAGTATTGGCGTTGAGCAGGATTTACACAACATGTAATGTTAGTGGTAACAATTACCACGCTCGTCATTTCTTCAAATATGACCTCTTATATCTAGCACACTTTGCTGGTAGTTCCAGTCACAAGTGAGTTCAGTCAACAGTGAACGTTGCGATTGCTAGAACGCACAATATAAAAAAGAAGAAACATAAAGGAATAAACTCATTTTGTTTCAGTCAGCTTCGGTCTTGCCGGTCAAAATAGAAATATCTAACAATTGGTTTTTTCATAGAAGCAGTCATATTATTAATGCCACAAATAAGTTCTATGTGTCTACTGAGGATGGAAGACAAGACAAAAGCAACAACAAAAACAACAAACACCCCCCCACAACAACACCAAAACCAAGCAAAAAACAAAACAAAACAATCACACAAAAATCAACAAACAACCAAACAAAAATACCAAACAACAAAACCAAACCAAACAACAAAACAAAAGCACGCATAAACAAACATACAAAAAAATCCCAAACCAACAGCAAACAGAATCAGTATGGCCTAACCGTAAATGTAAATTTGAGGTTTTATCCCTCGAGCAGTGATGGATACATCTCCACTTCCATCAATCATTTCTAATGGTCAGGATCTCTAGTGAGTGTTGTCATACATGGGCAATACTGGCAAGATGTCCTTGTTTTTACCGTACTGAACATGTACAAGACGTACATCTGTGGATACGTTTGCAGAACAGACAAAGAGGGAAAATCGACGTAGAAAACATTGATTATTCTAAAGGACACAGGTAGTCACGATTAAGTGAAATACTTATATACTTGAATTTAATATAAGTACACGATGTCGATCTGATGTATTATATTTTAAAGAATGCATAGGCAATAGCTGTCGTGAGATTCATAGCCACTTCTGCACTGGTTCTTCATTTCTGTAACGTTCCATTCTTAACACCATCACAAAATGGGCAGGTAGGTTGATTGGAAACTACATGCAACATGGTTGTTTTGTTGCTTTACGCCGCAAAGAGATCCACTGTGGCCGTCTCAGGACATGCTTGATTTGTTTCACGTGGATTCCCGCCGTTTTCCACGGAGTCGTGACTTCGTGTAGACTTCGACTTTACACGGGATGAGCAATAACTTTCATGGCACACAATCAGAACGATGTCAGCCTGATTCTTTGATGGTGCCTTCAAAGACAGGATTGGATTAATGGGGATAATTTCATCCCACGTGGCTGAGAAACTCGGAATGAGTATTCACGATCTACCATTCTCCAGACCAAGTGAGGATCTCCAGACCACTTCTCCAGTAAAAGTGATTATCAGCTACGTTACTGAGATACGTACAACAAGCTAGTCACACAATGTCCCTGATTAGGTCCACAGAGATGACATATTGAAATATCACAACGCCCATTCGAGATATTTGGTTTCCGTAATTTACAAATCGAACAGTGGTAATAACTTTTGGAACCAATGCTGTGCATCTCTCTGTCATATGTGTCACTTATTTATATATACATACATATATTTGGATAGGATATTTAGATAGCGCGCATATACACGCACTAATTCATGCTCAAGGCGGTGGTATTTTTCAGCTAGATCACCGGATGTCAAACTCAACAGCACATCGTATTGTTATCAATCTCAACTCCATGGGGAGTATTTAGATCTTGCAGCCACTAGGCGCTGTTGTGACGTTCACATCCTAACTAGGTACCCATTGACAGCTTGGTGGAATGGGACACACAGTCACAGTACTTTGTCCAAGTTCACTGCACGTTGTTGTACCCGCAACTATGTGTTAATCCCCCGGACCAATAACCAAACATGTTAGAGCATTGAATTTATTGACTTGTACCCATTCCGTTGGTCACACGTGTCGCTTTGTAGTTGCTGGGTCATTAACCCAAAGATGTGTACAGTCTATAGCACTCGCAGCACTTGCACTATTTTCCACACAGACAATGGCAAAAAGACATGCCATCTGTTACGCTACACGGACAAATGTGGAAATTGTTGTGAAATATAACTGAAATTATAAAGACAATTTGTATGTGTTTCACTGCTTACTTCATTTTATTATGAGTTGTAATAGGTGACTGGTCGAAATTGGACGGTTTGCCGCTTCCATTCACTAGGAAGAGATGCATGTGCCCTTAACTTATCTCACTCATTTCATATGATATATCTACATTACCTTCCTCATGCGGACCATAGTATAAAACATGAAGACGATTAATCATTTCAAATAAGCTCGCTCTGTCTTCATTCTGAATGTGAAAAAATGACCAGTCTGATTCGGATATCGTGTTTGAATGGAATCCTGCGCCAAAGAAGAAATGCAACTTCATCTGATGTCAAAGAATGCTTGAGCAAAGGAGGAAGACAAGGGATGTTTACTCAGGCGTCAAATGTGTATTTGCTTTCATCTCATAGCTTACATTTCATGCAGCGTATGATCACTTCGATGTTACCCTTTGAAGTTCAATACCGTGCGATGAGCTTGCTCATGTACTCTTATATATCATGTTTCTATTGTGTGTTGGCGATTAGGTGTCTGACTCTGAGGGTGTCGATTCGAATCCCGGATGGGACTCAACGCAAAAAAGTACTAGAATTTACTAAGAAAGAGAATCCCAAATATAACTTATGTTACACTTGACCACTTTCTAAATGACACTGTGTAATCATGGTTGTTAATGATTATATGTGTGTGAACGTTTTGCACATTCTAGTATAGTGAGCGGTTTTAGATACAGAAATCAGTTGTTTACGTCAGTCTATAGGAAACAGAGAACGACTTCAAATCCATCCTCGCTGCGTGAAACTTGTTTTTCCCGATAAGAGTCTTTTTCAGTTTGTCCTCTCCTGCATTCAAATTGGGTTGTGGGAAAAAAGTCTGCAGTTGAGCCTTGAGGGTACAGCAGATGTTAACTGTGAAAAATAACCACCTCATCCAAACTCAGTGTGCTAGTTGACAGTTAGACTTTACACAATGTAAAAACATGGTGCCCTGGATTCGCTGCTGGTATTGTAAGATTGCGATGAACACCTGTCGATTGTAAAACCTTCACAAGATTAAGAACCATCTACAAAGAGGGCTGATTTCCTTTCTTCTAAAGTTTGTTAACGCCAGTTGTTCTTTGTTCCGTATGTTACCACACATGTCGGTTGACAAAGGTTTTTTCCGACTAACAATCCCAAAAATCATAGGACAAGATATACCAATGACTCTGAGATAATGCCTGCAAAGGTTCCTAATTGCTTTACGGATCGGTTTTGTCCATTCTGTTCATGATGATAGAAAATGTTTTTTGCTTTGATGATAATATAAAACCCGTTTTATTTTGTTATAGTTGTGTGTGATAATGGGAGTTATAAAAAAACTATTTCTATTAGCAGAAGGAAAAACTGATCAGGCACTTTTGTGAATACTAGTATTGGTACCCTAATTCACCTGTTTTTTTATCAGTCTTACAGGGAAAGCTAGACGCAAACTCGTGCTGAAAAAAACCCACACATGCTTGATAGTTTAGTTTTATACAACTTGAGGAAATGTCATATTTGATTCGCTCCAATACAAGGAAGACGATGGTTGCGAGACAGTGGCTAGCATCAATTAAGGGTCAGACATAGGATTAAGGATGAAGAACTACTCTGAATACGAATACTGTTGATATGTTATTTTGTAATCACTTTATTTCTTTTTGCTATTTTTTTCTTTGATTTCGTTTAGTTCACGATCAGCTTTCCCACAACCAGTCCCAATTATCTTCAGATAGTGTGTCAAAATATTGTACTATCATTTGACCAAATTTCCTAACGGTCTTACTAATTGTTCATATTTTTTTTAATTTCACGTTAGGCACGATAAATATTTCTAGGTGTTTTGTTTTTGGATGTCATCTGACTGAGAGATATTGTACATGATAATGGAAGTTGTAAAAACCAAACTCCGTAAGAAAGAAGGAACATACTCAGAGACACCTTTTGTGAAGAGCTTTCTATTCAGGAATATGAATAAAGTAATCGAGCAAGGTTGTTCTTCTATCAATTAAAACAATAAAATGTTTTAAGGAAGCACAGAAGTGAGTGACTTGCAATTTTACATCGTTTCGGCAATATTACAGCCATATAGAGATGAAAAATAAGACAAGTGAACATCATTCCGAGACAATTATAGAGTATAGAAGCTCATGGCAACCTTTGTGATCTTCCCTTGCTCAGAAACCATAATCTCACATTTCTTGGTCATATAGTTTCATCTGACTATAAAGACACAACGCTTGTTGAAGATTTACTTTCTTCATTGATTATTTCTATAATCTTACGCCATCTAGGTAAATAATCAAGGAGTTGACATTATGCACTTTACACCAAATATGCTCAAACTTAATCTTTCTAAATTTCAAGGTTGTCTGTAACATTAACTGTGCTGATTTCATCTCGACACTACAAATGTCATATAACGTAATCCCTCTTGCAAACAATTTGCATCATCGTCGGAATATCACTACCTATGTTTTTTTTGTGTTGTTCGGTTGAGTGACGAACGGTTACCTTCAATTACTATAATCGCCAATTTGTTGTTTTCCGATGTCAGGGGACGTGTGGTTACATTTTGTATTCTAACCAATTACATGTCACATCCTTCGTACATTAACGCGACCGGATAAAACTGAATTATTTTTCAAGCAAAGGACAGAACACGACTCTGCTTCACCCTCGGTTTTACAGGCTCCGTCCCTGCTTCTCCCGACTCCAAAGGATTGCTCTTCCTACCAAAACCGAGAAGTGTTTTCTCCGACTTATGTACCGTCATGAATGTAAAACACAAATGTGTATTATTTTCAATTTGTCTTGTGTAGGCACACTGACCAGAACAACACTGATGGAACAGCCCACAACTGATAGAACAGCCAGTGTCAGCTGGGATGCGACTGCCATTACCGTGTCTACCCGAACGCCACCAGAAAGTATTAACAGTTTTCACGTGGTATAAGAGCACACGTGGGTTGAGACACTATCTCGGTGGTACTAAGTTAGTGTACGCTCACGATATGTGACAGTAAGTGAGTGAGTGAGTTAATATTTAACGTCACATCGGCAATATTTCAGCCATATCGTGACGGGAACGTAACATTAAAATGGAATATATGAGTATTATAAAAATCTGTCGACAAAGGACAGTAAAACAACTAGAACATCACAGAAAAGAATGTAAAACTAGTAATAATGCCTAAAACAATTTATCTATAGAGGACAATACAATATAAAACTGGGCTATAGATTGCCAACAACTGAAGGTAGATCACCATACTAGGGACCATGGGGACTTACAGTACCTTTGCTACCTGCATGGACCCTAGCTGGATTTACATCATCCCCTAAGCCGTCAGCAATTTGGGAAAACTAGCCATGCAAATAAAACGACACTTATGCTACGATTAAAAACGTGAAAGTTTGAATTTACTTTGAATGTTTGTGGACTACCTGCTACCTGCATGGACCCTAGCTGGATTTACATCATCCCCTCAGCCGTCAGCAATTTCGGAAATCTAGCCATACAATAAAAAAACCCACTTATACTACGATTAAAAACCTGGAAATTTAGAATTTAGTTTGAATGATTGTGGACTTACGTACCCTCTCAGGAGGACAATAATTTTACGGTACTTCAACCCCCTTTGAGGGTACAGCCACTAACAATGCAAGTCACGAATCTAAATTACCAATAATTAAAATACATCTATTTATAGATCATGTTATTCAAAATTCAATCAAGAAATCAATATCCTTTAAAAAACCAATGATTAAATGAGAATTAACAGTGTTAAAAAGATCCTTGACAGTTTTGACATTGAAATATTTATCCCTTGCGATGGAGAATTCAACACAGTCAAGCAGGATGTGCTTGACCGTGACTCTCTCATCACAAGGGATACAAAACGGAGGATCCTCACCTTTCAATAGGTATGCATGAGTATATCTAGTATGGCCAATACGACATCGTCTTAAAATAACCTCTTCAAATCTGGACTGACAGCCCAAGTAGGTGTAACCAATATACGGTTTTATTTCATGTAATTTATTTATACCTACTTGGGTGTCCCACTTCTTCTGCATCAGATCACGGACGTAGGTTCTAATGCTTGCTTTGTAATCAGAGTGTGGAAGAAGAAGTGGTGTCACAGATTTGTTGAGTGCTGCTTTTGCAGCAAGATCGGCCATCACATTCCCAGAAATACCTACGTGACTGGGTAACCAACAAAAGACGATGTCGTATTGGCCAGTGGCAAGATCATTATACAATTCAATAATTTCAATTAAAAGTGGATGGTTACAAGAAATATTTTAATAGCCTGAAGGCAAGAAAGAGAGTCGGAATATATTATATACTGTTTACGTTTCGAGTGTTTTATGTGACAGACGATGACAATATCTTCGTAACCCAAAATACATTCATCGAGCAGCGAAATGACAAGGTTTCTTCTGAGGAGGATAGCAATAGGGATGTAAATGTCTTCCTGGTGAGTTTAGTTTGTCTGTTTGAACCAAAACCACTTTTTCAGCCAAAATTGCCGATAAATGTATATAGGAAACACATTGTATTGTTCTGTTTCTCGGAGTTTCTATTTCGTTTCCATATTGATGGAATTATTGCTACTAATTAGTGCGTGATTGTTCCGAAAATCAGTTTCAGCGAGTGTGGACTTATGCTGTTTATCTTTTGTATTTTTCAGCGCTTCGTGGTCCCTCAAGAATAAAGATGTGTTCTATTTTACACCCCGGAAAACCTTAAAGAAGACGAGTGCTTTTTACCAACACCTGTTGATCTCAACACACTTCAAAACATTGTAAGTATACTTTGCAGTCATCCTTGATTAGTCGGACGTAAAACGAATTACCTCCTTTGAGCAACGGCTGCCACCCCGCTATACGAGGTCATTGCAGACGAACGCATCATTTGCAAACAATTATTTGGTTGCTTGAATACACACTGACACGAACACAAATTTCAGCTATGTTTCTACACAACTGTTTAACATAAATCATAGGCAAATGGTTTTGAAAGGAAATTATTTCAGCACAAAAATTAGACGTTGTACACCAATCTCCAATGTTTTGTATGTAGGAGTATTTTGGACAGATACTATATCGTCATGCTTTAAAGTTATTCTAAAGTGCATCTGATTTAAACGCTATATTGGCATGAATAATGGTCATTTGAAAACTTTGGTTTTGGAATGATCGAAATTTAACCTGATATGCGGTTTGGAAACGTGTATTTCAAAACCTGGGTTCAGAAATGATCGGTGCCAAGTCGCGGTACTAGTCTACCTCATTCAGGAAGGAACCCACTTTTCTACAGAGAAAATCGGAGATGGTTTACAAAAGAGACGTTGAACCCATCTCACTCTTCACTTAACAGTGTTAAATGCTGCATGTAATACATACTTTCTTTCTAGCATTCTCAGGTCGGTAAATACAACTTGGGTATTATTGATTACAATCTGAAACATTTCAGAGGCTCCCAACAATATGGCTTTAAGTGACAATCAAGGAAAGGTGTTGCTGTATTTTTCCATTATAACCCGACCCATTGTCTGTTGAAAGCAGGTATGTTGCTATTCGAGATTGTTCGTTTTGATGGCGAAAATGTTTCCGCATTGATGTGTGATTCATGTCAGACATAACTGTTCTGGGTTGGACACGTATGCATGTGTATAATTGAAAACCAAGTTTTACAACATAAAGTAGGGCGAAGCTGTATGAACACTACTATAAAGTGAACACTATTCTTCTTGCGGTATCTATGAATAATGATTCTGTGAATATATCTGCCACGTTCGAAATGTCTCTGCATTCCACCAAATGTTTAACACAAAGAAGGAAAATATTCACTTTGTCCGCAGGTCATGCTTACACCGCATGTCATCTCACTCAAGAAACTAGATTCTCTTTCACTAGCCCCCTAGAAACCAATAGAAGTAACAGTATTCGAGGAAATGAATTCATCGGAGCATGTTCTTATGAGGTCTTACATTCTATCGACAAAATAACCATGTCAGCGATAAAATGTGGGTCTCAATGATCTTGTGCTGCTTCAGACCGCTCTGGTCTAATGACTCTACTTTTGTTACGACCTTTACTCAATGCTCTCGCGTCATATTAGAATCCTCGCTCTTTAAACCCAGCATCTGAAAACTTCTAAAATCCATGCCCTAGACATGTGATTTCCCCAGTTATGAGAGGTCGATGGATGAGGACGTTAACGCCACCTGCTTTACGGTAACAATGATATACACGAAGAACGTACCATTATTGGAACATGTACTTAGTCACAATGTATAATTCCCAATGATGCTGACTTCCCTGGAGCGAGGAAGCTAGGCATGTGTCATTGTCTTGTACACAACATTGATGTATACTGCCGGGAAATATCACGATTACAAATATGTGTGAGTTAAATATAAAAAAGTAAATATTGCAATTACAGTTGATACTCAACAGTTTGTGTGGTCTTTTCTTCACGTATTCTTCAGTAATCTGCTGGAAGCACCGGAAATTTTAACAAAAATATAGAAAATAAACACCATACTCTGGTCTTTCTACTTGAATCTCGCGACGGATGTATTAAATCACTTGTTTGCAAAATGTGTAAAACGCTTTTTAACGACGACATATGCGTATAATTACGACGTCATTTTCGCGATGAACTGAAAAAAACAACAGAAATAGAGTGATGTAAATTTTAAAGTCACATCGGCAGTATTGCAGCCATATATTTACGAGAAATCTTGTAACCAGTCATCGACGGATTGTAAAATAAAACTAGTATCACAAGAAGAGTTAATACTAGCTAAAACGTAGGTTTGAAAGCAGAAAACTATATTGGTCGATACCGTGTAAAATGTGCCACTGATCACCAACAACTGAGGGTAGATCACCATACTAGAGGCAATGGAGACTTTCAGTGCTTCTGCTACTTGCATGGACGCTAGCTGGATTTAAACCAGCTGCTGGCGATTGTAGCAACAGAATAAAAAATGATAGTAAAGGATTTTTAACATCTCTCCCTTTCCCAGGAAAGAAAAGGCTCAAAGGTTTGACGATACGACTCAAATATCAAACAAAATAAAAGGTTATTGTCAACAAAATCGCGTCTACGAAAGAATCCTCCTGAATCCCTAACATAAGTCAAGCACTCCCCAAGCGTTATCAATATTAATCGACAGGAAATACCAGGCAGTACTTGACCCCAATGATGGACACTCGAGGTACTGAGTTCTCATGATCTTATTCCCAAGCATAATGTCTTCTGCAACAGCGTATTTTCCTGAATGTGATATATTCTGCCGTTTGATTCCAAAATAGAATGTATTCCCCAACTTCTTTCATCCTCGATCATACATCCTTTCTCAGGTGGATTCATGGATTCCTCATTACAGATATGCTACCCAAGTCAATGCCAGGTAACCCTGTCTATTAAGAAAGCACTGATAGCACATCTTTTAACTAGGCCAACACTGGAACCAACTCTCTTTAAACCAATTCTCTGTCATTTAGTTCCAGATAGATAGAATGTGTTGTAGTACATCGGCAATATTTCAGCCATATCGTGACGAGAACAATCTACTATATATCAGTCTGAAAATCAGTAAAGTTAGAGCTTAAAAGGACAGTAAAATTCTAGATTATCACTGGATTTACACCATCTCTTCAGCCACTGGTGAAAGAAGACAAATCTAGCCATGAATTAAAAGTACACATATTCTACGATTAAAAAAGTGGCAACTTTAAATTTACTTGAAATGTATTGGGACTTACGTACCCTCTCAGGAGGACAATAATTTTACAATTCTTCAACTCCCTTTGAAGGTACAGCCATTGGCAATCGAAGCTGACCATTATAAATCTAAAAACACCTACCTATTATAGAACCTTATCTATTTAATAAACATCAAAATCTCATTTTACAATTCTGTCTCTATTAAAAAGCAATGCTTAAATGATAATTAACTTTATTAAAAAGGTCCTTTATTGAAATATTAATCCCTTATGATAGGTTACGTCTTGGAGTCGATGGCGATGCATTATCATGGTTTCAGTAGGATCTTACAGGACGCAAGCAATCAGGTTTATCAATGGAGTAAGGTTTGAGTGCAGAGAACTAAGGTTTGGTGTACCACAATGCTCAATCCTGTTCACTGTATATACAAGCTCGCACAATACCCGTTGGTGCTACAGCCCGACTCTACAGTCTCAGGTATCATATCTGTGCTGATGAAACTGGGCTATGTCTCGGATTCAAGCCACTAACTCAATCATCCGTACAGAATACCCCACAGACAATAATAAATTGCATATCAGAGATCAAATGTTTGATAAACAGTAGTTTTCTGAAATTGAATGATGACAAAACTCAGATTCTCATCATCAGCGCCAGACAAAATCAAAGTTCAGGGTTCAAATTGGAAATACGCTTGTTCAACCCGAAAGTGCAATTCTAGCTGCCATCTTTGGTTCAACGTAAGCATTGAAAATCTGCAAATCTGCATATTTCTACCTAAGGAATGCCAGACAGATCTACAGATTCATATACACACCATCAGTAAAATGCCAAAAGCATGCATTTTGACATGCATACTTTACAGCGCGTTAAAACACATGTGGCAAGTTCATAACAGGCACACAAATGTAAGCGCACTTAAGACCAGTCCTGAAATACGTACACTGGCTCCCTGTTGACAAGAGTTGTATTCAAACTTTTTTGGTTTGTTTACAAGGCCATTGATGGGCATGCTCAATTCTATCTTCAGAAACTAGTCAACCTTCACAAGCCTGGAAGGTCACACAGATCAGCTAGTCAGCAAAGCTGTTCCATCTGTCCCAAACAGAACATATGGCGACAGAGCATTTAGCAGAACGGGTGCTGTACTCTGGAATGGATTACCCGAAAATGTCAGTAAATTGGAAAAATGTCAGCAGTTTCCAATCTTGTCTAAAAACCATCTTCTTCAGACGAGCATTCGTCTAGGCTCGCATGAGTAGGACTCTGGATGTGTACTGCTATACACATGTCTAATGTGATTTTTTAATTTGATACCCTAACTTGGTACTTTCGTCACTCTACATAGGAATATACTATGTACTGTTATTTCAAAAGCTGGAGAAAATATTTCTGGCCAGATCGATAATACACCAGCAAGGGACTTATTGATAATCAGCTGATTGATACACCTTTTTAGCGAGAAAAAATGCTGCTGCAAAGTGAGCAAAGGACATATTGATAATTAACTAATTGATACACCGAGAAATTGAAATTGATTTTACCGTGAATTAAATGCTGCTGTCGTGACTATATCTGTCAGAATTATGGCTTAGAAGGATCTCCTTGGACACATTAGACAACAGACACAGTTGATATGCATAATTCCTGGAATGTAATATGTCTGTATGAAAGCACAACACAGCCGAGGTATAAAGCGCTATATTTCATAGATTTTAGCTAAAATCGCCCACGTGATAAGGTAACAGAAAAATGAAAGGTTCGTGTATATTAATGGATATTGCAAATGTCGAGACGGTCGTATAATAAGTAACATTCCCACAACACTGAGATATATGCATTGCCTGCCATTTTCACAGTTTTGCTTTTACTTCTTCCAGGTCAATTTTTTATCGTACCTACTTTTAGAATGAAATATCGACTGTCGTGTACAAATACAGTGCTGTGTCTTTAATAATTTTAGCTAATTATTTTGACCAGGTTTAAGTCATACATGCATGGCTTTACGTACTTTCGATTTTTTGACCTTTTGCTTTCAGTGTATTTGGTCTTCACGTTTTACTGCTTCAGATAAGTGTTGAATTCAACTTGGTCCAAACATTTCATTTTTCAGCTTGTACTCATCTATTCCACAAAAGTTATGTAACCAAGATTATGATATCAAGATATCATACTACAGAGAGACAGGCAGTGTAATCTGTATTTAAAGACCAAATGGCCTGTCGTAAAGCTAGCAGATACTATAACGTATACTTGAGGATTCGGTTGTTGTAAGATAAAACATGATAACGCATAGATCATGCGTTTTGAATTGACGAGATGAATTATTTGCGGCTTTATGACAAGTGATGCTGGAAAATGATACCATATGTATCATTTGATCATAGAGATTACAGGTGGTATAAAGTAGTTTAAACTATCATACATACACTCCAAACATAGAGAAAGTTTAAGGTCGTGCAGAGGCCTTGTGTTATACATTAAGGGGATGTACAGTTGCGGAGATACCTCGGCTTCATCAGTTATCGTAAAGTATTAAAGATAAACTAAAACAAATTTATAACTGTATTATTACACTGAATTTGAATTTTTAGAAGTACTAGCATAGGGGACACTGTTGGCTCGTGTCCATTGCTCCAAACCGCTTAAGAATATATCCGTGTTCATCTGAACCATTGGATTCTCTTGCAGTAAAGTGGTTTCACAACTTTCACAACATTAATAAAACAAGAATCGACCCTTTTCATCTTTAAAGTTTATTCTTTCTAAAAATCCCACGAGGATGATAAACACGCGTTAGTCAACGAATGTGCATATCTGGCTTCTCAACGGTGAGTAAAAACATTAAAACACATCTTCGTTATGTGTATTTAGATACATTACAAACTGATCATTGTATTGCCGGTTTCAACATCAAGTACATAAAGCACGATACACCACTTCATAATCGGTTTCACATTTTCAGGTGACATCTACAACATGTCTTATGGGGTTTGGTTTTAACATCACTTTCGCCCCAGGCCATAATACCTTTATACAAGGCAGAATTCCTATAAGGGAGACACTGTCTGATATGAACCTTAAACGCAGTTGCTTTAGAGTAGAAATTACTGACAAATCTCTCATATTGATAGCTCTAAGACGGTCAACGATAACTATTTTGAGGGTGCTCAGCAATAATTCAAGCATTTTGTCCACACTAGAGGCATACAGTAATCCATTAGATCAATTGGTTGAAGCAGGCCTCTTTTTACAAGGTTCCAGAGGAGATTTATTTAACCTGGGATTGGAAGTGCATTCATTTGTTAATGTATGTATTATGGATTTGGGATCTCAAAGGCAATACCACAGTTACCAATAGGTCGTCTTTATAACGATCCTCTCGCCACACACCTCTCTGGGTATTTCAGTTCTCTCAGTTTTTTATACAGATATGCTGATGTGTATGTTTTAGAAATGAGGACTGGGATTTCAGTAATATGTGAATTGGAAAAATATTTCTGGGAAGTGTGTGTCAAATGTCAGGAACAGTTCCTGTGAGGCCAGGGAGTGGATTTTCACACATTCCTGAGACGTTGTCTGTGACAGTGCGTGAACAGAATATACTAGTAATCATACGACTAATATCATCATCTTGGAAACGGAACAACATTTTGACTGATAGGACGAATTGTATGGATACCAACTTCTTCATTGCGTGATAGAAGTTGGTATCCATACAATTTGTCCTATTTGTACACCTCAACTTCTAAAATGCCACTCAAACAACATATTGACTGGACGTTACCTATAATTTTCCTAAAAGTGTCATAGTGTTATGGTTTTATGCATATAGATGGTAATTAATAGTGTTATCATCTTGATCGAAACAAATGTTTAAAACAGTACAATACGTGGTTGTTAAAATTTGTCGAACCATTAAAGTGTCTACTGTAGATCAATTACCATTTGGGTTTAGGATCATGTCTACGATCTTGGACTTTAAATGTGTTACAATACAGTTGATAAGACTATTAATATTTATCTGATCTCAGAAAAAAACGTTTCACCCCAAGGCATTATTGTTCTCGTAAACACAACCCAGAAACACATGTAATAGGTGTACGAAGGGAACAGGAAAACAGAACCTACATGCCACAGCCAACACATGTAGGGGGCATAAAACATGAGTTCCCATTTTTATAACCCTTTTAACCTTAAGACAGCCGTGTCTTTATGGTGACAAGTGTTACATGCCAAGTGTGTGTGGTACCTCCACTAAGTCGGTCTGACGTTGACTTGTAAGAAACACCTGCATCAACTCTCATGCTTCGATCGACTGAGTTTCACTGTGATATTGCAGTTTGGTTATTATTGAATATTCCTTTTACCAAACAATACTTGAAGTGAACTATTTTAATTGCTTGCTATATTAAATACATCGAATCTGACAGAATGGACACCGGAGTCTGAAATATGTCCTTGTACATCATAAGGATACTGTGAAACAAGTTCCTCAAACCATCCAAGCATGTGAACATGGTGGTGTTGGCACGTTTGACTTATTCATTATTTTAAAAAAATCAATCTGTGACAGCATGCATTTGTACACAGTGGATAGATACGTGCTCACCAGTGACGTCAAGATCAATGTCCACTTCAAATAAAAATCGGATATGTACTGTAACAGAAAAAGAGAAGTAGAAACGAGAGGTATGATCGAAATGTCCTGTACTCGTACGAACCATGGCGAAATGCACAATCATTAGGGTAAATCAGTGTAATTACATGACAGCAAGTATGTGGAATTTGTGATATTACATTAATTTTACAATAATTGAAAAGTAGACAGACGGGCACTAATTGAGGCAATAAAATAACTTTTTGTCTTGCCAGATGTATTTCTACCCGCACCAAGTAAACAATTATTTCCCTAAATAATAACGCTTCCAAAATAATGCCTAAAGTATGATATGAATTAAATGGTTTTATGCTACGCAGATATTATCCAGAAACGTAACAACTGAAAAGCCAGGAATAATATATTGTCTCCTGGTTCTTCTCCTATGTTTGTGTCAGGAGATGCACATCAATTTGAAGAGTGGTCACTGTTTCGAAGAATTGGCTCCACTGTCGGTATTTTGATAAATTAAACCCCATTACGTTTGACAACCATACTTATCACTTCAAGGCGGATTTCCAATCATTTTCCTCAGGCGTATTAAGTAGTTAAAGACGTGTGGGCATTCAGTTGATGATTTATGGGAAAAGGTACCAGCGTTAAGAGGGGTGCGATGTTTCTTTTGTGAACAACAGGGCCTTCCAGTGCCACAACCTGAAGTGGTATATATTGATTTCATTATTCCAACGGCACTCTCTACCATATAAACATTGTTAACCCAGACACACTGTTACCAGTGAGTATGAGGTTTTGAGGTTAAAGAGGCGTGCATTAAAGGACATAAAATGACAGACGCGTTTGGGAACGGATTATCGAGGAAACGTGTGTCTGGCAGTAATGACGTTGAGCAGAATTTACACAACAATATTATGGTGTATACACACCCCATACGCCATTACCCACAGCCCTAATCTGTTAAACACAAAATCGATAATTTACATTTCATATTGTGAATGGGAGAGTGATTCGGTTTAACGCTTCTTTGAACATTGTTTCAGTTATACCACAGCGTAGAGTTGTGTGCGGCATCAGGTCCAAAGTAACGCTGGTCTTCAGACGTTGAGCGTTTTAGTGACAGGAACGAGTATGGTGTTCAGTTGACAAAACTAGAAACAAAATAGGTCTACGCTTGGAGTCGAACTGACGATAATAGGATTCTCTGTATTGAGTACAATCACCATTCATAGCAGCTGTGATAACTTGTATTTAATGCCAAGCATTGGCCACTTACAATTATATGTCAAACTCTCTCCTCGTGTTTTTTGTCTGTTTGTTTGTGAGTGTACGAGTATGTGATGTTACAAATTCAATGATTCTGTAATTGATGTAGCATCAAATAGTCAGTTGGGAATCTAATGCACAGGGCATCCAGACTCGATTGTTCATAGACCGCCATTATACAGCTGGACTATTGCTGAGTTGGGCGTGAAACTGAACTCACTCACTGTAATCATTTGTAACTATTAAACCACACTATTCATTTGCAAACAGCATATGAGTCTCATGTTGCACAGATCTAACAAATAGATATCTGAATGCAACGTAAGACTGTCGTGGGTAGTTACAATGTCAGTTTAGTGCAATTTACAAATCTGATTCATGTAATATTTGTCGATGCTCGGACTGCTATTCAGGGTGCATTACAACCCTTGAATATTATGTGGGAGGGGTTCACGTACTTGAGAGGTATGAATATATGGTTATCAATACTGTATATGTTATGTCATATTGTATGATGTGCTCATTGTACTCTATCGGTATTGAGCCGACTAGTTGCTATGTACACATACTTGCCTTATATTTTCTCATAGTTTTGTGCTCATTAACTTGGGATGAATAACCTCCCCCGTAAAAAAACAACACCCCCCAAAAAACAAACAAACAAAACAAATGAAAACAACAACAAACAAACAAACAAACAATGCTGTATATATCTTGTTACATTCCAGTACAGTAAAGTCTAAGCTGACTTACCACAAACGTTAGCACCAAGCCTCTCAGTGTTTACAACGTTTCTGTCTCCCTGACCTATTCCGTTTTTCAGATCACGTCACAAACCGCCAATAGACTTTAATCCAGCAGAATTGCGCAATTACTCTGAAATGCCATTGTGAGTAACAGGAGCTACCTCTAAAACCCACAAAAACAACAGTTCTGAGGGTGAAAGCAGTGGCGTTGATTAGTTTCAACACCTAATTCACAAGATCAAAGGATTCAGCCGTGAAGGCAAGTAAACTAAACGCAAATATCTTTCTGCTGCATGTCGGCAAATCAGACATCACATCAACAGTTACTGTTCCCGAAGGTCAGGCCTGTCAGTCATACCCACTACAATGGGACTTCTATTGAGGTTTACATGCACATTTACACATTGACACCATGTAAATACTTTTTTGGTCACGATGTTACTAACAGAGGACCTTTCTCACAGCAGCAAATTTGCACTGGTCATTTCATTTGTTTAACTGTCTATTGTAATGACAGGTTAATTTTATGTCTTCTCATTTAAGGTCCTGCTCACTCACTGAAAGTGTGTTTACATATAGAATAGATACATTATGTTTTATTTTGTGTCATGTAGAAAGTGATGGCACAACGTTTTCGTCATCTTTTGACCACATCGATTTGTTTCTAAAGGTTTTGGTCCCCATAACGATAACTTTAAAATGGGTTCCTATCTTGATGTCCAAAATAATACATTCCAGACAAATATGATGATATTTTCTCGTGTAACGCATACATGTGTGCTCCCTGACTCGTACCATTCATGTAACGACTTTAATATGCCTATATTTATAGGGACGGCCTGTATTCTCTGAAAAAGACAGTGTTTGTGCTGGCAATAACCAGAGATAGAGCGAGGGTACAGTCCCTTGTTTTGATAGGTGTGGTCAAGCAAAAGTGTGTCTCTGACATTCTTGGCCTGAATTTGAAGAGTGAGAACGAGGTAACTGATGCTTTGTACTTTAACGGCTTTCCAAATGTTATAAATCCCTTTCCCTGAATGTTCCACAAGATTTAAAATTTCGAGAGGGACAAACAGTTTTATTTTACAGTAAGAATATCATTTCAGTCGAACCAATTATGGAAATATGTTGGTGAACGTGGACTTAGCAGCTGATGATATGTTGATCATGAACTCAACCATGACTATCTTATGTTTACGGATGTTTCATGTTTCCAATGTTTCATAGTTGGAGGAAACAATTTTTAGTTGGAGGGAACACACGTTTACAAGATTGTGGACCTGGGAGTTTAAAGAATAAAAACACTGTCAGAATCTGGTAACTCTACATCGCCAAAATACAAAACATGGAGATGCTAGACTGAGCCATGTGGATATCAGTTCCAAAGAGAAGACATTCAGTAGTAGTTCCATTACGTTTCAACCTGTTGAAATTGAATATCCAGGTTTTAAACTCACTGTAGCACTCAAACATACGGTGAAGTGCATTCTATCTCAACTGACCTTGGTTTGAAGGCATTATGTATTTGAACATCATTTGCATACGGCTCGAGGACGGAACCCCGTGGGACACCACAATCAAGATGAATTTTATCAGATATGGACCACTTCACAGACCCGCTTTGATAACGTCCAAAGAGATAAAAAGTAAACAATTGATGGTCAGTACAATCTATTCCAGACTTAATCTCCAGTCGAAGAAGTATCTCGTTGTGATCTATAGTGTCAAAAGCGCAATACGATCAAGGAGGATCAACAGTCCAACGTTGCAGTTGTCTACACCAATGATTTGCCACTCTGGGAAAAACGGTCCCCGTGCTGTGACCAGCCCGATAAGCAGATTGGGAAGCTTTAAGGCTCTTGGAGCTGTGCTCAGTTAGATATTTTATGAGTCGTTGACTAACTTATTTATTAAAATATAACTTCAAATACAGTTTTCAAAACAGTAGAATTGTTCACAAGTGTTTTCAGCCAACAAAGGATGTACACTGAATGTACAGTCTGTAAAAGAGGAAACAGAAAATGAATAAACTCTTATTTCTATCGAATCTGTAACCGACCTATGCAAAATAATTCAACTGCTGTCGGGATGGGACACATTAACATCTGGATCAGATATTTCATCATAGAACCAGACATATCAAATAATGCCACAAATAAGGCCAATATGTCAAGGCCAGTATGACATCTGCTCAAATCATTCTACATGTTTCTAAGGCAGTTCTTGTCCTCTTGCTTTACGAATATACATGCCGCCAAATCCTCGTCTCAAGGACGGTAAACCTCAAGGCGAATCGAGGACTTTCTTTTCAATAATATTGTCTTACTTTGATATTCAACCAAGTTCAGTTCATTGTCTTTCGCTACCATCTTGCACATCAGTTAAATTATGGCAAAAGTGCCTACATTCATTGGGACGTTGGATTCACGAAACTTCATAATTTATTCGTTTTTAATATTCCTTATTAAGATGTACTGTGCTAAACGTATACAAAAATGCGGAACAGGCTCGATGGCAATAGACACTGTTCCTCCGGTAGCTACGAGAACGAAAACATGTAACGTCAAACCAAGAATTTCCCTGAACAAACGGTGCAATCACTGATGCGTGCTTTTGGAGATAAGAAAATAGATTTCGAGAGAGTCGTACACGTACCACTTCTAATTGCACATAAAAAGAACATTCACTGTAGAGTATCGAAACTGAACTGTAGAAGCCAAAGGATGGTAATACTGCTCGAAATAAAAGGACATTTGCTAATTTACAAGATGGTGCCATGGCTTTGTTGTACGGTCTTGTGGATAAGTTTGGTTGTCACTCGCTCCTGCACAAGCCACAGAATGAAACGTATCAGTCGGTCTGACATATTCCGTATGTAAGGGGATTTTCTGGTTTTTTTTTAGGAAGATATTACCACCTTATATCAAGACACCTTATCTGTTCATCATTTCCACATTATACTGCATAATCGTGTTTGTCTAAACCTCACTGGTGTCAGCTTGGGATCCTCCTGACGGAGAGAGATTGCATGAGTTCTTTCAACATGCTATACTCAACATGCTATTGAACTAAGCTCCTTTTCCAAAATTCACATTGAATGCAATAAACTTCTTTCCTATTTTATTTTAGAAAATGGCACCACTTCAAAGTTGTAAAGGAGGCCAAGTCTTAGGTCTTATTTTCGGCATTTAACTGCTTTACCGCATATCAAATCCATTAAAGCCAAATGCCTGAAGGTACTCGATTTGTTGAAAGTTGTTTCAAACTCAAAGTGGCGAGGGAATCAAGCTACTCTCCTACACCTATACAAATCACTGGTCCGTTCAAAACTTAACTATGGCCCCATCGTATATGGTCGAGCTTGTACATGCAGCTTAAAGCTTCTTGATTCTGTCCATCATCTCGGCCTTAGGCTTTGTCTTGGGTCTTCTGCTGACAGTCTCTATGTTGAAGCCGATGTACCATCTCTTATACAACTTCTTATAAAATTATCTTTACAATATATTTACAAAGCTAAACCTGCATTTATCTGTGTCTTTTTCCCTCGTTGTGAGGGTTTGAATAACAAATAATCATCTTTTGTTCCGCCTCTTGGGCTCAGAATTAAACCTTTTGTTGTTAATGCCGGCATCGAATTGAAAAATATGGCTCCTTTCCGACTTCTTTCTTCTCATCCTTGGTATTTGGAAAGGCTACAAGGTGACCTGACATTAACTACATTTAAGAAATTAGAAAATAATGACTTACAATATAAACAAGAATATAATCAATTTAGAAGTAAAAATTATACTTACAAATCCTTATCTTACAAATATCTTCTAGATTAACGGATAGCAGTTCTATTTTCACAGCTGAAGCAAACGCCATATTTACGGGTCATAAATATATTCAAAGACACCCTAAACATATACAATATACAATCTATTCTGACTCTCTTTTCTGCCTTGAGGCTATCAAAAATTATCGTGTAAACACCCACATTTAATAGAAATTATTGAACCATATAATGATCTCGCTTAATTATTGCGTTTTTGTTTTTTTTAAAAAAAAAAAATAGATTAGTTAAATGACTTGTAAATAATCAAATATTTAATTATTGGTAGTTGACAGTAATAACTGACGTTGTTAGTGGCTGTACTCTCAAAGAATGTCTTGTAAAAAATATTGTCCTCCTCTTAAAACTTTTGAAGTAAATATAAACTTACCAGGATATTTAGATGTAGTATTCTTGTGTTTAAATTTTGGCTAACATTTTATACAATCGCCAGCAACTGAAGAGATAGTGTAAATCCAACTAGGGTCCATGCAGGTAGCAAAGGTACTGTAAATCCCCATGGTCCCTAGTGTGGTGATCTACCTTCTGTTTTTTGGCGATCTATAGCCTGTTTTAATACTTTATTGTCCAAATAGTGATATTAGTGTTAACGTTCCACGCTAGTATTAATTCTAATTGTGATATTCTAGTTGTTTTACTGTCCTTCGTCGACAGGTTTTTTTCACACTATCCATATATTCTATTTCAGTGTTAAATGTTCTCGTCACGATACGGCTGAATGACTGGCGATGTGACGTTAAGTATTGACTCGCTCACTCACTAGTTGAGAAAAAATCAAACATGATCTTGTCATTAAGGGTGGGTTTTTGAAAAGTATACTTTTTAGGTTACATATTCTATTAGTTTAAACGTTTTACTAGGATATAAGTATTATGGGTGGATAAAAGAAAGAAACCAGCCCCTGAACATATATAACCTAAACGTTAATTGCAGTTTGAGGCTTTTGTCCCTAGGAAATCGATGAATGATTAGAAAGTGAGGAATAACATTAAGTGTAAATATAGGCCATACGTTTAAATACGATGTAAACGTAGATGTCCGCTGATCTATATTTCCATTACGAAACACGACCAGAAAACGCCAATACCAAAGTCACCCATAACCTTTGGAACTATCGGCACAATACATTCCTCTTGGGTGAAAAGAGCAACTTTGATTTCCGAGTCGTACTATGCAGAGTGTTCATGCAGCAAAGAAGATGAATTTGACTTGAAATCCAGTATGATGTTAATAACAGTGATCACTGCTGAACTATGGATATATGGATGGAATCGGTTAGAGGTTTTCTCTGTTGAAATCTTTTTGTCTGTGCTGAATGACACTGTTGTAAGCACCTTTCATTGTGTAACAGGGGATGGCGACGATGAGATCTGGTTGGACATTGTAACTGATGATATATGTCCTTGTTGTGTGAACGTTTCACTCGCTTGTGTATTCAATTAGTCCAAATTAATCTTTTGCATTGCACTCTTAGTCATCTGTTTCCTCGCATGGTGACTGCCGGCACCATCCAACTGACGAAAATCGTTTCAGATAGATTTTATCTCAGCCGGTGAAGACAATTAGTAAGTGATGTCATACATGGGCAATGCATTTCTTTACTGTGCTTCTTTTAATAATATTAGTTCTCCTTTGTTTATTGCATTTTCAAAATATTTGGATGTTTTAAATGGTTTGTAAATAGATATTTTATGCTTGGCAGTTTGATTTCGTAACTCCAATTGTTAGTGGCCGTATCCTCATTGGGGGTTAAAGTATCGTAGAGTTATTGTGCTCCTGATAGGATCCGTGAGTCCCAAAACTTTGAAAGTTAAACTTCGGCTTGTCAGAGTTTTAAAATGTTTAATCTCTTTTAAAATTTGGCTAAAAAGGGGGGAAAGGGGGGTTGTGTGTAAATCTAGCTAATGTCCATGCAGGTAACAAAGGCATTGTAAATCCCCACAGTCCATGGCGTAGTGATGTACCTTCAGTTGTTGGTGATCCATAGCCAGTTTTATATTGTATCGTCCTGTAAAGTTGAAGCACAGATCACTACTTGCATATCATGGGACATTTGTTGCTACTGTAAATTATAACGTCAATCAACGTCAATATTTCTTTTTGTTGGTTCTGAGATTTGCACTTTTTCTGTGTTTGAGTAACGCTCCTTTCTTAACATCATCACATTGTATAAAATCACGCATTCACCTCAAGACATACAGCACATAAGATTGACATTGACTTGCTGCTGGTGATATCTGCTCTTCAGAAAAAATGGCCGACGTAATCAAACTACAGAATGTTGAGTAATTACCGTGAATAAAAAAGTTAAGCGCCACCAAGTATATTTTGCAAAAAATATAGGTTGTCACATAGGAAATCTTTCAGAAAAATAGGCTGTCATAATTTGCTTTAGTACTTTTAGATTAAAAACAAGGCCATAATAGAGAAATTGCTCTCATTGCCTTAATACATTATCTGAATATTTTAAACTTGTCTTTGTTCTGTTTTGCTGGGTCACAAGGGGGTTTCTTACATAGTTTGTCACGGTAAATTCTTAACCGTAACACATTATTCAGTATTATACAGTATTCCACTTAGCCGTCTCAGAAAACGGGTATGGTATTGGAAACACAGAAACATAAACAGGGCGTCAGTGATATGAAGACACAGTCAGAAGTTTCTGGCTTCCCAAGGGGATGCAATAACACAACGAAAATCTTGATTGTTTGTTTCTTTACACCGCATACATACACTGATGCTGTCATACGACAAGCTTGAGTTGGTACAAGTGGATTTTCATGGGGCATTTCGATGAGTGCCAGTTGCGTTATGTCAAAATATGCCTGCATGATTCCTTAAAGGAGACCTCAACGACAGGAAAGGATTAATGGGGATTATTTCTATTCCACACTGTTAATACATTCTGAATGAATAATCACGATCGAATGTTCCGCTAAACAAAGTAGAAATGATATATAGGCTACCTTACTGACATATTTACGACAAGCCTCTCACAAAATGTCCTTGATTTGATCCATACATATGACATATTGAAATACCACAACGCATCCCTCGAGGTATCTGGTCTCCGTAATTTACGAATCTGACGGAGGTAATAACTTTCTGAACCTATGCTCTGAATCTGTCTATCATGAGTGTCAGCTATATCCCCAGGACCAATTCTCGCATATGATGTAGCATTAAATTTATTGGCCTATGTGTTCCCAGCTCCGCTAAGAATACGTGAACCGTGTAGTTGTTGGCTTGTAACCCGCATATGTGTACAGCCTGTGGGAATACTACATAACTTGGAATATTCTCAACATATGCTACGTATGAAAGTCATGTCACCAGTTCCGTTACAAGTCAGTGTCTTAGTTCTTTACATGATAATGAAGGCATTGATAATTTAACTTCTTTAAGAGTCATTTTAGAAGCTGGGAAGATCTTTATGGAAAACAGCTTAACTTCTTTTAGTCTGTGAGTGCGACGTTTCGACACAGGTTTTCGATACAAGAATGCACATTGACACATCCCACTCAGGAAATAAGAGAAGTTGTTATATGTACACATTCTTGATTATAGATATGTGAAATAGGTCTGTCACTGTAGAGTGCTTATTAAAATGTTTTTGGTTTCTCACTTCAGGCTTTGATCAGTAATTGGTGACTCCTGGAAACTGGGTGTTTTCTGGGTTTCTTGAATTGGGGGGAGGTGCATGTTTGCTTAACATTGTGTCATTCTCTAATTAATTATTTGTTTAAGCATGGGGGTCATTGCAGCGCTAGAAAACATGAAGATGATTCTAAACAATTAAGCTTGTTCTGCCAACATTCTGACTGTGAAGAAATGATTATTTCTGATTTGAATGGTTGTGCTTGAATGGAGGCCTGCAACTGATTTCAAAGAATGCTTGAGGTAAGAACAATGACAAGTGTTTGACGAAAAATGTGTCTTTGCCTTCATTTCATAGTTCATAGTTCAAATTTGATTTGGAGCCTTAACGTAAAGCTCAAAAAGTGTATGTCATTCCCGCTAATGTAATTCTATCAACTGAGTAAAACACGGTTTTAAATGATTATATGTGTATGAACATTTTGTACATCGAAGTGTGTTGAGAAATGTTAAAGATGACAAGAATTTTTATGGATGATCAACTTCTTTATTGCAGGGTAGCGACGTTTCGGTATAGATTCTAATACCGTTTTCAAGCGTGTGGGGAATGGCAGGGGGAGTACAATATATATACAGCAGAGATGAGCATGTGATGACAATACAACAATAACAGGATTAACAATAACTATTTGAGGTAACAATACATTAGAGAAGTGTTGAGGTAAGCTGATTAAGGACTGAAGCCAGCGGGTGAGTTGACAGAAGCCAGAGTGAGATGAGTGGATTAATTGGTGGAAGCCAGGGTGAGTTGAGTGGATAAATTGAGACTGGGGGCCAGAGTGGGTTGATTAATTAGTGTTAATGATGCAGTTGAATGCCGGAGAGACAAAGACGCCTTGATCCCTGTTGATTGTTGGGTTGTGTCTGCGGATTTGTACTGCTTCAGCAAGTTTGCGTTGTTTGAAGTCATGTTTGTTGCTAGCAAGTGTTGTGACAGTGTCCCAGTTGATGTTGTGGTCAGGAAATTTGGTGATGTGTTCCGAAATGGCTGATTTTGTGTCACCTTTGTTTGTGGAGGTTTTGTGTTCTTTGATGCGTATGTTGAGTGGTCTGGATGTTTCCCCAATGTAGTTGCTGCCGCAGCTGCAGCTGATGTTGTAGATGACGCCTTTAGGGTGTTGTTGTTGTGTACTGTGTTTCCTACCGTTGGCCTTAATGATTGTTTTGAGGGGTGTTCCTGTTGTAAAGTAGGTGTCAATGCCTGCTTGTTGCTTGAGTAGGCGACTGATGTGGTGTGATGTTTTGCCGGTGTATGGTAGTGAGATGCGTATGGGAGCGGGATCAGGCTTGGTAGTAGTGGGTTTGGGAGGTGGGTTGACAGTGGAGTTAATGACACGGTTAACAAGTTGGGGAGGGTAGTTGTTTAGTTGAGTGAAGACATGCTTGAGATGGTTTAGTTCGGGTTGAGGGGAGACAGAGGGTAGGTTTAGGGCACGGCGGGTGAGGGTAGAGATGATGCCCGTTTTAGTTTTAGTTGAGAAATGTTGGATACTAAAATTAGTTTACGTCAGTCTATAGTCAGCAAACAAACACTTGCATTGTCATTTTTGTCCAAGTGACTTTTCCATCTTATCATTTTTTGCTTTCAAATTGGATTTGTGAAAAAGAAATTACTGCAGTTAAGTCTTGGGGCTATACTTGAGACCTACTTTGGTTGTCAGCCCAGAACTGAAGAGGTCGTATTGGACACACCAGATATACACATGAACACCTTTTGAAAGATGAGGATCCTCCGTCCTGCGTCTCTTGTGATGAAAGAATCACAATCAAAGATGTCTTGCTTGACAGTGTTGAATATTCCATCACAAGGGATATATATTTCAGTGAGTGAGTTAACATTTAACGTCACATCGAGAATATCTCAGCCATATCGTGACAAGAACATGTAACATTTAAATGAAATATTGCATGATGTTAAAATCAGTCAACGAAGGACAGTAAAAAGTGGAAAGTTAAAACTAATATCACTGTTTAGACAATACAATATAAAAACAGGCTATAGATCGTCAACAACAGAAGGTAGATCACCATACTGGGAACCATGGGGACTTAGAGTACCTTTGCTACCTACATGGACCCCAGTTGGATTTACACCATCCCTTCAGCTGCTGGCGATTGTAGGAAACGTTAGCCAAAATTATAACAACAAGAATGCTACGTTTAAAAAGCCTGGTAGGCTCACATAGACTTGAAAGCTTTTTGGATTTCCGTACCCTCTCAGGAGGACAATAATTTTACAATACTTCAACTCCCTTTGAGGGTACAGCCACTAACAATTAAAGTTATTAAAATACATCTATTTACAGAACATAGTACTCATAATTCAACCATGAAATCAATTCCTTTTAAAAAACCCAAAAATTAAATGAGAACTAACGTGTTAATGTGTTAAAAAGGTCCTTAATTGTTTCAGCTGTAAAACACATATCCCTTATGATGGAGAATTTAACACAGTGAAACATGATGTGCTTGCCCGTGACTCTCTCATCACAAGGGATGCAAAACGGAGGATCCTCACCTTTTAACACGCATGCACGAGTGTATCTTGTTTTGTTACGAGTGTGTATTTTCTGTATATTTTGTTATTAATTCACTAATAATTATTATTGGGTCACAGTGTGTAGTGTTTTGAATAATAATTATGATGGGTCACATTTCATTTAAAAGCTGGTCAACACTTTTAGGATTCTGGTTTTCCGGAATATATCTGCTCCTAGTTTTCGATGTGCTTACTTCCAAGAGACTTATTCTATGGCATTCTACAGTGTTGACGATGTTCGTTTGTGCCCGAACTTTCGGGAATGACTTAGTAAATATATGTAAAGGCTGGTTGCTGTGTTGAGGGCGTCACTCATTCATAGTTGCTGGAGTTACATCACTGCCACACTTAATCATCAAAACCCGTCAACGCCTGACCTACATTATCTGCTGAAACACCGATCACTGTGTTGACATTCTGCATAATTGATTACTTCTCGTACTGAGACTTTGGCGAGTTTGCTATATTGTTTTTGTGACCCATTGACTTAGATTTTGTCTCTCTTGAATTGTATTTGTAATCAGCATTGTTATATTGACTTGTGACTTTGTATATCTTGCTCTCGTTGTATAATAATACAGAATTTGAACGTAAACGACTTGTCTTTGTTCTGTTTTGCTGGTTCACAGGGGATTTCTTACATAGTTTGTCACGGTAAATTCTTAACCGTAACAGTATGACCAATACGACATCGTCTTAAAATAACCTCTTCAAATCTGGAATGACAGCCCAAGTAGGTGTAACCAATATACGGTTATATTTCACGTTATCTATATATACCTACTTGGGTGTCCCACTTCTCCTGCATCAGGTCACGGATGTAAGTTCTTATGCTAGCTTTGTAATCAGAGTATGGAATAAGAGGTGGTGTCACAGATTTGTCAAGTGCCACTGTGTTACCAGAAATGCCTACGTGGCTGGGTAACCAACAGAAGAGGATATCGTATTGGCCAGTAGCAAGATTATTATACAATTCAATAATTTCAATTAAAAGTGAATGTTCACAAGAAATATGTTTAATAGCCTGAAGGCAAGAAAGAGACTCTGAGAAGATTATATACTGTTTATGTTTAGGGTATCTTTCAGCCGTTAATATGGCACTAGCTTCAGCTGTGAAAAGAACTGTTATCCGGTAATCTAGAAGATATTCATTCTTGATCCAATGACAGTGGTACAATGCCGCCCCGCCCATGGTTCCACCTGTAAATAAGGATTTATAATTGCTATATTTGTGTAAATAATTGATTATATTCTTGTTTATATTGTAGTTCATTAGTTTCTGATTTTTTAAATGTGGCCAAAGTTCCACTTGGGGCCTAACCAATTGCCAGGGAGGAGAAAAAACAATACGGGAAGGGGCTATATTATCCAGCTCAATGCTGGGAGCAGAATAAGTGGTTTTGTTCTCAAACCAAGAGGCGGAACAAGAGAAGATTTGTTATTGTATAATAGCTCATACAGAGGATTGAAAACACAGTTATATGCAGGATTTGACATTGGAATGTAGTTATGTTACATACTGTAAAGCTAATTTTTTATGTCGCTGCTCAAGAGATGGTTCATCAGCCTCTACATACAGGCTGTCAACAGGTGAAGTCTTAGACCTTCATGATGGACAAAATGCAATAGTTTAAGTTGCTTTTGCAGGCTCAACCATTTACAAATAAGCCAGAATCAAGCTTCGAACGGAGTGATCTATACAGGTGTAGAAGGGTAGCTTGATCAGCTCCCCACTTTGAATTCGACACGACTTTCAATAAATCAAGTGCATTCAGGCATTTAGTTTTTCGGGATTTGATATGTGGAAGAAAAGTTAAATGGGAGTCGAAAATCAGAGCTAAGAACTTGGCCTCCTTGACAACTTTTATAAGAGTGCCATTTAAAAAAACAGTTCTGGGTCCTTATGTAGTTTATATTTACGGCAAAAATGTATGCAGTTAGTTTTTGATTTAGAAAATTTAAAGTCGTTTTCAAGACACTATATATCTATATTTTTGTTTAAACATAACTGCAGTTGCCGTTCACTAGTGTGCATATTTTTCCCACGAAAAGAAATACTAAAACCATCCACAAATAACGATCCATCAATTGGTTGTAATTCTAGTTGTTTTACTGTCCTTTGTCGACAGGTTTTATAATATACTTGAACTGCCGATGTGACGTTAAATATTGACTCAATCGCTCACTATACTTGAGCAAATGTTAACTGTGAAAAATCCAATCGACTTCAACTCAATATGCTACATGCAGTTGACAGGTTTTGCACACAACGTGAAAACGTCGGTACTTTTCTGGTAAGGCTGGGATGGCAAGGTTGCGATTGACATCTGTGGAGGCGATGTCCTTCACAAGATTAAGGATCATCATGATTTCCTGTTTTTCTAACGTTTCTTTACTTTGTTCTGCGTATTAAAAGCAACTGTAGCTGACAATTATGTTTCCCGGTATCATAACCTGATTATCTTCAAGTAAGTATTTCTCTAGTCTTAAGCCAAATGTAAAGTTATTTTACCGACAAAAGGACCGCCAATATTCTGGCTGATAAGGGGATAATGGATTAAGAAACCGAATTCCATCAGGAAGAAAAGAAAAATTAGAAGACACTTTTTTGTGGACATGGATAAAATAATTTCGCTGCTATTTCGATCAATCTTGACGGGAAAGTGACATCTTTTGAAAGATTCTTTAACTGAAGTACATTCTTTGCTAAACCAAAAGACAAACGCTCGGTGGAATTAGACATAATACCGAGACAATCAATATACTTCCATAACAACCTTAGTGTTTTTTCCTTGGGGTTTCAAGTCAGTTGGTGGTTCAAATTCAGTGTAAAATTATCAAACAATCCGAATGCAAGTGGAGGACATTATGACTTCTTCTGTTGAGTGATATTATGGCTGATGTGTTGTTGTTACCTGTGCAACTACTTGCAGTCCTAGTTTCCGGTTAGAAGATCGTTTACGGACAGTATTCCCTCTGACACATCACTTTTTTAACATGAAACTTTTTTTTTAAAAAGAAACTTCATAAAATGTAATTTTTAAAAATAATGAATAAATTTTCTCTGATGATGCATCTATATATCCAAAATGGGATCCCTATCTTTCGAATCTAGAAGAACGTTAGTAAACCCCACTCAAACCTATTCATTCGTCGTGCAAATGACGTTAGTGCCAAATCAGGTTTTGCACGTGATCTTGCAGGTTCACCTTCAGATTTGCAGACGGTAGGCATAGAGTCTGGAGACGACGTTGTGAACGGTATGCCGAATGTTGTGTACAGGAAGTCGACAGATTTGGGGGCGGAAGTTGCATGGTGTGTTGTGCTTTCTGTGGGAACAATCGTCCCCGACTTCTGGTCATCCGTGGAAACCTCACAGCTGCTGCGTACCGCGACCAGGTGCTCATCTCTGAACTCGTTCCTTTCATGGCGGCTCATGGCGCAGGTCTACAGTTCCAGCGTGATAATGCTCGGTCGCATACCGCGATGTTGACACGAAATGGCCTTCTAAAATCAACGTCATGGACTGGCCATCGAGGTCCCCTGACCTTAATCCAATAGAGCACGTTTGGGATGCACTTGGGAGAAGGTTTCGTGGTCTCAGGAACCAACCTCAGAATTTGCAGGAACTTGGCGCTGCCTTGCTAGAGCAATGGCGCAGAATCCCCAACCACGTGTTCACAAGGATCAGGCAGTCGATGAGGAGACGGTGTTTGCAGTGGTGAATGCGCGGGGCGGCCATACACAATTTTGAACTGAGAAACTTCGAAATTTTATTCTTGTGACTTGACATTCTGTATACCCATGTTTTGGAACGGCGGTGTAGCCTAATGGAACTGATTGTGGCACTGTCAGTGTATCGAGTACAACACAGAGCTTTGTAATGAAATAATAAGAATTTAACCATCTTGCCATCTCTTGTTCTTTTATAGTGCCCCGAAGAAAGAATGTGAAGTTTCAGGCGAGACTAAACGGTTGTTGCTATCTCATTATAACGCGTCACGTTGCAAAGGCCTACTTGTTCGTGATGGTGGGGCAACGTTTCGACAAAAATGTGATTTTTGACAGGCATAAAGTTTACTAGTTGGAAAATCTGATATGTAGTGGTTTTTTTTTTACAAAAATAATATAAAAACGCATTGAAAATTTGCCGAAGTCCTCTCACGTCGGACGACTCAGTAATGTTTAATGACTTGTTCTCAACACTCTGGCGTCATATTAGAATCCATGCACTTACATTAACCCTCTGGGAACCCTCTAAAAACTTTCACTGAGACATGTGATTTCCCCCCACAGTAATAATTACGTGTGTGTCGTCGCTAAATATTGGCAATCGATGAAAGTGGATGTTACGTGCGTGATCAACGTGTCGCATTGATATAATGAAGAAAGTATCATTCATTACCTGCAGTGTATAATTCCCAAAGATGGAGTCTTCCTTGCAGGTGATGTCAGATGACCCGGAATCGTTTCAAGTGCCCTTTTCTTGCACATGACACAGCTGTGTGCTACCAGGAAAGTGTCACTCACTCATAAACCATGAGAAAGTCCAGTCCAGTGAGGTGTGACTCACAGAGTTGAAGAAATCCTTGCTAGTATTTTGCTATGTGTATACGGGGAGTGTACTCACTCAAACTACAAGAGTGAGAGAGTATGTGTTTGACGCGGCTTTTAGCAATATTGCAGCCAAATCACGACATGGGAAACACATATTTATTGAACTTAACGGTGCTTCCACTGGAGCGAAAGGAGGTATTGGGTCTGACAAGGCACTAAGGATAAGCAGTTTGTCAGTGCTTATGATATCCTACAGCCAAAAGAGGAGAAGTGATCAGAAAATGTCCGTCACTAGAGATTCGAGATTCGTTGAAGGCGATTCTGATGATGGGCCTGGGTAATGGGGAAAATTTCAGTCAAAAATTCCTCACGTTGCTGATACGACACTCTGATTGGGTGAACCAAAATGTAATAGTCTCAAGAGTAAAGTAAAAGGGGTACATAGGTAACTTCAATGAAATATTTTCGACAAGCAATTTGTTTCAGATTCGATCCATATAGATGAGATATTGAAATATCAAAAATGAAGCTTTCAAGTAATTTGGTTTTCTTAATGTACACATTTTACAGATTTTCTGAACCTCATGCCCCTATACTGTCTGCAGTATGTAATTTCCATCCCGTGGGACCAGTCCCCGCATATAATGTACCAATGAGTGTGTCCCTCTGGTTGTCCCCGCTGTCGATGACCATGAAGCTGGTATTGATTGGCTTGTAATCTAGAGACGTATATAGTCTATAATACTATTAAATGAGTTGTATTTCGAGCATATTAATTAAGAAGTACCTATGGTGGCTTCAGTTGACATTATGCCTTGTAAGCAACACACATTCATGTGATGTGGCGTGGTGTCACAAAGAACAACAGGTTCAGTGGATTGGGTGAATTTTATTGGGATAAATGCGACGTTTCGATATGTATGTGGGTCATTCACTTTGTATTAGACAGGCACCAACCTACTTTGTACAGAGCCACAAAGTCTTCGCTCTGTACGGATAACGGAGATGAATACCAGTCAAAGAGTCACCTGCCCAACTAAGTAACTGAAAATATTTTCCATTTTTTCTAAGACATAAGATGCTAATGTTTTAAACACATGTAATGATAAGTGTGAAAATAACGAATAAATGTACATAAAACAAAAAGATTATTAGAAAACATTTTAAACCCAAAAGAGTTATCCTCAATGGGTTATCCTCAACTGTTGTCAATTATTACATGCATGTGAAACATACATTAAAGTGTGATAAGAAATTTAGATACTAAAATCATTTGTTTTCGACAATCTGATCGAAAGGAAACGGAGAAACACGTTTAAATGCTCCATCAAGGGCTGCATGATCCAGGGCATCTGTTTCTCGATAAATGACTTTTCCAGTTTGACCTTTTCTGCATTCGAAATGGGTTCGTAAGAAACAAATTATTGTGGCTGAGTCTTGAGACTTCACTTGAGCAGATGTTAAAGGTGGAAAAGTCCAGTCGAGCCAAACTCAATATGCTAGTTGACAGTTTGATTTTACACGAAATGGCATTCTTCATTTGATGCTTAACAGGAAAGACTAGGGTTTTAAGATTGGTAAGAACCTGTTGAGGTCATAACAGCATACGAATGGTTTTGGTTTCCTATCTTTAAGACGTTTCTTTAATGTTCAATATGCTTCCCGACAGTTTGGTTTTACACTGCACGACGAAATGGCATGCTTGATTCGATGCTGAATACACGATTTCTAAAACATTTTTTAAACATTTCTTTAAATTTGACCGCTCTATATTCTGGTTATTAAAAGCAATTACGTTTGACAATACGTTTTTTCACTGTGAATTATTACCTCAACATCATTTGACAAACTACTATACTGTCACTTCCGCAAGATCATTCTTATGGTAAGGATGCTGAACAATTCTACGGTTTTTTGTTATTGGATACAATCTTCCTGACGAAAAACACCAGATGATAATAGCAGCTGTAAAAACAGAAAACCATTAGGAAGAAGCAAAACCCTTAGAAACATATTTGGTGAAGAACGTTCTCTTCATGAATATGGATACAGTAATTCAGCTAATTTTTCGATCAATCTACAAGGAAAAGTAAAATATTAAAATGATGAAAAAAAAAATTCTTTAAAAAAAAAACAAAAACAAGACAAATACTTCTGTCTGCAATAGAACGTAATTCTGGGACAAATCAGGGCGAATGAATGTCCATAGCAGTCCATGAGTTCTTCCTTGGCCACAAACATTACTTGAACTTTCACATTATCTTCAACATTCACTTTCAGCAATCTCTTTGGAGAAAATTAAAATCTCAGAAACTTGCTAAAAGTTTACTTTACTCAGTTATATATATCACAGAATTTCCGGGAGATAAGAGTAGCTGGTATTACAAATTATACAGCTAATACACACCAAACTAATCTTTCTAAACATCAAGATTGCCTGTGAGATTTGATTCATAGTGATTTCATGAAGTAATTTATCCTTACAGTTTGCTTGCAACTGAACACATGTAGACTACTTTGTAGTACATTGGTACTGATTTAAAGTGAAATACTTGAAAAACGATGATGGGCATAGTAAAAACTAAAACTGTGTCCTAAAACAGTATTATCACCGTCGCGTTCCAAGTGGATGGTACTAATGGTTATATAAGCAACGTTAGTATTATTAAAAAAAACTAGGATGTGTGTCAGATTCAAGAAGCAGTATTAGAGGAAGTGCTTTCTTCCGAGTATGGTCTTGTGACGTCTTCCACTCCATGGAAAAGATAACACTGTCATCGATAATCATGCCTCACACGGCTCTTATGCTGCCTCAATCCACTCATGTCTGAATACTCTTTTTGAGTAACGACCTTTTCTTAATAATGTCGCGTTACTTACCAAGGTCATGTAATTTCCCCAGGAGAAATAATGAGTGGTCGATGAAGGAGGACGTTAACGCCACCTGCTTCGCGTGATGGAACTGTCCTATTGACATAAACGAAGAATGTATCATTATTGGAACATGTACTTACCCGCAATGTATCATTGCAAAAGATGGAGTCCTCCTCGCAGTAAGGAATCGATGATTGTCCTGTCCTCAGCTGAGCTGTACACCACCAGGAAGTGTCATGATTACAAATATTTATGTGTGAGTCAAATATGAGAAACAGTGTTTGTAGTCAGCGAGCGACTAGACTCTCCAGAAATGGGTCATATACGCCAACTTTCGACAAAATACAAAAGAAACATCTACTGGTGGTGATGTAGGTTTTACTACTTGCATGTCACTACGAATGAGAAAACCTTCACTTTGTTCAATCACTGGTTAAACTCTTTTTCTACGATGACAGCTACGTTCAATAACGACTTTGTTTTTCACGATGGCATCGACGTTCTCACCATTCTAAATAGAAAAAATAGAAATGAAAAAGAAGGTAAGGGATCATACACACCTCTCCCTTTCTTAGGAAAAAGCAGTTCAATAATTGAATATACGACTCAAACCTCAAACCAAAAACATGGAACTGAGAATGTGTGCTCAGAATGCCTGAAACACTGAAGTACTGAATGACAGTCGCCATGAAATATATAACCTGTTTTTGTTATTTTTACGCACTTATCATGGTGCAAGACTGTAAAAAATCAAAATATCAAATGCCATAAGACCAAGTACACGTTCAACTGCGTGTAATAGTTCTCCGGTGAGCAAACTATGGAGTTTAAATCAATGTACACTATTATGGTAAGATAGACAATGGACTCTTGTTACGACCTATGCTAACAAGTAGTTCGCGAGCAGCTAGTTAAATATATTTTATCTCGGTACTTTCTTGATGCACTTAAATTAAGTAAAATGTTTGTAATGAAGTTCATTTGCAGTTTGAGGGGGCAATTAAATAAATGCAGTTTTACGCTTCATTCATTATTGTTTTTCGTTGTAAAGGCGAAATGCCAATGTAAAGGTTCTAGTGTAAGAACTGCGAGCTATATAGAGAACGAAAACGTGACAGTTATCATCATACTGGTGCAGACGCTGCTGTCAGGCCACTGGACGTTACACTTGGAACACAACAGATTTACTTGGCATTGAATGTTCAATACTGACTCAGAGGTGAATTGAAATGATCGAAAGGCAACTAAACCGTATAACGTATAACAGCAGTGTTCATTTTAAGGCTTTATAAGCATACACTAATGGTTTACAAAACACCTGGGAAATGAGAATCATATACTGCTGCAAGACTAAATAATAGGTGCGAGCAAAATGTTAATACCTATTGAATAGGACATCATTTAAACGGTGCTGTTCCGAAAAAGTATAACTATGAAATATAGTCCTATAATCACAACTCCCCATGTGTGACATGAACAATTTCTGCACCCTATGATCTTCAAGGGCTTAAAAGTAGCTAGATAGGGAATTTATTGCCGTGAAGGTATCCATATTAAGCCCAGCACAGTTGTCAAATGGGCGAAAGAGGCACTGGTTTACAGAATATACGTTCAGGAAAGATTTAAAAGAACATGTGATGTCTCAAAAGCTAGTAAAAGAGACCAAGCTGAAAATGCACACTCCTTTTGTTGCCTCAGGGATTTGCACTGGTCCTTAGTTTCCCTAACGTTCCTTTCTTAACATCATCAGATTATAGAAATCACGCACTCACGCCAAAAATTACAGTGTTTCCCACAAACCATGACTTGCTGTTGATGAAATCTCTTCGTGAGAAAGGCAGCCGAGGACGCTTGCTTGATTACACTTCGGAAGTCAAGCGTGGGTCAGAATCTTGAGAAAAGATGTTGCACAAAAGTTGCAAAGTTGCCCATCCACTGCCAAATGCTTACAACACACCTCAAACATAAACAGAAAAAAAATCCCCAACAACCCATGAGTGACTTTGGTTAAACATCGGTTTGAACAGTATTCCAGGTTGTATCGAGCCGTCTCTGCTGGATGTGCAAGGAAAGCCCGAAGTCACTAACAGTTAAGTAAAACCTAAAAGCATGGGTATGGTGCTAAAACATAGAACATCCGATGTTTGTGTTATGTTGTACTTTAGATGCAGTATGCATACTTACAGTTTGAATATTTTTATGATTTCTCACAAATATTAAGCGATAAGAAAAGAAAATTGAACTGGCTGAACGCATCTTAATGAAGATATTATAAAACAACTGTAATGAGTATCACAATATCCCCTTCGCACAGAGAAGACGTTGACATGAGTTGGTAATGAAATGTTGCTGAGAGTGTTTTCTGTAATTTGTATTATCATTGAGTGAGTGATAGGTATCACTCGGTCACAGTGTTTAGAGTCTCGGATGTGGATTGTGGGTCACATTTATTATCATACATGTTCAATGGCAATAGTATTTTTAGCGGCAGGCCTTCTTGATAGCGATCCAGTTACCTGCCCTTTGCAATCTATTGTTTACTCCCGTATGTGAAGATTCTAAGTTAATGACGATATGACCATGGATTGCTGGAATATTCTCGACTTTATGTCATATATACAAAGGTCGGTTTTTCCAAATGTACACACGGACTCACACTCTTGGACTCTTGTACACGATTTGTGTGCCTCAGCAACATCATATTCAAGACCGACAGCTCTTTGTGGAAACAAATTTCAGTTTATATATATATATATATATATATATATATATATATCACTGTAAAATGCCAAGATTCTGGTGAGTTAATATTTCACATTATTGACAAAAAGTCATCGGCCCAACTGACATTCCATTACAATTCAAGTGTGCACGATGCTAATGTTTGAAATATAGGCAATCATTTGTGTGAACGTTTCGTGTTTTTCTAAAATGCAGTAACGAATAAATTCGTATATTATACATTATTATGATAGGTTTCTAATCCAAATTAGGTTACTTCAATCAGTTATATAAGTGTTTTATATTAATACATGCACGTGAAACCGAATTGTACTTTTAAGTGTAATGAGAAGTTTGGATACTAAAATGTGTAGTTTTTGTCAGTCTGAGCGAAAGGGAACGGAGAAGAAACTTTTTAATGCATCATCACTGCATGAGCCCGGACACTTGTTTTCTGCTAAGAGACTTTTCCAGCCTGGTCTTCTCTGTATTCAAATTGGGTTCGTGAAAAACAAATTACCATAGCCGAGTCTTGAGGCGTTACTTGAGCAAATGTTAAATGTGAAAAAGTCCAATCGAGCCAAACTCAATATGCTAGTTGACAGTTTAGTTTTTCACAACGTGACAAAATGGCATTCTTCATTGGATGCTTAACAGGAAAGACTAGGATTTTAAGATTGGTAAACCCTCTTGATGTCATAACTGCATACGAATGGTGTTGGTTTCCTATTTTAAAACATTTTTTAATGTTCACAGCTTTCAATTCTGTTTATCAAAAGCAAGTACATTTGACAATATGTCTTTTTTGCATTATGAATTATTATCTTAACATCCTGTGACAAAATACTGTAATATTGCTTCTTAACTATCTTGCTTACGTTAACGATGATGGAAAAGTCTACATTTTTTGTTATTGGATATAATCTTCCTGACAAAGGAAAAAAAATATACTGTCGATGATAATAAGAGTTGTAAAAAACGAAAAGCATTTTGGCTTTCTATTCTTGAATATGGATACAGTAATTCAGCTAATTTTTCGATCAATCTCCAAGAAAAAGTAAAATAACAAAAACAATGATCCAGAAGAAATTCATACTCAGAAAATACAAGACACCTACTCCTGTCTGACACAGAAGGTAATTCAGGGACAACTGATGGCGAATAATGTCCATAGCAGTCAATGAGTATTTTCCTTACCCACAACCATCATTTGAACTTTCACATTTTCTTTGCTATTCAGTATTAGAGGTCTCTCAGGATACAATTGAAATCTCAGAACTTTGCAACTGATTTCCTTTCCTCATTAATATTTATCGCACACTTTCGACTGATAACCAAGGAGTTGATTTCATGAGTTTTACACCACATACACTCCAAACTAATCTTTCAAAGGTGCCTACAACATGAGATTCATACCGAGTTAATGATGCAATTTTCCTTACAGTTTGTTCGCAACTGAACAAGGTTTAGACTATTCCGTTGCTACTGAGTTGAGAAGGTACATGGGCAAAGTATCATCTTATCATCCCGAGGGTGTTCTTCATTTGAGTGACAAATGGTCACCTGTCACATTTGTCAGTTCTTGTTAATTATAGCCTGTGATATTAATCCCCCAATGATTCTTAGATCGTGTGGATGCAGCTTGGATGTTAGTGAATGCGACTTAGACATTTCATAGGCACCTAGTCTTTACATGGTACTGAAGGTAAGGTGTTGCTGTTTCTCTCCCATCTCAACACGTTGCAATGCCTGGACGAAACATTTTCGGACATGGATAATCTGGATTGTATACGAATGCACGTTTGACTGAAGACAAAATAGATGTAAATGTTTACAGTATGAAGAAGGTGGAGATATAAAGTGAACACTTACTTTTCCTGGCATGTTATACATAACTTTTCAGTATACTACGTATATATGTACCACACAGACACCCATATCTATTCCATAAATGTTCCACAAATTGTTGAACAACCAGAAGGGACAATATGAATTTCTCTCCGGTTCTTATTAATAAAGCTCGGTATCTCATAAATTTGTCAATGGAACAGCGCAAAGTAATCTTTGCCAATTGGCCAGCGAGTATCATCCAGCCAAAAGAAAGAATCATGCATTCTTGTCATTCCGAGGACAAAATTGAAAACATATCGACACAACTCTGGAACGCTCTACCAATTGAGTTGAAGGCTTTACAATCACTGACATAATTCAGACATCTCCTCACGACGTTCATATTCTGCTAGCACTTTATGTTCCACCCGTACTTCTCTGACAAGTACTTTCCTCTCTCCCTGTTGCGTTCAGAGCACACATGTGTATGGAGATAAGTGCTATGTAAGTAAATTTACTATCACTAAGAAACTAGGCTTTATGTCACATAACCCTTATGAAGGAACACATACCAGTAGCAGTATTAGAGGTAATGCATTTTTCAGAGCGTGGTCTTATGCGCCCATACTGTCCATGGACAAAAATAAGAATGTCATCGAAAACTGTGCGACACAAGACTCTTATGCTGCCTCACTCCACTCTAGTCTGAGGATTCTATTTGAGTAACGAACTCTTTTATACACTCTCGCGTCATTTTAAAATCCATGCTCTTAAAAGACAGATGCTTGCCAGAGTCATGTGATTTCCCCAGGAGAAATACGATTAACTATGATCACTTTTCCTTATATATTTGATACGGTGTCGTGATGTACTCCTCTATCTCGTAGTAGTTACGTTAAGTAATTAACTGATGTGTTTTCGAGTACCATTTAAGTTCTAGTATCACAAACAAAAAGTGCAGAAGACGAATTGTATGTTTGCCTTCATGTCATAGCTCATTTTTCCTTTAGCTTTGACGTTTCCTATTGATATCTTCCATGGTGTGGTGATGTACTCTTTCTCCATTGTGTGTTTCCGATATCCCCTAGTTGTAGAAACTAAAATATAAGTTAAAATATCCCAAACTAAATGTTCACCAGACAGTTTGTGTGTAAGTACTGAGTGAGTTCGCTACTCACGTCGTTAATTGGGCTTAGGGTCAGGAAATCAGTTCGCTATAACCGTTAATTCGCTACTCACGAGTTCGTTATTCACGTATAATTTTAATGATATTATAAAGGGACCATTGATGGGACTTTTAAATTTGTTCGCTATATCCGTTTGTTCGCTATATCCCTGTTCGCTATATCCATGTTCTACTGTACCTATTTTTTCACGCCTTTTCCTAAAACTCAGTAACTGATAAGATATAGTATTGCATTTTATATGATTTCCACTAATTTAATTCTATCAGTTACCAGAAACGGTTTGAAATGATAATGTGTGAAGCGTGTTTCTGTGCATCCAGGTTTTGTGAGATATTTTATATACTGAAATCAGTTGTTTACGTCAGCCTATATGAAACAGAGAAAAACTTCAAATGCATCATCGCTGCGTGAAGCCAAACAAACTTTTTCTGCTGAGAGACTTTTCCAGGTTGGCTTTTTATGCTTTCACAATGTGTTTGTGAAAAACAAATTACTGCAGTTGCGCCCTGAGGCAATACTTGAGCAAATGTTAAATGTGAAAAATGCTATCGAGCTAAACTCAATATGCCTGTTGACAGTTAGGTTTTACACAAAGTGAAAACATGGCACCTTTGTTTTTGAGGAAAGATTTGGTTATTACCTGTCAAGGACATAACCTTCACAAGGTTAAGAAAGATATATTTTTTCTACCTTTTTCTGGCGTTTCTTCACACATGCCGTGTCTTAAAGGTATATTTGACAAAACATTTTTCTGGCTTTGAACCAATTGCAAAGTTGTTTTTGTTTAGGGCATGTATAAAAACAGAATTTTATCAGGAAGAAGAGAAAACAATCACGAAACACTTTCTGTGAACATGCATAAACTAATTCCACTGCTTTTTCGAGCAGTCTTGAAGAGCTAGTGAAACATTATTTTGAAGGTACACATTCTTTGCCAAACTCAAAGGTAAACGTCCAGAGAGATTAGAAATTATTGAGAAACAATCAACATACATCCTCTGAGCTAAAAGTACCGACTGTTTCAAATCAGTTGGTCGTTACGTGAAAAGCCCCATTCATACGACGAAGATTTGCATATATGCTAATATGCTCACGTAAGCAAATTTACACACATGAGTAAAAGTATATTTGCTACGCGTTCATACGAGGTTACGGTGACATATAAGCAAACAGAAAAACAATCACTGAACAACTTTCTCACATAACAATGGACAGGGTAAGACTGCAAATGCATCGCAGGAAAAGAGAGCTGCCATTTTACCTTAGTGTTGGTTTGATTCTTGAATGTACCACTCACAGGAGCATGAGAAGAAAACCTAGATCAACACAATGGTATGATAACGTCGTTTTACATGGATTTAATGAAACAGATTGGTTTGAAAACTTCAGAATGAGGAAGGAAACGTTCCATTTCATATGTAATAGACTGAAAGATGATCTGTCTCCCTTGCCAAATACAGAAGAAGAACCACTTGACATCCACAAAAAAGTTGCGATTGCAATCTACTGGATGGCATCATCGGCTGAATACAGGACAGTTGGAAATCTCTTTGGTGTAGGAAAATCAACGGTATGTGTTTGTATTCATCAAGTGTGTGAAGCATTAATGAAGAATCTTTTTGCCGAGTATGTCAAATTCTCTGAAGGAGAATCACTGGAAAATGTAATTCATGGCTATGAAGAAAGATGGGGATTTCCAAACTGTGCAGGGTCTGTAGACGGCAGTCATATTCCTATAATTGCCCCAGAACATTCACATGGAGACTACTTGAACAGAAAAGGATTTTATTCCCTGATTTTGCAGGGTGTGTGCGACCACAAATACATGTTTACAGACATTAACATTGGTTGGCCAGGTCGCGTTCACGACGCACGTGTGTTTGCCAATTCAGAGATATATATTTATGGTGACACAGGAACTATTCTCCCACCGTGGACCAAGAAAGTTGACGATTTCTCCATGCCAGTTGTTCTGTTAGCTGATGTAGCTTATCCCTTGAAAACATGGCTATTAAAACCATACACCAACAGAGCCAGCCTGACTCCAGCTCAGAAGATTATCAACTACCGCCTCATGGCATACAGGATGGTGTAGGAGAGCCTGTCAGATGTGCGAACAACCTTCGAAACAGACTTGCAGAGGCTTTTCTGAGCAATGAACTTTGACTAATGCACTCACTGATGACAAAATACAGAGAGATGTAGGTGAGCCTATTCAGTAAGTGAGGGCACCCTTGGAAGCAGATTCACAGAATGTTTTTATCTGAATAAAGAACTTTGAATTATTTGAATTACAGAATCGTGTATCAGTTGATTTTAAAATGCCATTTTCATCGTTATTACAGATATGTCTTGTGTTATCATCGACTGAAAAACATGTATGTGCTATTTACAAAAAAAATTAAAAAATAAATCAGATTCAAAAGTTTTATTTCTTATAACAATACACAACAGTTCGGACAAGAATGGTAACATTTTGATAATAATTATATGTATTGTAGTGAGATATCAGTCGCCTCATGTATGTGGAATATATCTCTGAAGAGACATACATGAAGCTTTACTTGACAAACTAAAAGTTGAAGGAATAAAAAGAAAGTTCCATTTTCCAAGGATCTGTAAATGTTTTCTTGGTATCAGTCTTCAGAAACATTACAATATAAGTACCAATGTCAAACGAACACACATTCAATAAAATTAAAACAGAAGTGTCCTCTCTGGAACCAAATGAATGTTTTTTGGTATATCTATACATTGACGTACACCACATCTGCAGAGGTTAACTCAGTAAAGAATGTTTTCTTACGTCATTCTAGGCATAAATCTCCAGAAACACTAAAGTATAACTACCACTGTCGAATAAACATTCAATATAATTTAAAAAGAAATGTCCTCTCTGGAACCACAAATGAAACGAGTTTTTAAATCTCTATACATTTATGTACAGATCTTCAGAAACTAAACAATGAACGATCATCTCCATTTGCCCATGATGACTCGGATAAAGATGACTGGGAGCTTCCTGCCGAGGTATATAATCCTTCAGGTCTGCACATCTGACCTTCATCTCCATGTGACATTTGACCTGTATTAAAATGATGTGATGACATCGGTTGAACCTGTCTCGTCGGTTGCTTGTTGGCAACGCCCAGTATCATCTTCATCATATTTAATTGATGGTCCCTTTCTTCGCGCCTTTGTCTTTCTTCAGATTCCATCTTTGCTTTTTCCATATCTAGCCTTTGCTTTTCCAACTCCAGCTTTTTCCTCTCAAGATCAAAGACCTTATCCTCTGCTTTTTCATTTGATTCGCGGAATCCTTCCATTACTGACTTGAATGCAACTTCTAGTTTTGATTTGCGCCTTCTCTTTTCACTTGGCTTGTCCATTTCACCTCTTTCTGTATTCTTGTTACCAAGACCATTTTTGTTCTCAGGTTCTTTTTCTTTTGTTTTCCTGTCATTTATTCCATCTACTTGTTTTCTTTTCAGATTTGAGGCATCAGTTCTTACCTGTTTTTCCTGTGTTTCTTCGTCAGTTGCGTCATTCTTTTGATAACTTTTATCATCTTCATTTTCGAGTGGTACAATAACCCCAAATTCATCATTGTTACAAGAATGTTGGGTGGTAGATTCATCATCACTGTCGCTGTCGGAGGTTTTCCGTTTCAGAAATTTAATAACTCTTAACGGCGACGATGCTGGGCGGTGTCCTAGAATCGAGTCAAGTTCTTCATAGAATTTACAGGTTTTCCGACCCTGTCCACTCTTTCTTAGGTTTGACTTGCATTCTCTGTATGATCGTTTCAGCGTATGAATGCAGACTTTGCACTTGTCCGCAGACCTTGAATGTCCCTTGTCAGCCATTTCTGTAGCCACTGATTTGTAAATAAGGCCATTGTTTCGTTTTGGATCTTCAAGTAGTTCTTCAATGCTACATTCCTGCCAAATTCCCAGAAGACTTCTAGTTTCGTCATCTGACCATGCAGTACCACGTTTCTTACTAGTTTCATTCTTCTTTTTCAACGCCATTGTAGCCTTCTCAATGTCACTGTTTGGCAGTCTGTACTTTTGGGCGTCAGGCCACGTGGAATTTCCTGCCAGTTGCCAATAGTAACCATTGAAAATAGGCATGATGCAACCAACAGTAACATTTACTTACCCTAAGCAAATTTACTGCGCTTTCATATGCCGGGTTTTACATTCAGAGACAGAAAATACTCACCCCCATAATTTTTACTTATACCTTGTAGCAAATTTGCACCTAGTGCTGGCTAGGTGTAAATTTACATATGTGTGTAAAATTTGCATGTAAGCAAATGCGTTCAATGAGCTCTGGTCGCATATATGGTACATGATTTGCACATGTGTAAACTTGCACCCTAATGCATATTTACATACATGTGCAAAAGCAAATTTACTATGCGTTCGCGTGAAGAAAAAGGTGTGTGTGTATTGTTAGGTGAGTAAACAACTTATTGCCATGTGATCATTCAGTCTCTAACCTTTCCCATGTAAGGATACCATGTAACAACCTGGTTCTACATCAGAGGAACAGATACAGAATGGATCCATACTATGGCTAACCTGTTTGGCATACGCAAGTCAACAGTATATGACTCTATACACAAAGTATGCCATATCCTAGTGGATCACTTATTGGAGGCCTATGTTATCTTACCAAAGGATATGAGGAGCTGGATCTTGTGATCCAAGATTATGAAAGGCGATGGAATGTTCCAATCTGTGCTGGTTCCATAGATGGCACACATATACCCATCAAGTACCCCAAAAGAAGCCAACGGTGACTGCTTGAACAGAAAAGGTCCTTACTCACTTGTAATGCAGGTCATGTGTGATCATCAGTATGTATTCCGTGATATAAACATCGGTTGGACAGGCCGTGTCCATGACGCTAGAATCTGTGTAAATTCAGAAATATTTCACAAAGGCGTGTCTGGAAAACTGTTTCCTCAGATTCACAAACGGGTAAACCTCCAAGGAAGAGATTTTAATCTCCCAACTGTTATTCTCGGAGATGGAGCCTACCCTATGACGAAATGGCTTCAGAAGCCATACATCAATAACCATTTCTGTGAACCCTGCTCATTATCCTTAGCTGAAAACTATGAGCGCTTTCATGGTGGCTGAATCTTTGGAGGAGCATCCTCTGTTTCAGGGTTATCTGCTCTGGTTCCAGGTCTTGGCTCTTGCTCGTGGTCAGAAGGAAGACTGTTATCCCTTTTTGTCAGCCTCTGTATCACCAGTAACCCAGACACTCCTGCATCAGGACCAACCTCTGTATCACCAGTAACCCAGACACTCCTGCATCAGGACCAACCTCTGTATCACCAGTAACCCAGACACTCCTGCATCAGGACCAACCTCTGTATCACCAGTAACCCAGACACTTCTGCATCAGGACCAACCTCTGTATCACCAGTAACCCAGACACTCCTGCATCAGGACCAACCTCTGTATCACCAGTAACCCAGACACTTCTGCATCAGGACCAACCTCTGTATCACCAGTAACCCAGACACTCCTGCATCAGGACCAACCTCTGTATCACCAGTAACCCAGACACTTCTGCATCAGGACCAACCTCTGTATCACCAGTAACCCAGACACTCCTGCATCAGGACCAACCTCTGTATCACCAGTAACCCAGACACTTCTGCATCAGGACCAACCTCTGTATCACCAGTAACCCAGACACTCCTGCATCAGGACCATCCTCTGTATCACCAGTAACCCAGACACTCCTGCATCAGGACCAACCTCTGTATCACCAGTAACCCAGACACTCCTGCATCAGGACCATCCTCTGTATCACCAGTAACCCAGACACTCCTGCATCAGGACCAACCTCTGTATCACCAGTAACCCAGACACTTCTGCATCAGGACCAACCTCTGTATCACCAGTAACCCAGACACTCCTGCATCAGGACCAACCTCTGTACAACTAGACACATCAGTAACTATGTCATCATGGGTTTTATCTATTGCAGAGGTTTCAATGATCTTCACAGGAGAGGACGAAGGTCTACATCCCAATATTTCTTCGTTTCTCAAAATGCTTGCAGAGTGAACGGCCTTTACCATTCTTCTTCAGTTTTCCCTTACACATCCTGTAGCTTTTTTTGAGAGTATGCATTTTAACTTTACATTGTTTTGGTGTCTTTTAAAGTCCATAGTCCTAAAGGACTGAAGAAATAGTCCTGCAAATACCTGTATTGTTGGTTTTAGGATCATCTAGGCTTTCCTCCACATGTAACTCATGTCAGATGTTCAACAAGAGTAGTGTTTCATCGTCTGACCAGGACGCGCCCCGCCTCTTGACCCTCTCTGTCATTTTGGAAGTCTGATGCACGAAGAAGCACAGTGAGGGAGACAACAATTCCCGCCAAAATTGTAAATGGATCTTATGCAGTCCTGGCCTCTTTTATGAAAGTTCATCTTTAGAGACATGTTTATTTTGCACATGTGCAAAGTTATTATGCGTTCGCATGGGCCAATTTGCTTGCCATGCAAATTTGTCACATGTGTGAAAAAATCAGATGCAAATTTATTTCCAGTGCAAATTTGCATGGTGTGTAAATTGTGTCCGCATGGACTAGTTTGCACATGTGTATTTTATTTGCGTACGTATGTATATTTACATGGTGTGCAAGTGGGTCCATGCGAACAGGGTATTAGATGTCTGTCAGTATACGAGTAAAATGTCGGATATTTTGCTCAAATATATTTTCCTGAATAATCAATAGCATAACCTTATCACTGTTTCACCTTTACCTGGAATCTGAGATGGTCAAGGTAAAAAAAAGTCCCAAGGCGTATGCGAAGCATTTCTAACTTATTGTGTTGCTGGTAACAGCTGGTTATTATGTTATGACTTGTTCAGGTCAAAAGTATCGTTACGAGTTGGAATTCACTCATTGTTAGAATATCACTGTTCGTGGTTTTGAACATTTTGCATCCACGGTCAGTCATCAAATGCATAATCACTCCGTTGGAGACATATATACTTACAGCTTCCCCTATGGCCAATCGTGTGTCATTTACAACTTTTTTCCATGGGATAACTGGAATGTTCTTAAAAGCGACAATAAACTGACCTCATGTCACGACGTTAATCACTACCGGTAATATTAACTGTTATTGACAGGTCGCGTTGAATCAGCTTGCTTATTACTGACGTGGGCACAAAAGGTGTTTTTTTCAGTTCTTCTTTCATTATAAGACATGACATCCGTTACGAAACCAAGATGTTGTTGCAGATTGTGGGTTTTGAATACGGTACCGTTTGGGCAAAAAACATGTCTGATTTAGCCCAGGCAGGCATAAAAGTTGGGAAAACGTATAAAACTGTTCACAAAAGTAACAGTGTCGTTGATATAATGTGCGTCAGTAGGCTCTAAATTTGTCGAAGTCCACTCAAGCCGGACGACTCTGAACATTTCTCAATACTCTGGCGTCATTTCAGAATGCATTGACTTAAACTACTGCTTCTGGAAACCTTCTAAAACATGTAATTTCCCTAGCAGCAATAACTGCGTGTTTGTGTCGTCTGCCAAATATGAGCGGTCGATGAATGAAGACGTTAACGGCACCCACTCCGCGTGATCCAACTGTCACATTGACTGATGCGTCACGGTAAATATGTAAAATCAGTAAGTATGTATATTTGCTGATTTTTTCAGTGCTTATGTAAATTTCGTCAGGGATTATGCATATTTACTGAAATGTTCAGGAAATTACTTGTTTACTGAAATCTGCATTTTACATGTAGCTGATGAAACTCAGACACAGTGTTAATATGTCTCGTGAAATGTGCTCGTCTGAAGAATAGCCACTTGAAGTCGTTTGGTTGATCGAAACTTTGAGGGCAGACGTGGAGCACTACCATGAATATGATACTGATGAATATCAAACTGTGTTTCGCTCATAACATCTTTTGTAGGAGGTTTGGAGAGGTAAAAAACGCACTGTTACCACTTCAGTTAAACACAGGACCACGGATGTGGTGCTACGAACATAGAAACACAATGACGGGGAAATTAGACTTGAACCGACAGTCATAGATTTTTGGCGTGCTCAAGGGACGCAGTCTTAGAGATCGAAATACAGGACTGGGACTGCTCGTTTCGCCTTCAATGACATGTCACAATTATAAGCTAAAGTTCAAATCGCCTTGAAAAACTTCCATCGTTCACTAGGGGCGGTGGGGTAGCCTAGTGGTTAAAGCGTTCGCTCGTCACGCCGAAGACCCGGGTTCGATTTCCCACATGGGTACAATGTGTGATGCCCATTTTCAGGTGTCCCCCGCCGTGATATCGCTGGAATATTGCTAAAAGCGGCGTAAAACTAAACTCACTCACTCCATCGTTGACGAAACAACTACCATCTAAAGAACAATTTGTCCCAAAACTGGCGTGAATTTGTGTAGTCGGTGTTTTAAGAGTGCACATTTTTCAGATCTAGGAATGGGTAGGTCGGCTCCACCCATGTTATAACCGGGTAATTACTTGCGACATTCTTGTTTTTTGTTGCTTGACGCTGCAGAGAGATCCATTCTTCCGGGGTTGTTTAACGTGGTTCGACAGGGTTCCTATTTGGCTTGGAATGGTAGGCGTGTTAGTTTTATATAACGGCAAAAATGGACCTAACCAAAGTGAAAGTCGTACATAGGTTATTTCAATGATATATTTACGACAGGCATAATGTCTATGATTCGACCCATATAGCTGACATATTGACATATCAAACGCATCTTTTGAGTCATCTTGTTTCCGTAATGAACGAAGTTGATAGAGATTATAGATGTATGAAACCAGTGCTCGTAAACTGTCTGCAATATGTCAGTTATATCCCCAAGGACCAATGCTCACATGTAATGTAGCAATGATTTCTTTGGCACGGTTGTATTAAGCATACATCAACCGAGTTATTGCTGGCTTGTAATATGAGGATATTACCTGTGTATGAAATACGCCTAAAACCCAGCCAGACGTCAGGTCTGGTAACTTCACAATGTTACCTGCCCCAAATGGATTTAACCAGACCAGACACCAATATATGGTGAATTTACTCGGATGTATGGAACATCTAAAAAAATTACCTGGCCATTACTACTTGACACGTATTAGATGAACCTGTGCGGTAAACGTGTTTGTGACAAGTAGGCGGGGCAGGGAATATAGACGAATACACTTGGTTCCTACATGTACATGACGTAGATCGAGGATTAAGTACGTGCAATACACGCTGACCGTGAGCTCAATGCCGCTTCTGTTTAACACGTGTCCCGCAGACACAATTCACACGAGGAAATTGAATTCGTCAAGTTTTGGAGGCGACAACCTGTTTCACTCATTTTCAAGTAGAATGTTCTGGAGGGCCTTCCCATATATGCAAATTGGGGTCATTTGTCAGTTTGCCAGGTCGTGGCTCATCTAATACTTGTCAAGCAGTAGTTGTAAGTTTAGATCGTCCGTCAGAAATCTAGCCCGTTTCCGGCGGTCGGACGGGCGTTATTTCATCCACTGATAATTATGTATAGCCTATAGTAATATCACATCAATGGCATCATTCTGATACCAACCACTGAACATGGTGTCTTTCCCATTGAACAAATTCATTGAGACGTACCACTCGTACTTTGAGTGCTGATTAGACATGCCACCTGTTAAGCAATACATATACATGTGATGTGGTAGGATTATTTCTTGAGTGAGTGAGTTTAGTTTTACGCCGCACTCAGCAATATACCAGTTATATGACAGGGGTCTGTAAATAATCGAGCATGGATCGGACAATCCAGTAATCAACAGCATGATCGATGTTCATAATTCTGGATTGTCTAGTCCATACTCGATTATTTACAGGCCGCGACATAAAACTAAACTCACTCACTATTGGGATGCAATAACCTTGACCTCTGTTGGTTGGTAGGTTGAGGCATTTCATGTGATTGTCTCGTTGAGTTGTTCGATCTTGTCGTCTAACTTGTTGGCTTCAAGGATGTTGATGCTGGTCCTCACAGCTGACCTTTCATATAGCGTGTGATAACATTAAAGTCTCCTTTTGTAACTGACATCATACGATGAGCATGTTTGTGTGCTCTTCGTCTGATGTTTCTATCACGAGTGCTAACTGCTAACGTATGTTTTTCCGACCGCCGCTAGGTAAAAGGACAACCAGTGCGTTCGGGTACTGTATCTCATAATGTTGTCAATGTCACCTTTGGTTCGTGTCTATCATAAACGATCTGACAGTAAACAATTCTCGATAACGCATAATAAATTTCATGGAAGGTTTTGCATCGAACTGTTTGGGGTTCCCGTTACTTTACTTCATTGAATTACAAAACTGTGTAAAATTGAAATTGTTTTAAACATATTTGTACGGTCAATTGTAATGAAATATTTGGATAAAAAAATCAGTTGTTTACATCAGTTTATGAAAGGGAAACAGAAAAACAGTGACAAATGCGTTGTCACTGCGTGAAACCATGCAAGTTTTATCCCGATGAGAGACCTTTCCAGCTCGTCCTGTTCTGCATTCAAATTGGTTTTGTGAAAAACAAATTACTGTTGCTGAGTCTTGATGCATTACTTGAGCAAATGGTAGTTGAGAAAAAACTCCTATCGAGCCAAACTCAATATGCTAGCTGACAGTTATTTTTCACAGGAAGAAATGGCATCCTTGATTCGCTGCTCAACAGGAAAGATTTGGGCTGCAGGATTGTGGTTAACACCTGTTGTTGGCATAGCCTTCAAAATATTGAGCGTCCTGCATACGAATAGTGTTAATTTGCTGCTTTTTAACCGTTTCTCTAATTATGGCCGCTCCACGTCCAATTTGTTACAACTAACTACGGTTCACAATCGGTTTTTCCACTATCAGTCATGATTATCGTAACATCGTGTGACAATTTGTGCTATCAGGTTTTTTGTTTTCTCAACGATCTTACTTATTTACATAGTTCAAACCCTTTGAGTCTTCAGCAACCCATGCTTCTAAGAACTTACTAACGGAATCTGGGCTTTCTTTCACAAGGCTAGCGCTATAAACTGTGTTACCTCCTAAACTGTAACATAGGTGTAAGGTAGTCATGGTGCTACGATGGAACGCAGCCCGGGTGGTCGGACTTCCTGACTCGACTGCCGCATGTGATCCTAGGCTAGTTGCGTAGATATTTGTTCATGCTGTTGATTACTGAATTGTCTAGTCCAGACCGCTGCCGAATAGCTGGAATACCAACACATGTATAGGTTTCATTAGTAAATGATACGAGACGATATACAAACCGAAATCCATTAGGAAGGTTTCACATTTCTTGGCCATCCAGTTTCAGCTATACTCTCGAAACCTGGCTACTTTCCTCTGTGATTAATTCTATAATCTTTATCACTGATGTTAACAAGTGTTCATGTACTTTACCCTTACAGTTTGATTGCAGCTGAGGAACATTTAGACTACCTCACTGCTATTGGCCGAGTAAAGGTTAAATATCTGTAAATGATAAATGGACAAAAGTGCGACAAAAGCTGAGTTTAAAACATCCACATCATCTTAAGGGTTTCCTCATTTAAACAACCAATAGTCATTTGTCACATAAACCGTTCCCCCAACATTTACACGACCTGATATAAATGGAATATTATTATGAGTTACCTTAAATCAAACTCACTCCTTTAGGTAACGGCGTTAATTATTGCCTGTGATTTAACCTTCCTACAATTCCTAGATCGCGTCGATACAGCTTGGATGTTACTCACCACGAACTGAAACATCTTACATGACACTCAAGACATCACAACACGTCGCATTGCATGTACAAAACCTTTAGGCGTAAACATGTCTCATCCAGATATACAGTAAGTGCTTTTCTTGCGGTGTTACATATAATCTTTCAATCTTTTTAAGAATACACAAAACGTTTCAATTTCACAACATATAAATTTTCACGCCGGCCATGTGAATAAATCTTGGTATCTCACTCAAGAAATTAGGTTCTGTTTCACAAGCCCTCCAGAACACATACAAGAAGCAGTATTAGAGGAAGTGCATTCATTAGGGTATGGTCATATGAGGTCTTGCACGCTGTGGAAAAAATAACAAAGCCGTCGATAAAATGTGCGTCACATGGCTCTTATGCTGCCTTAGTCTACTCAAGTCTGATGACTCTATTTGTGTAACGACCGTTTCTCAGTACGCTAGCGTTCTTTACGAATCCGCGCTCTTATAAAATTGCTAGAATCCTTGCCCGAGATATGTGATTTCCCGAACAAAATTTATGAGGTCGATGAATGAGGACGTATTGGCCACCTGCTTCGCGTTATTGTACTGTCACATACAGGAAGAGCGTACCATTATTGAAACATGTGCTTACCTGCAATGTATAATGCTAAAGGATGAAGTCTTCCTTCAGCTGTTATAAAATGACCATAAATCGATGCTTGCGTCGTGCTGTACTACACCTCAATATGCTACCAGGAAGTATAACAAATAAGTGAAATGATGTGAAACCAGCTAATTATGATTCTGAGCCCTTTAGAATCCAAGGTGTGTGTTTCATATAGTGTTTGTAATACTTTAATTTGCCACGTGGCCATCAGGACATGGTGTCACCTGCTTGCTATAAAATCTACAGGCTCTAAATGAAATCCACAGGCCCATTTTGTGAAAGTCAATCCAATATAAACAAAATACATTACACTGTACACATGTTCACACTGTACCTATAAAATCAGTTGGCAAATAATATGGGGCAGAGAAAAGTTTGTATTTTGGTAAAGACTGGTGTTTCAGTTGATGAATCATGGATGGTTCTCGAAAGTCAGTAAAATAATAAACAAAATTATGGGAAATGTTTTGGTTGTAAAAAACACTGACAGATGATTCACTGAAGATCATAAGGGCCTGCACCAGAAGATACTTGGACCTGCCGGCCCGATATAATAACACCCGGCCCTAGGCCTCCGGGCCTGCGATTATTTCGAACGCTGATTTCATACACGGCCATTTTATTTACAGTTTGCCACAATGAGAGAACTTTACTGGTTTAGAAGTAAACCGTATCTTAGAAGTGGCAAATCTCAGTTGTATCTGTCAGGACATCTTATGTTTGTAAACGAACTATGTTGTCAATAGGGTTACATGTAATGTCCGTGTGTTGTCAGACTTCTTGTCAGTTATATGTTATTTTGATTGGTCTGAATTAAAAATATGTTTTCAATTATAGATTTTGACTGAAGTTTATAGCAAAACTTCCCGTAAATTAGAAAAAAATAAATGTAGAATAGTAAGAAGTGATTTCTAGATTTATGAAAGAAAATTGATACTTTCAAGACTGCTGAGTGAGTATTAGCAGGTAAATCTGGTTTCGTGAAGAATACCTTTAGCTACATGGTTTAAGGAGTATTTGAACATGTATCCCTCACATATGATATTGGTCGAAATGAAATAATAAATAGATAGGAATATGTGAGATATGAAACAGACATTTTCCACATTTGTTACAGTCACAAACTCATACAGAGGCCGTGTAGTCTTCACGTGGAGAAACATGGCATCAGGTTATGGTAGAAGTCATTATACTATTTGAGTCTGCTGATACTTTCAGTTTGAAAATGATCTTCGGTTGATGCTTGCAATATCGCACTGAAACCATGGTGTATCGACGGCAGCATGAGGTGGATACAGGAAATCTCCACAGACGGAGACAAATTAACGGCCTGATGATATACTTAAGAAATTCTGATTTTCTCCGTTGTGAATACTGCTTGCAAGTGCTGCAGAATTGTTATAGAATTTGTATGAACAGGTCCGCCCGTTGGTAACAGCAAGCTCTGAACTCGATGGGACGACTTGAACCGATGTTTGCGGTTGTCTCCACGTGGGGTCAGATACAGCCTACACACGCTACCGAACACCCCCCAAACGTTTAATCGGTATTCAGGAAGTACCAGACAGTACTTGGCCGCAATGATCTCATGACCATGGTTTTTGTCCTTTTTCACGTATTCCAGTATAATAATGATGTCATTTGTCAAACTATGTAGGTTTGCTCAAGAAGGAAATAATAGTATCATTTCAATGACATAAATCGGCATTATATATCAGCTTGAATGGCCTAGCAGTCGGACAGCAACGCCAAGAACATGTAAAACCTGACGCAGTATATCCATGAATAATTTACTTCAGCTTGCCGTTTTCAATATATTTAAATTCGGATTTTACAAAGACGAATTATTGTGTACGCGTGTTGATTCTTTGCCGAGGGAAACTCAAGGTTACAAGTATTAGGGAGCTGACATGGCTGACATGACCACTTCTAACATTCACTGTCACCTTCTGTTTCTCCGACTCACAAAATTGGATAGTATGATGCATGCCACATTCCATCTGGCAGTCCAGCGGTTGAGGGGGTGATGTAAATCCAGCTAGGGTCCTTGCAGGTAGCAAAAGTACTGTAAGTCCCCATGGTCCCTAACGTGGTGATCTACACTCAGTTGTTGGTGATCTATAGCCCGTGTTTTATATTGTTATTGTCTTCTCTCATTACATTGTTTTAGTTTTACATACTAGTTTTATGTTCATATCTGTGATAGTCTAGTATTTTTACTGTCTATAGTCGACAGCTTTTACTCTTCAAGATGTTTTCATTTTATCAGGTGAACTGTTCTCGTCATTGTATGGCTCCAATATTACGATGTGACGGTAAATATTAACTCACTCAGTCAGTCAGTCAGTCACGCACTCCCATTTGGCAGTTAGAATAATAATTATTATCTTACCGTCATATAAAATACTGTACTTTCATTAAGTGTGCTTTACCACGTTTCTCTATCACCCCTCTTTCCTTTCAACTGGAAAAGGTATTGCCACGGAAAACGCCTAACTCTGCGCCGAGGAGCTAACAATGTTTTGACGTCATAATATGACGCATGCAATGCCCAGAGTTTATTTTATACACTGAATCATTTGCACACTCAACTTAAACAAAACTTTCATAGCAAGTTTTAAGCTTATCGGAATATCTTTCACAGATTTGTTTCACAGTTTGTTAACATGTTAATTAGTAGGTAGCGATCTTAAAAATAAAATAACGTGATAGTGCGTATATTCTACACGGCGGTAAGATAAATACGTTGTATGGTTCTGTCGAGAGTAATACGGTCTGATGTATGAGTACGTCGACGTCTCTTTCTAGCAGTGTTATCCCTGGCGTAACCGACCCGAAAATACTGTCAGACTGATGTGAAACTGTGTCACCAGACCTATGTGTTATGAGTTAAACCATTATCTCTGTCACAACCATGTGAATAATTATATAATCAGGACTGGAGACAACATACAAAATGACGGAATAGTGGAAAATACCCTCCGAGTGAGAGGTTAGACGTTGTGGTTTTCTTAAACTATGAAGACCATGACTTTCCCTTAAAACGCTCAAATATATTTGAAAACGACAGCGTTTATTATCTATCTTCCTCCTGAAAGGGCACTAAGTCCACAAATATTCAAAGTAAATTAAAACTTTTTACGTTATTAATCGTAGAATACGTGTCTTTTTAATGTATGGCTTGATTTCCTAAATTGCTGACACCTGAACGGATGATGTAAATCCATCTAGGGTCCATGCAGGAAGCAAATGTACCATGAACCTAGTATGATGATCTACCTTCAGTTATTGGTGATGTATAGCCCGTATTTTATATTGTATATTGTTTTGACGACAGTTTTTTTTATAATAATACATATTTCATCTCAACATCAAACATGTTCTCGTCACGATATGGCTGAAATATTGCCGGTGTGACGTTAAATAAATTACTCACTATTACCTCTCTTCTCATTAAGACATGTCCCTGTCTGTCTTTCAATAATTTAGCACTGATGTTTTATTTCTATTAATTCATCACAGAGAACAACGTTTAGAAACTTTAATTCAAACCATCTGCTTTAAAGTGTGTCGACTGGCTGACGTCACTTTACCCCCTAAGTGGATGGCAGTTCTGGTGACAAAAATGTTTTCAACAAATTCCAGATGAGGTCAGTCGTCTGCCACGTACCAAATTTTTTTAGCAGTCATATTTTTTATTAACCTGACTTTTTGAAGTGATTTTCAAATGCTAATGGTTATGACCCTTTTACTTACGGTCATCACTTCACAGGTGAGGTAAAAATACACCCATAGTAGTTAGCCATTAGTCAGTTCACACTAGTGAAATTCCCATAGATTTGCATGTTAATTACCTCTTGCAAGAATAATTGTCATAAATGAGTTCCGGTCGAGTTTTTTTCAATATATGTCTACCAGCTGGGAAGTCGTCTCAGCTGCATACACATAATTCCAATTCAATATTCCCATGATTTGTAAGAAAACTGCTGCTATTTAAAGAAAATATATTAGAAATATCAATCAAGATTAACATGGGATAGATTAATAGTTGTATTATAGGTGTTTAATCAGGTGTCATTCGATAATTTATCAACGGAAAAATGAAAGAAAATTATGTACACGTAGCTGAAGATGATTACCGAGATGTTTGCAGAATATCAAATGAATGTAACATGATTTCTGCTCAGTTTTTGAAAATTATTCACGCAACAGTTAATTAACATATAAGTCATTGGAAATGACTCGCTTATGGCCAGCTACTGTAATCACAGACTATTACAAGATTTTCAAATTCCAGTCTAAACGATTGTGAGGTCTGGGAGGTGTGAGAGGGTGAATGACTTAATATTTAACGCAATATATATCAGCCATATTGTGACGAAAATAAATTATACAATAAAAATGAAAACATTTTGAAGAGTAAAGCCTGTCGACGATTGACAGTAAAAACACGAGGGTATCACAGATATGAATTTAAAACTAGCATGGAAAACCAACACATAACACAGTAAAACAGCCAATACAATATAGTACAATGGTTATAGATCACGAACAACTGAAGGTACATCACTAGATTAAGAACCATGGGGACTGACATTACTTTTGCTACCTGCGTGGACACTTGTTGGATTTATACCATCCCGTCAGCCACTGGCAGGAAGATTAAGCCGAAATTCAAAGTAACAAAATACTGAGATTTAAAAGTATGGGTGAGTGAAAGTGAAGTGTACAACCTTCCAAGCGTGGTTACCGTCCATAATCCACATGTCTTCGACTCGCAGCTTAACCCTGGGATGATCTGACAGGGTTCCTTTGACTCTAGAGAATACTGGGTGTTCGTCATGGGCATCAGCGGAACTAACTCCTGTCTGGCTCGGTCCATCATTATGTCGTGATCATTTTGCAATATCCCGTCCAATGATAATCCTTTAATGCTCTTGAACATCACGTATAAGCATTGGGGAGTGCCGCCTTACATCCCAGCTGAAAGTGGTCCTACTTGTCTTGATCATTTCAGACTGTTTGCTTGTTTTCGTAGAGAAAGTCTGAAAGAATTTTGATGAGCACCTATATGTTGGGAACGATCTCACTCAATCATATGTATGGTCTCACCGCAATGATCACATCTGAGGTCAGAGGGAAATATTATTTCCCCCTTCATCTCTTCTCTTAAAAAGTTAGTTACAGTTTCCAAGTGTTTACTGGATAAAAAAATCAGATTATTTATAATGTCAGTGTGGTCGCCTTGGGTTTTAAGACTTCTCAGTACCGCCAAAGGCCGATTCTCCTCATAGATGTGTAAGGCCCATGTCTAGTGACCCGGGACGTGATATTGTAACAGGGATAAAATCAAGCATTTGTACATTTGCTTATTTGTATCAATCCGGTTTAATTATTGTATATAGGTGTACAGGTTTGTTCAACAGACTACCACTTCTTTGCAACAAGTGTAATAATTAGTTGTCTGCCCAGATTCATCTCTGGTTTAATGCTCTCATAGCTTAATCAGGTTATAGGGTCAGTTCATTCTTGTTTTAAGGGTAGTCAGGTCCATTTTACTATTGGACTGAAGCCTCATTCTCATTGTCTTGATTGGTGATTATGAATATCTGCGTCACCACCTTAACACCTCTGCACTGGACACAAGCACACCCATCCGACAGCTCAGTCCACAGGTTAGTGTAACTTATTACTTTTCGAAACTAAGTCTTTTGTCTAAAATATATTAATCGTATTAATTATATTACTTACTCTTAAGTAATCGAATGTATGATATTGTATAACATTAGGGATGGGTATGAATGGATACATGGATGAATGTGTTAGATTTTGTAATGTAATGATTGTGCTCTATTTTGACCTAAATGCATATTGTAGGCGTTATCTGTATGATTATTATGCACTGTGTAATATTCAGGAAATTATAAACGTGGAGGTAATGTTGGATGTAATCGAATAGATGTAATATGGTGTTTAGGAAATGTATATGTTGCCTGCATTGTGTACTACTATCAACAATGCTCAACTATTCATATTATGTATACTGTAGGCAACATCTATTGGGTAACACTGCTGTTCTAGGCGTCAGCAACACAGGGCAAGGGCTTCACCTTTGTGTCACCCACAGGGTGTGTGTTGTTTTGATTCCTTATCTTGATTTGACAAAAAGCTGATGCCATATATTGCCTGAATTTATAGTCAATCTATATATTTGTATGGTATTAATTATAAGTGGCTGTCAACTAATAGTTATGAGCTTCCTATGCAGTTGTGTTACAGCCCATCATGTGCATGCCGTGACTAGACAATGATATCTTGATTCCTCTTTGCAATATGTAATTTACTCGTGTGTATGTTTGGAATATATTCATGTTGATGTATTTGGAAATATCTATTGTATGTTGTTTTGTTATTACACAGTGTTCGATTTATATGCCATAGCGATACGAATAAAGCCATCTCCTTCTCACGACCTGTCGCCTTGGTCATAATTTTTTGGAATAGACCAGAACAGACTGCACAATATTGCTGGAATATAGCTAAAAGGGGTGTGCAACCACATTCAGTCCGATATAAGTTATAATAATAAGTTATTCTGCGTGATGTGCTGGATAAAACTTAGTATATACCATGTGCAAATATGTTATACTCACGTTATACAATACATTGCTAATGAAATGTACCTGGACAGATGGGACATGTTCGATCGGTAGGAAATAAAAGTACAATCAATATAATAGTGGATATTTGTAAAGCGCCATTGTCCACCAACTCATGCATGCTCGTAGCGCTTTAAAGCTATTTACAGAAAAAGGGAAAAAGTCAATTGTAGGCTTTAGTCAAAAGGAATGTCTCTAGGGCGTTCTTAAAAGAGTCCAAATTTGGGGCGAGTTTGATTTGAATTGGTAGAGAGTTCCATAAAAGAGGCGCGACATGCTGAAAACTCCTCTTTCCAAATGAAGAGAGCCTAGCTTTAGGTACTTTCAGGAGCTGTTGATCCTGTGAACGCAGAGTCCTGGAAGGCACATATTGGGTTAGGAGAGATGAGAGATATGACGGGGCAAGGCTGCTGAGACACTTGAAAACTAGGCACCGGACTTTGAAGTCTACTTAGCACTGAACCGGAAGCCAGTGCAAAGATTTTATCACAGGGGTTATTTGATCATATTTGAACTCAAAGATATTATTCTAGCGGCTGTATTCTGCACTTTCTGGAGTTTTGTATGTGTTCTTTGGATAGTCCAGAGAGAAGGCTGTTGCAGTAGTCTAGGCGCGAAGACACAAGACATCAGACCAGGATATCTGCAGTCTCTTTAGTGATGTATTTTCGGATGGTACCAGTGGATCGAATGTGAAGGTAACATGTCTTACACAGATGATCCACATGTGCAGACATGGAACGGTCAGACTGTAGATGTACTCCAAGATCTTTAACTACTCGTGATGGTATGATACTAGCAGAAGCAACCTTCCCTTCTCAACATCCACCTTGTCGATGTGCTGCTGTCTTCCAGTCAACAATACCTCGGTCTTGTCATCATATATCTTTAGTTTTCTTTCAGTCATCCATGACTTTATTTCAGTAGTACAGGTTTCAACTTGTTGTAGGGTGTCTGATATTGATTCAGCGTTAAATCTATTCATTAGTTGGACATATGAGAAATGAGGAACTTTGCAGTTATATATATTCTTTATTCCTCCAGAGTTACAAGGAAAGTTACAAGGAAATTAAGTTATAACAGCTTTACATTGCATCAGCATGCAATATTAGTAAGTACTAGTAAGTCTGTGTAACTGTTCCTGCACAGCATGCACACACTCTGGAGGCTTCCTGGCCTCCACATGGCGCCCATCTGGATCACAAAGACATACCTGGAACTCTATTCTCTGTTACCCACGCTCTGTGGGTGGAGATAACTGGATGAATCTGTTGGAGGTGTCTCAAATGTGGGTCGGTTTCTATTCGTTTTATCCATATGTCGAACTCTCTCCCTTTAATAGCATCTTTTACAACCCTCTTCCAGGTCAGTCTATTAGGGAATGTGCACCTGGTGAGGAAGTCTGTTTTGCCTTTACATAGGTTTCCAAGGAACAGACTGTTGCCTGCTATGGAGGTAGGATGCATACCAAGAGAGATAGCATTCAAATCTGAACAAGCTGTTGAAATTAGACATAATTCTACAACTATTGTCAATAAAATGATAATCCTTGACTATTTCAGGTTCAACATCAGACTGATCCTTAGGAGATAGGCAATATGTGTATCTATTTTTGAGGCATTTGAGGTAGGATAAACGTGTGCAAAATGCATATGTATAGAGAGAGCAAAATGCTGCCAAGCGCTTTTCACTCACACACTATTCAGCCAATTAGCAAAACGACACGTTTTGAACCAACATCAGTTACATGATCAACATGTGATGACATATACGTATGGAAGCGCTTGAAGAAACCCTGATTATCTATCAAAATAGACTTACGACAATACATCAGAAAGCAACTAATAGATTTGTGTGTGATTGTGTGTGATTGTGTGTGATTGTGTGTGTGTGTGTGTGTGTGTGTGTGTGAGAGAGAGAGAGAGAGAGAGATCGAGAGAGAGATCCTAGATATTGGCTACGATCAAAATTAAGAATTCCTAAGGCTACGAACGTTTCGAAAATCTTTGCCCGCACGCTTTTCAAAACCCATCAAGATTTTGCAGTTCGTTTTGGACGCGAGGGCTAGAAGGGTGATATTAGTTGTAATAAACATATGTTTATTTTGGTGTGAATTGGTAAACGTTATCTCAGACAAAGGCAAGAGTAATCAAATGATGCTGGGAAACTGGGGAATGAATATTCCTTCTGCGTGATATAAAGATCCATAAAAAGGTTGTTTTAGTCCCGATTGATCGCACACACGCAAAGACGATCATCTGAATATATCATGCGTTATTACTGACCTCACATAAAATGTGATTAAAGATATTTAAGAATATTAACATGATCCCTTAGAGGCGAAAACATAGCAAAACTACTTGTGTATTTCTCATCTAAAGCTATTACAAATTCACAAAGCGGAAAACTTGCGTATATTTCAGATGATAGAAGAATTTCAAATAGCAGTGCATTCTTGTGGGAAATCTAATACCATGTGTTATGACGTGTCCATGTGATTCCTAAGGCTGTTATAACCAACTTATCTATATATTGCCAGATTCTGAGTTTAAGTGCAGTCCTTTATGCCTAGCGTGTTAAGAGTGTAAGTGGACGTTTCTGTGACAATATAATTTTCTTCATAGCTTAATTTTGGCTAAATTTGCTGATAATTGCAGCCATCCACAAGGAGGATCTTGGTGGTTCTAAACAGGAAGAAAGGTCACTGTCTGTCAGCTTTACATTCGATGTTTGCCTACCAACCCACACAAACTGAAACAGAATCACAATTTATCATAAATGAAAAAAGGAATAGTTTTGACCTGTGTACGAGGCAGAATGTCGCCAGTTTGAAACAGTAACAACCCGACATCAGTTTAAAGCCACACATATTTAAAAACAACATGTCCGCTATGGACTAGATTAACCTTCCATAAAATGTGATTCCCAGGTAGTTTAAAGTTGCTGACGGTGATTTACAAAACTTCTTTCGCACCAAGATTTCCAACATTCTCAAAAATCAATTTGTCCATATTTAGCTCCAACATACCGCAATGGTAAAAAAACACCCTTCTGCGCTTTAAGTTAACTCGTTCTCGTTTGTTCAAATATTGTTATTACTTACTCCGTAAATGAGCTCTTAAATAAGCACAAAATAGTCATCACCACACATCACCAAAATGAAATGCCTAAGAAAACTCTTCAGAGGTCACATGCAACCAAAATATACCAACAAGACCAATAAACCAAACATAACTAAAACACAATTATCACTTATTCGTGACATATAATATGTATAGCTAATTGTTCCCGTACTGCTTACAGTTCCAAATTACCCACAGGTTAAAACAACATGATACAACCCAGTGACCAAGAAGTGAAATTAATGGTCTGACCTGTTCTACCCCTGCTAAAATGAACTTGTCCAGTTAGTTGGTTAATGAACTGACCTGTTCCTTGGTATCTGCATATAGAAGTTTTAAAAGTATTATTTGGTAAGGCATCTTTATTCATTCTGAGAACACGTGGAGATATGGATATATCATGAGAAAATGATGCTATACAGTGGTTTTATAATCTTGCAGTGCTTTTACACACACAATTACACACAACTGGCAATCACTTAGCAAACTTGATGAGATGACCAGCAGCATCAAGGTACTGAAGAGGCGTTTTTTCTGTCACTCTGGAGGTGCTCCTACACTCTCAAGAGTCTGGCAGGAAAGCACTCTGTAAACACGCTTTCGTGACCTGGGGAGGCATTTTTAAAGGCCTTTTAGCTTTGTCTATGGCTTCGATTCTCTTGATGCTGGAGACAAAGAGGTAGATGTTTGGGTGGGCCTTGGCAATAAGGTTTTTCAGCTTCAGATGCCACTCCTCGAGGTGGTCACTAGTCCGCGGTATGTTTCCATACTACGTCAAGATCCGTACCGGGAAACGTGCCTCATAGTGCACCCATGTTCTCGTGACGTAGTCGCCGAAAACGATCGTACAGACGCTTGGTCGGCAGCCTCAGACACCTGTACGACGTATAGGTGCCGAATGGATGTGATGTCCTCCTGCTTGAGAAGTGATGAATTCAACGCGCTGGACATTTGCCATTGTGTGATAGATGCTGTTGGAACTGTAGGCAGTACGGGACCTAACTAATCAGGACGGGTGGGTGTTCACTCAAATGTCTCATTTTCTGCTTCATTTTGCATATACGCACAGGGTTCATTGTGTGTATATAGAGATGATCTATTTGATTGGCTTTTAGAACTAAATAGAGTAATAACAAAATAAGATTCTTTATGGATAGCGACTTTTATTGTGTAAGATGCGACGTTTCCGTACGGATTCATATACCGTTGTCAAACAAGATTGACGACAATATAAAGAATCCATATAGAAACGTTGCATCATATTGAGTAAAAGAAGTTGTTATCCATAAAGACTGTATACAGACATGTTAGGTTTGGTAGGCCCCGTTTTGAAAATACCTGCTCTCATTCGTCCTAGTGCAGCGCAGGAGTCTGCACAGTTTTCCGTCCGATCAAGTCATCCGAGAAAAATGGGTTCAGTTTGTTTGCAACCCACAGGCATAATGACATGTCATGTGTACAGGTATCACACCCGTCTGTATAAACTGTCTGTGTGATTACATAATGTGACAGAGTCATAACTCAGGTGCACGAGCCGTATATCATTTTTGTTTATGGTGTGTAGCCTGACAGGTGTTAGGTTCAAACTGCATGTGGCCAATGATTAAAGCTGTATATTGCATATTGCCATTAGCAGACTGACAGGTAGAAACATAGGCGTGAATAGAACAGAAATTGAGTTTTGTCTGTGACAGACACTGCTTATCAAAGTCAATATTACTCTATGTTTCCATATATATGTTTTAAAACATTCAATTTCTCAACAATGAAATTGTCTACTGATACACTTTTTTGAAAATTTGGTTTGCAAATCAGCAACCAACCATGGGACCAGTGTATTTGTATTACTGCAGACCAAAGATGTTTGTATTCACAAGGAACATCTGTTGTTCTTCGACAGCATATGTTGAAACCATCTTTCATCCCAGCGCTGGGTTGAAATTAGTGAATCGTTTTTCGTCTTTTTTTCATTGCGTTATTTTTCAACGTAATAAATTGAATTTGCGTGTTTGATAATTTGTCACTGTAAGTCCACACGGAATGGTATCAGAATCTGCAAATTTGTGTTTTGCGTTGCACGTGACCTTTAAAGCAAGCATCTGTTAGTTTTCTCGAATCTTAATCATATTGAAAAACTGATAATAGCATATATGCTGAAGACGACAAAAGAGGTAATGTTACGAGAGTGTATTTGCTGAAATTGTATTATTAATTAAGTAATAATTATTACTGTGTCACAACATTTAGTGTTTTGAGTGATAATTAGTATGGGTCACATTTCGTATCATAAGTGTTCAGCACTTTACGTATTTGGACAGCACTAAGGAAGTGCTCTAAAGTTGCCTCCCTTGATTAAATGACTCTCTCTCTGTGTGTATATATTGTTGCCTTGATGAATTGAATTGACGCATGCACGCACGCACGCACGTTCCTTAGTGCTGTCCAAGTGCTGAACACTTATGATACGGAATGTGACCCATAATAGTTATCACTCAAAACACTAAATGTTGTGACACATTATATATATATGCGCCAGTCTCTCGTAAACTCTTGATCTACAAAACCGGTGCCTGGCTGCATTTCGCATCACTGTTTCTCACTCTCGCGCCAAGGCTTCGGTGAGTTGACATTATATTTGTGACCCATTACTTTAGACTTGACTCAGCTGTATTGTATATGAAACCTCTATTGTGAATCTCTGTATTGTGCTTTGTATTGTGCCTTGTTTTTGCTGAATACAAATTATTGAAAACTTCAAACTTCTCAGTGTTACATATTTTGCCGATTCTATGGGGATTTCTTACACTTTTTGTCACGGCAATTTTTAACCGTAACAGTATCAGTTACGTCAGCCGATTTTCAGTTGATTGATTTCCTACGCAGCAGAATTATATCGTAAACATGAATGAGTGAGTTATTATTTAGCGTCGCATCGGCAATATTGCAGCCATATCGGGGCGAGAACAATTTAATTAATATCAATATTAAAATCAATAAATTGCGAACGTAAAAAACTGTCATCAAAGGACAGTAAAAACACTAGACAACCACAGATATGAACATAAAACTATTGTATAAAACCAAAAGATTGTAGTTAAAGAAGACAATACAATATACAACAAGGGATATAAATCAGCAAGAACTGAAGGTAGATCACCATACTAGGGACCATGGGATTTTTAGCATCTTGGATTGTAACATGAAAAAGATGAAGAAGAACAAGAAGAAGAATTAGACTTCTGTTTCTAAATGAAGATCTTACGTCTGACATTTCAAAGAGCCCAATGTGGTTTCATCTTTTTGCGACCAGATTATGTCATACTGGCACGTGTCGATTTTGAAAGTTTATCATTTTTTTATTATTTATCCAATCGCAGAATCAGATGTTTTTCTCATTAACATTTTTAGATCTTTCATCTTACAACAGACTTATGTCCCGTACCTTTGATTTCCAGCGTTCTTACTTCCATCATCTTCAGAATCGAATTTCAGTATCAATAGCTGCCATGTAATAATGTCCTCTCCATTGCTGTGACACAAATCGGATGTTCCTTTTCCTCACAAAACCCAGAGTGACTGGATACAGAATAAGTGATACGTCTGAAGTGCTGCTATTCCTTGATCTGACTCTTTTTACATTTTCAAGATAGCGTTTTTGAAGAGTGAGTTAGTGAGTTAACATTTATCGTCACATCGGCAATACTTCAGCCATATCGTGATAATTATATTGTAGATCAAGAAAATTAGAAACTAAAACCCTATTGCCTAATAATTAAATCTAAAACAGTTTAACTATAGAGGATAATACAATATGAAAATGGACTATAGACTGCCAACAAACGAAGGTAGATTCATCACACTAGGGGCCATGGTTTGTGAAGATATTATTAATTTAATTGCCTTTCCCTTATAAACATGTAACAAGAAATAACCAAACTGTATCATTATTGTTAATTTCGTTCTGGAAGGTAATGGTAAGCCGCCATTATGCACTGCACCATATAGCTATTGGAGATAAGAATTCATCAGTTAGTTTGGTTTTTGGACCTATGCCTAATCAATCAATTATACCTTAGGACAATGTCATACCTTAGGACAATGTCATACCTTAGGACAATGTCATACCTTGGGACAATAAATATATAATCAACAACATTACCAGAAACATCCAAACTGAGTGATGAGTACACGATGCCATTTAGAAAGTGGCCAAGTGCAACATATGTCATATTTCACTTTCTTAGTAAAGCGGTGGCTGGCGATTAGGTACCTGAGGGTGCGAGTTCGAATCCTGGTTGGGACTCAACCACAAAAGTACTAGAATTTGTACTTTACTAAGAAAGTGAAATCCCAAAATATGACATTTGTTGCAACCTGAGTGAGTTTGTACTTAGCTTTTAATAATATTCCAGCAATATCACTTCGGGTAACACCACAGCTTAGCTTCACGCATTATACCGAAGTGAGAATTGGATCCCAGGTCGTCTGCATGACAACCGAAGGCTTTGACCACTAGGCGACCCCAGCACCCCTCTAAGATGATGAAGAGTTAAAACAAGTACATCTCAACTAAGATGTGGAAAAGAGTGTGCTTCGATGCATCGATAGCGTAGGTATAACCAAAGCTGTTAATCATCACTATATGAAACAATTTGGACTGTTGGCAAAGATGATGAGGCGTCCATCAAGCCTGCATACTCTTAATTCTACCATGGCTACTTGAAATGCTTGAATTTGATTGGTCAATCAATAAAATCAGAGGGTATCAATTTGGATCGAACATGCGTGTGATTTCACGGCGCTTTATATCTGCTACAGACCTATTAAAATGAAGGGTTGCAAATGACGGCCTGACAACGTAAATCACAACGATACAAGAAGATTACAACGACGCCACATTTTCAGTACGTTTCAATAATCCTTCACGAAACATTCAGTTCCCCTACTTAGTTAATTACAGATATCTATTGATGAGTGAGGCCATTTCTTTTCTGTGTACCAGGGATATAACGCTTTAGAATTTCGCCCGTATTTCTGCAATCTGTCAAACAATTTATGGGAATGAACACTTGAAGCATAGAAGCTCCAGACATGCCGCCAAGAAAGCCGAGATCAGATTGATGGTTGACTCTGATAGGAATAGATAAAGTTAATAGAGACCAGTCTTGATGAGTTTCTCCAGTGCGATGAGTGGTTGTAATACCACACATTTGATGGTGGCAGTACGTATAATATTGACAAATATCTCGGAGAAATCTTAACATCAGGCTTATTTAGAAAATTGGAACCGAAAGCACAGAAAGGGGAGTACTTTGCTTCATGAACTCCATTACTCTTGTCTGCAACAGATGGTTGTTGAGGCTGTGTTGAAGACGACACGCTGGTTCCGTTGACTAACGCATTCCTGAAATAGTATTAACATTTAATCATTATTCCGTATGATTAGAGACATTGTCGTCGAAACTCAAGAATTCCCAAAGATTAGGTAGAACCCAGGTCACAAACCAGTTAAAGATAAACAATGTTGATCTTAGATCGGTAACTTGGTAGCTTGACTCCTGGGAGTAAACAGGACTTCCGTCCTGTGCCACAACTAAAGTCATGTTGTCTCACTTTAGGCAAATACTGCCTCTGTGAACCCATCAGAAATTGGGTACTTGGTGGGACAGGTACATGATCTTTACTTTTCTAGCTTAGGCTATTCGCGGTAATAACATTTAGTACGTTGTAAATACTTAGAGGCTTGCTGTTGCAGCACGGAATTCAGCACAATATAAGTGAACTTATTAAATATCCGATACATGATTTTGTGATTGTGTAAATTGAATTTTGTCTTGTATATTTTGAACGTGGGGGAAGCAACAATTGTTATTCTAATTTTGGCTCAACGTCAGCACAATCGCCAGCACCTGAAGGGATGGTGTAGCACTACATGGTCCTAGTATGGCGATCTACTTTCAGCTGTTCGCGATCTCTAGCCTGTTTTAATATTGTATTGTCCAAACAGTGCTATTAGTTCTAACTTTAACACTAGACTTATTTGTAATTGTGATTTTCTAGCTGTTTCAATGTCCTTTGACGACAGGTTTTTACAATATACACATCTTCTATTTTAATGTAAAATATGTTCTCGTCACGATATAGCTGAAATATTGCCGCTGTGACGTTAAATATTAACCCAATCACTCACTTAAAGAATGTTACTTCAGTTTTACTATATGTCCGATAGATGGTCACTCTGAAACTTGTGAAATAAACAAATAGAAACAGTGTGAAATTTAGGTGATAGTAAAGTATGACCGTAACTACTTGCATACATTTACATACCTGGCAGAAAGTTTGAGGCATAATAATTGTATGAATTTACCATTGTTTAATATGTTATAACAGTAATCAATTGTTTTCATCTTATTCCGACCCGTGTAGGTCCCAGGGTAGAACAGGCCTTCAGCAACCCATGATTGCCGGTAGACCCGTGAAGGTCCCGGGATAGAATGGACCTTCAGCAACCCATGATTGCCGGGAGACCCGTGAAGGTCCCGGGATAGAATGGACCTTTAACAACCCATGATTACCATTCAAAGCGACTATGCTTGGCGTAAGAGGCGACTAACCGGATCGGGTGGTCAGACTCAATGACTTGGTTGACACATATCATCGGTTCCCAAATGAGCAGATAGATGCTCATGTTGTTGATCACTGGATTGTTGGGTCAGCGCTCGATTACTTACAGACCGCCGCCATATAACTGGAATATTGCTGAGTTTGGCGTAAAACGTAACTGACTGACTCACTCACTCATCTTATGCCATGTAATTGCTATATAAATATATGGAGAAAACACGTACATGTGAGCATCTAACCGTAATCCTCCTGCTCCCTGCATCTGTATCTGTAGACTAGGGATCACAATGTCGGAGGAACTTACCGACTCGCCTCAGCCCTTATAATGGCCACATATTTATCTTGATATTGTGTAAGCCACTTCATGTAAACTGATTTAGCTGGCCGTCTCGACCTGGTACTCAGTGTGTTGTAGCGGAGGGCCTCTCGTCTCCCTTATCTTCAGTAGATTTCCCATTACTCTCTAGCAAACCATCTGCGTGTCTATCATATAAATTAGTCTGGGGTCGGGGATTGAATGGACGGGTTTTACCCGCTTCTTCCACGAACAGTTGATAGATGTAAATATTTTACGTGAACACCAGGTCGTTCGCTTGTTTGGCGTCACCTATTGTAAATGAAGAAAGTGAATCTACTCGACTATATCTAAAGCTATCCGACCCTGAACAATACATGAAGTTTCTAGAATATTCTAGAAGCTTTCGGATATTCTAGAATATGATTACCGATACACGTAGCAAATGTGATAAACCAATTTTAATCAGGACATAATATCCGTGTGGTTATAAACAACCCTCTCATATATGAGCGGAACCAAACGTTTCAAATTTCTCATTCCTTTAAACGTAGTACTGAAGACAGTTGTGGTTTATCAGTGGATGGGATTATGTTCTGTTCGTATGTTACACGAGTACAAGCTGATAGATGTGTAGGATGTATCCTTTTCATAATTTAGAGAAATGTTACCCTTCGAGGATATATATATAAAGCTCCTTTGTTGGACATTTTTAACTTCTTTGTTTTCTGATATTGATAACTGGCAGTTAAGTCTTTGACATTTTAAGAATGCACACCGTATTATTGCTATCCATCAAAAGTACTTTCTCATTTTCTAGCACTGATATAATACCTCGTCTTTGGATTGATACGATGAAACCCAGATCAGGAACAATTTCCTTTGCAGTATGAACCATAGGACAGAAAACGAATATAAACAATAATAGTCATATTAATGTAAAGACACTGTATATCATATTTACTGATACATCAGCTGGAAGCGGCTGAAGTGAGCTAAACAAGTGTGTGTGTAGATGGCCAATATATAATTCGGTTCTCTGTAGAAAAAGTCATATTTCGTGGTTTTTCAAGGTATGATTAACTGTTAGTTGTATTCTAAACAGAAGTTGCTACGTACAAGCTGTCGAAAGTTAACTTTGAGGGCATCATCATGGAAAAGGTGTATATCCTCTTACAGTATCAGACGTCAGCACGGGACCAGATCGACTTTTCCTGTATAGGGCACTTGAATGAACAACGTGCCTCTTATTCCAGTGAACAGTACATGTACCTTTCCACATTCCGGATTGGGATGTTTTAATGCTTTTTTTCCACCCCTGACATCGATGCATTTCCAAAGAGAGACATGATGACCAGTATTTCGGGGACCGTTTTCTCTCCTCAATGGATCTTCTTTCAAACTAACCCTTACAAGGTTATTTTTGCCGATAAGTCTGAATAACACATGACACATTCAGTGTGATGGCATAATAACTGAGCGTGCATATACTGTTTCTGAACATATAGTGAGTGATTAAGTTTAGTTTTACACCACGCTCACCAATATTTCAGCTCTGTGGCGCCAGTCTGTAATTGATCGACCAGACAATCCCGTGAGCAGTAGCGTGAGCATCGATCTGCACATTTGGGAACCGATGACATGTGTCAACAACGACAGCAAGCCCAACCAACAGATCCCGCAAGTGACCTGTTACGACAAGCATAGGTTACTGAAGGCCAATCTTCCATGTTTAAAACTAGTAATAAAATCTAAAACAGTACTAGTTTAACTATAGAGGACGATACAATATAACTGACTGTAGATCACCATACCAGGGACCACGTGGAAAATTTTGCGAAAATATATTTAGTGCAATTGTTTTCGTAGCCATCGCAAGATATGGCGAACGATACAAGAAAAGCAGATTTAGAGTTATCTCCCTTCCATCGAGTTGCATTCGCAAAGCATTGATAATTTCCCTGCATCATGCGTGATGCAATGTGATTGATCGGGCACCGTGCCCTCTTTTCAGTTTTTTAAGATTCTTTTCTTCCCTTGTGATCACGTAATTCCTCACAACTCAACTAATAACCGTGTTGTTATTGCTCCAGTTAGCCCATACTTAATTGACATGATGGTGTCATAATACCATTGTGTGATTTGTGAACGTGTCAAGCTGATTTTTTATACTGTCGTTTCAAATCAGCTCAGAAATATGTAGAACGCAAACTACAATTGTAAATGTATGCATTAAATTGGCTTTAGGCATGTGTGCATTCCAGTATGCTAGGGAATGACCGCTTGTCTGGACTAATAGATGTCGATGTGTTAAAATTAAGGTGGTGCATACTTAATGTTCTGTGTTTACATAAAATCTTGCGAACACAGAATACCATAAGGGTAGACTGGTTTGGTCAGAAGAATAGAGCTGTGCCCATTGCAAAACCTCTGCCACTCTTCCAAGAACAAGATTCGTGCAAACCATTGGTGATTTATGCTCAGGTTTACACAGAGTCAGACAGAAAATACCAGGGTAGTCAAACAGACTGACACTTGGGCCTCAGATGGCTTGTCATTGCACGTTTCCCTTTGTCCATGGCTTGACTTTCTGCCACCCTGTCTACGTTCTGTCCCTGACTGACACCTTCCAGGCAGAGCCCCAGTTCAGCCAGCCAGTTTGCTTTTAAAGGCTGTTGTTTGGAAAAACGTCTGAATATCTGCCCAAGGCCATCAATCTGTTGGAAGTAATGGCAAAATGCCCACACACATACAAAGTGCCTTCAAAAAGTTCAGAGGTCTTAGGAAACAATGTAGATAGAATCACCTTCCAACAAATCAGTGTCACTGTTGATTCACATTACTGTCGACCTCTTCTGTGTGGCTGTCGACTGGTTCATGTTCTGTGTGGTTGTCGATTGGTTCACCACGCCTTGAGTCGGTGGAGTTACCATGCAATTTGGAACATAGATTTCTCGCGACAGGTGATTCATTTCCTTCTCCGGGTTTCCCATGGTCAGAGGATGTGCAAATTGTAGTACTCCTGTGTGAGCGTGACATTCACCTTCAGTATCAACTGACTCTATCTCGAATTCATTCGTCAACAAATCATTGCTCCTATCCGTTTTCGAAGTACCTATCGATGATTTCATTGAGATTTTACATATAACGGTACAAAGTATAATTATGATGATTAGAACAATTAACCCAACTAGCAGACGATAGTTCCAGTTTACTCTCTCGTGTACTTTCATATTTTCCAGATTAGGTAAGTGTTCGATAAGGGGCCATGAGAATGCTCCCTTTTAGTTTCAAATTGAAGTAAGTTTCGTTAGCCCACGTTTCGCAGTCTGGTGAAAAGGTTCCCACAGAAACAATTTTGAAATATTTCAGTGAGTGAGTGAGTTTAGTTTTATTAGTTTTACGCCGCACTCAGCAATATTCCAGCTGTATGGAGGCGGTCTGCAAATAATCGAATCTGAGGCAGACAATCCAGTGATCAACAACATGAGAATCGATCTAACATTTGGGAACCGATGATACGTGTCAACCAAGTCTGCGAGCCTGACCACCCGATCCCGTTAGTCGCCTCTTACGACAGGCATAGTCGCCTTTTATGGCAATCATGGGTTGCTGAAGGCCTATTCTACCCCGGGACCTTCACGGGTCTTGAAATATTTCAACTGAAGACACTGCGCGTTCGGTTCCAATTGGAATTTCGCCGCCATCAATTCAGTAAAGAATGTCTCTGATTTTCAAACACAGTAAGTTTATCTCCATTCTACCATGACCCATTTAACATTGAACTTCTTCCCTCTGCGGAAGACACTGCGTGATCCGGCAAGGGATAAAAGGCAAGTTAATCTCGTCTGCGAAGGGAGTGGTTGGTGCCTTTCGTATTTTTTAAACATTTCAACATAAAAAACATTCTGTCTAAAGAAAACAAACAACTGTTTATTGTTTTTTATCATCCCAACACTACACGACTGAAACCAGCCTGTTGTTTTGTTTGCCGTGATACTCTACCCCCGAGGTTTCACAATAATGGAACATTCTGACCTACTTATTTTCATGGAAGTAAAGTTACGCAACAGTTTGAAATGGCGGATGAGACAGTGTTTACATTTTACAAATTTGACGTGAAAGTGGAAAATACTTGAATGGATGTCGAATCAGAACCCTTCAGAATCGAAGAATAGATTCTTTTGTGGTAGACCTACGATTTGTATCTCGTCAAAAACTGTTGATTTTACGCTCGGCGAGTGTCGATGTACTTTCATGTTTTTGCCTCCACCCCGGCATGCGGCAAAAGAGTGACAGTGCCATGTTGTCAGAATGTGTGAACATCCGACTAACTTGGGAGTTCTGGAATGTTTTCATGGATGGACTGAGACCAAGTGTATGAACATAACAGAGACTGCCTTGCGGGGATGATGGCAGAGCAGAACTCCGGTGACTCAATTTTTACAGATAGATATTATTGTGACATGATGGAGTATGAGTAGCATAAATCTGGTGTTTCGCCAGATTCGTTATCTTGCGAATTTCCCATTCTAAATGGAAACAAATATACCATATTCCAGGTAGGTAAACGTGTTGCTGCACAATTTGTTATAGATAGGGGTGCATTTTGGCAAGGCATTCTGATTTATGTGTTAGATATTATTTATGTTAGGGGCTGTGTATTGTAATTGAATGTCTTTATAACAGAGGGTAATATGATAGTGAAATTCCCATAGAACTGTGGAGGAAATGTCATATAATTGTATTTTTTTGAGTTTGAATAAATGCTTCTTATCAGCATTTCCACCACGTCTGTTGTGTTCATAACAGTCATGTTTGTGGTCAAGCTGAAGTAGTGCGGCAGTCTTGTACATACATGCGTAGTGAAGCGCCGTGAAATCAGACGCATGTTCAATCCAAAAATTTCGAACCGCATAAATACTGGATTCTGCTTGGTTGTTCAGAAACTTCAGACGGCGTCAATTCTGGATTGGCACTATCTGATTTTCGGCCGTTTCACCGCACATGAATAAACCTTATTGTGAGAACTACTTCCATTTGACCACAATGATGGCGGGTCAAAACAACAGCAACAACTCCATGGATTTTGACGGTGACTCGGGAATTTGCCACATAGATCCTACACAGTCAATGGTCCTCATACAGCGTACGGATGCATGAGTCTTGGTGTGAGGTGCGAACGCTTTAAACACCCCAGTGCAAGCTGTGGTAAAAGGGTGGTAAACTTTGATGTATTTGTGCTTAAATTTTCTGGGTAAAGTACTGAGTAAATGGGGTAAATTTGTGGGTCGGGTCTCTTCTCCACACTCTCTGATTCACGAGACGTCTTACCCTATCAGACACCATGGCTTCCAAATCTGACAAATGGTAGTGAAGATCACACACTAATACTTTGTGTACCTCTCGGACCAATGTAAATTGGCTAGGCAGAATATAGGTATACACAGTGCCATTCGGCCATGTAACAACATGTTGAATGGTTTCAACAGACCCCTTCCTCAATTAACATTTCCTGGTTTCACAACAGGCATTTGTATATTATCACGTTTGCAAGGTTTACCATAGCACAACATACCTTCATAATTTGTACATTACCAATGATTATTTCGAGGGAAAATATTATTTCTTTGTGCGGCATTGTAGACGTTGGGAAGTACACCATCGACAAACTGTATTGGTAACGAAATAAAGAAACTGTTATGCGCAAAGTGTATGTCTATATTGAAATTATTATTCACATCGAAAAGTTGTGATACAGGTTCAGATCAGTCAAAAGTGCTCTGCACCGATTGTAACAGTCGAGTTACACGATTGTATGGTCAAACTCGACTGTCAACGGAAAACTCAGAGCGTTGCTGATTATATTACTGGACTGTCTGGCTTAGACTTGATATTGTACAGACCGTCGCCATATGCGTCCTGTATGCTCCGTTAAACATTGAATACAGACCGCATTAGCAGAAATAATAGCGTGAAGCCCATGTGTAGAATATACGAATATCAACCGTGCTCCAAATCATTAAATCTTCATCTTGTGTCAAATGTCGCCATTATCTATTTATCAAATAATGACCAGACAGAGAGAACTGGTTTGGGTTAACATGAAACTTTCCAATTATGACTTTGAGCCCTTTATCGGTTCCAGTATCGAACACTAAGTATGTGTTTCATTCACGGTCATTTACGGTGATCACATCATTGACATTTTGTGTTATTATAAGGGTATTTACTGATATTATGTCAAGTCTGATATATACTTCATTATTTCATGTCTACAACGCGAGACATCCTCGATTCCATTAAAGCTCTGTCGGATCCTGTTTCACGTAAGCAACCGCCATACATACTATATAATACACGTCGTCATATACGGCAAGCGTATAATGCATGGGACATACATTAGTTGCACATGACTAATTTTACACCTCCCTCCATACGTCCATCCATCACATTTAGTCGGGAGTGTGACGTGACGTGAATGGGACATTTATTGCCAGTTCAAGTTGATCTAATGTATAATGAATGAAACGTGAGTAGAAACATATTTGATGACCATATGAAAAGAAATTGAACTGCGTGACTGCTTTGCAGTGTAACAGAACATGCGCTTGTTACTGTTATGAGCGCGCATTAGACATATGATTATTTCGTTCATGAAACTTTGTACTATTTTGTCGTTGCTGTACCAGGTATCTGCCAGTTGACGTCGTGGTATTGCATGCTTTTTGCAAGAAGTGACGAATAATTAGGAGCCAGATCATTGTTGCTTTGATTGATCTTCGGAATTGCAGAGTTGAATTAGTTTCTAAAGGCTTGAACTTCACTGAAATTTCAAACCATTCCATCACAAAACAAAACCTGGAAGGGTTGGGTGATGTCGTGGGATGCATATATCCAGAAAACTGCTAAATAATAAAATGTAAAGACGTATAGGCTGTGCCATTCCGAGCACAGATACCGCCACACACCCGACTTTCTAGCAATACTTGACGGAATTGGTGAACACATACGTTACTGTTTCCACCTTGAAAGTTGTCAGTTAGGGCGCGTTGGCATCATATGCAGGCCTGTATGTGGTGGTCTGTGGTCCTTGCGTAGAGCTCAGGTCACAAAGCAGTTCGGTTATGCAACGTTGAACGCGATGGATCCTGCCCCACAACGAAGCACATGTGATACATGTGGCCTCTCCTTAGGCAAGTGAGTTGCTTCTGTCCACTCAGCAGAAAAGAGCAGTGCCGAGCGGGATAAGTCATGTGATTATAACCTTCATAGCCGGCCTAAAACTGAACCGTGGAACACTGTTAGCGCTTGGAGCACACTTTGGTGTGGACTTTAGCCCTATGATAGAATCCATATTATTACTATATATGCACGGAAGCAACATCAAATATGAATATTCATTTGCATCTGAAATCCTTTAGCTCTGTGTTTCACGTAATATACAACATGTACTATGAATGGAAACTACGTTGGTTCATAATGAATTTGGAAAATTAATATTTCATCTTTACCTTTGGAAACATTAGTCGCCTATACAAAGATACAAATGCTTTTTGTTGATAGATTTTAAGTTTGATCAATAAATAAATATGTGTTGTAGTTTGCCTTTTTTCCCATAAAACCACAAAATGGCAGCTTGTATTGAGACAAGAACAGAATGCTGTGGAAAAGACAAGGCAGGCAACTGAAAGAACGTCTGAAACCTGAAGCAATTTCATCTTGATTAGGCGCTTATCCAGCTTGCCCTTTTCAATATTCAAATTGGGGTCATAAAAAGACAAATTACTGCTTGTGCATATCCAGGCTTTACTGCTGCAAATTGTACATGGGACATCTTGTCCATCCGTCAGGGGATACTTTGGCAGTTTCAAGGAGTGCAAATGACACGCTGTGCTTAATTCACGGCAATCCTTGTGAGACAATCGATGTTTGTGCAGTCACAAACACAGGGAGTATCACACATGTCACATTGCATTTGCCATAATTCAATTAGCACGACAATTGCCTTTGCGTTTATAAGAAGATATGATGCTTTGCTGTCTTAAACGACCCATTTGTTATGTTGAACTTGCGGCTTTAGAACTCTCCGTATTGACAATTAGCCTTCACTGAGATCAAAGAGACATCATTTTTAATGAAACATTTATGTAGTAACTGTATTAAGAAATACATTAAGGTTTCGTGGATATAATGCTTGTAAACACCTTTGCAAAATCAGACTAATGGAGAAAAAACCTCTGAGTGAAAGGTTGCTAGCTGAATTTTCCATATGTACAGACGGATTTCCTTCACGTTTTTCAAACTGGGTGGAACTACAACTTGTATTAAAAACCTTGTGAAGTGGTGATTTCAAATCAGTAATGGAAAGTGTGAAATTAAAAATCTTCGCAGGAAGATAACTTTCAATCTGTCGTTCCATAATTCTCTACTGATCTTTCAATTCTAGCAATTGATTGACGGCAAAAAGGTTTAGCAAACTTAAAGAAAGCATTAATTTTTAAGGGAAATTTTTCAAATGTGCCAACGGAAGGCTGTTACTGTGAGATTCTACTATCAGGACGACAATTCTGACAATAAAAGATTGCCATGATCGATGGGGAAATGTAAGGATTTCAAACGGCCATGCAATTCGAATATTTTAAGATTTCTACTCAATTGTTCTCCTTTCTTAACTCTCGGTTGCGTGGAATTTCAGTCAGTGTTATGGACAATTTGAAAATGACGAGTCTTCTCATGGAACTGGGAGTGAATGTTGATTTACGTGTCAGCCGTTACAGCTATATTAACACCAGCCTGTGAATAAGCGAATCTGGATCAGACAGATATTAGGGATCCGGATCCATGATGGCATGCATTCAGGTATGTCACACTATGCAATAAAAGCAAAGAAACCGTATGGTCACGAGGATGTCACTTGGTATGCAATGTCTTCAAACAAGCACAATGCCACTGTCCATATAATGAGTCTTTACTGTTGAGCGAAGTGCATTGCCAGAAAGGTGATTTTACCATTCTTGATTAACAGTGGGTGTATGCGGGAAATTAGTGAAGCCATATTTCCTAATGTTTCACTCACTGGATTTGAACTTTGAAATCACATCTTATACGGTACTCTTCTCATTATATTACACTTTACAATCAAACCACAGTTGTTCTATTTTACCTTCATTCATTTAAATCTATACAATATGGATTTTCAAACACTGGAAGGTTTTGCTTAAAGTTTTTTCGTCTAAAAAAAATCTACCTACCTTCCATCCATCATGCATACATACATACATACATACATACATACATACATACATACATACATACATACATACATACATACATACATACATACATACATACATACATACATACATGGAGTTGATCCCGATGTTCAGGGACACAATGTAGTGGTAAAAACTATAGTGAAACGTGCCATACTGAAAGTTGTTCTGATATTTTTTAAGTCCAATTAGAGGTTTCTTGGCAGGCTACTTCTGTCACGTTAGTAACAGGTAATGATATTTTCTATAACTGGGACAAGACAAGCTATTAACAGTTTTGCAACCAGTGATTAGGACATGAAAGATAAATAATGCTGATAACATACTTCGATCTGGTCAACTGGCACAAACACACACAAGAAAAAGTTTCATCAGAATGACTGTTACGAAACCGTGGCCAAATACAAATATGAGATAAGACTAAAGCTTCATAGAACTACGGCGGTTACACAGATGGATGCCCCACCGACGTCCACCTGTTATCCTACGATTGACTGGTCATCTTATGACTGCGAATCGTTGTTGGTGCCAAGACCGGGAGCGGCCACATCACCGTCAACAACCACTGGCCACTCACAACGAACTTAACACAGTTCGTTAGGTTAACTGAGCTGGAATGAACCACGTGGACACTGTGGCTTTCATTAGGAGTAGGCCTCGTGACATCTATGAATATCGTGAGAAGAGTGATTATCATATGATTATAATGAATTTGGCTTTCCATGTCAAATGACTTGTTGGGCGCTGTGACCAATCATATAACAAAATTTATGAAAATATGACGTTCACTGGAAACCTCAGTCAGATTTCTGCTACACACATTTTCGTTATTAAATAGTGAATAGTTGTGGTGACTATGTTATATACATTCCATATACACAAAAAATATATAGTTATGTTACCCAGACTCAGTCCATAAGGAAACCACGTGTGGAACCAGTTCTGTGCTATAATTAACAATTATCTTCTAAAACCAAGTTACCAATCAATTCAAACCAACAAAGTTGCTACTATAGCCATACAAAAGTGTGTGGCAGTACAGATTCCTAGTTGATATAACACAGCAGCAGTGACTATAGCCCTGAAGGCAAGGATGATAACATTCACCTCTCACCAACAGTAATCCAACTTACGAAATAAGGCCTAATAAGAATATCATAGATAAGAGAGTGTCACACAAAGAAATCTCGTCTTCTTGTGGCTGGATATATAATGTGTGACGAGAAGCAAGTGCCCCAAAAGAATAAGATGCTCGAGATTAGACAAAGGCAGATCTTTCTATACTATTCTGTCAGAACAGGGTGGAAGCTTCTAGAATCTTGTCTGAATGCAGCACACTAATGCCCCTTACTGAGTTCACAGGCACAGTGTAACAGGGGTTGCACAAGTCATAACACTGCCTCATTACAATATAAACTACTAAAACAAAGAAAGGCATAGATAGTATTTTTCCATGTAACATTTCTAATTTGAATCACTGGTGTCTATGTAATCAGTATGTCTATGGTGGACACTGTCTGCAAACATTTCAGAGTTTGAATCCATTGTCATTGGGAACAATTCGCCAAAACGCACCAAAATCTGCTTTCCTCAGCGTATGTATTTAATTGTGAACGGGAAGAAATTCATGCATTTCCTTTTGCATGCACATTCCATGCATCATTTCCAGTAAAAGTTGGAAGGTTTCAATGTTCTTGACAATCTTAAATATGGTGTTAAAGTCATGCCTAGATTTACTGAGGCTCAGGGCAACAATGCGATTGGTCATTTGGAGGCTGGGAAGTCTCAGTCTGCGATTACAAGGGAACTGAATGTGTCACAGAGTACCATAGCAAGACTTTGGCATCGCTACCAGCAGCAAGGGTCAACACGTTATCGCCCCAGGTCAGGTCGACCCCGTGTGACCACGCCTTCTCAGGACAGGCTTATTCGGCTTCGACATTTGCAGAACAGGTACACCACAGCAGCATCCTCAACGTCGATAGTACCAAGACTCAGAACAATTTCTGATGAGACTGTGGGGTACCGCTTACGTCAGGCTGGTATTCCTTCCAGAAGACCTTTGCGTCGACCAGTCCTAACACGTCAACGTCGCCAAGAATGCAGACAGAGGTATCGCCAACATCTCCTATGACCATTTGCAAAGGTGGAGCACGGTTATCTTCAGTGATGAGTCACGATACATGCTGCGATGTCCCGATGGGAGAGCATGTGTATATCGACGTCGTAACGAACGCTACGCTGCAAATTATGTACAGGAAGTGGACAGACTTCACGGTGGAAGTGTCATGGTTTGGGTTGCCATCTCATACAGTGGCAGGACAGATCTCATTCAGGTCCAGGGCAATTTGACAGCTCGACGTTACCGTGATGAAATCATCAGGCCTCATGTCCTTCCTTTCATGAACCGCCAGAACGTCATTTTTCAGCATGATAACGCTCGGGCGCATGCACCAAGAATAACCAGGGATTTCCTTGCCCAGAACAACGATCACCGAATCTTAACCCTATTGAACATTTGTGGGACGAATTGGAATATCATGTACGACAGCGTGACTCTCAGCCACAGACGTTGCCTGCTCTGTTTGTGGCCTTGAGGGCAGGGTACCTCATTCCCAGGCACTTCATCCGGAATGTGGTCCAGTCTATGGGAGGCCAATGCCAAGCAACCATCGATGCTAATGGTGGCTACACATGATACTGACTGCTTTGGAGCACTTGTCATTTGTGATGTAGTTTCTTGCAGCATTGGACCCTTAATGTTCATTCAGATTTTCTGCATGACTGCCCTGTATTACTGAATGGTAAGTGTGTAAATTGATAACAATTTTCAGCTATGCGTTTCTTTTTTTGAGTAGTATATATCTAGTGAAACATAAATGTGATATGCGTCTGTGCCTCTTGGTAGATTCGTTTTCTGTGACAAATGGCATCACTATTCAAATCTGCAGTAATATTCCTCAACGTGTAAAGCTGCACGTCCTGACATATTCAGTTAAACCTTACAGCAGTAAGCTGATAGAGGAACGCATGAGAACTACCCACAAAGTCTCTCTCTTTCATAAACACACACGCTCACAGACACACGTGCATCACTTTCTCGTATTATCAGTCCCTTACCAAACCGTCTCTCCCAAACAATACTTTTTAGGTGTGCTATCTAGTGGCAAAGCTACCTCCCTCTGAATTGAAAGGGTAATCTGTCCCTAAGGGAAAATGTACTCCAAGGCCTAATAAAACATCTCACCTTTGGTATTGCTGATTTACAGTTGATTTCACTTCAGATTTGCTTTATTAACTTTAGAATGTGGTTAATGCTCAGGAGAACTAAAACCCCTCGAATTTTCTGCTAATCAGGTCAAACGTGAAGGACAACCAAGTGTAAAAACCGCATCACACTGATTAATGCTTCTGCAACCTCTTTCAATAGCACTTTTGGGAAAACAGGCTGAAATCTAGTATGACCACACTGACGGTTTCTTTTCAATCAGACCTCTTCCATAAACGATTACGCCTTTTCATTCACTTAATCACACTATCGATGAATAACCCTGTACCAGAATTCATTGTGGTCGGACCACACCATCCGTGGCATTGATCAATGATATAATATAATTCACAGCTTTGAGTGATACCTTTACACCTATTTCGACAAGATGACTTTTAGATGCCACGAAGCACGTCACGTGGTCAGTGGACAGCAGGAACCTGAAGTATGCCCTTTTTCTCAGATGAGATGCTTTTCAGAGATACTGTGAGTTTTTAGCAATGGACACCCAAAATGGGTTTCACACATTGTGCCCACCATGTGGGGAATCGAACCCGGGTCTCTGACGTGACAAACGAATGCTGTTTTATTTTATCTCGACTTCATTATATGTCACTGGACAACTTAAGCCGTTGTTCGTTTTATTGCTGGACTGTCTGGCTTGAAATTGATATTGTACAGACAGTCACCACATACGTATGGTATGCTCCGTTAAACAGTGAAAACAGATCGCATTAGCAGAAACAATAGCGTGAAGCCCATGTGTAGAACACTCGAATATAGATGGACTTTATGACTGATCAGTGTCAGTATGAATATGTGTTGTATTGGCGATAAAACCACAAGATCTTGAATTGATACAAGAACAGAATGCTGTTGAAAAAAACAAGGCAGGCAACTGAAAGAACGTCTGAAACCTGAAGCAATTTCATCTTGATTAGGCGCTTATCCAACTGCAACCTTTTCAGTATTCAAATTGGTATCGCAGAGAGACAAATTACTGCTTGTGCATCTCCAGGCTTTACTGCTGCAAATTGTACATGGGACATCTTGTCCATCCGTCAAGGGACTGTTTGGCAGTTTCAAGGAGTGCAAATGGCATGCTGTGCTTAATTCACGGCAATCCTTGTGAGACAACTGATGTTTGTGCAGTCACAAACACAGGGAGATCACGCATGTCACATTGCATTTGCCATAATTCAATTAACACGGCAATTGGCTTGGCATTTATAAGAAGATATGATGCTTGGCTGTTTTAAACGACACATATTTTATGTTGAACTTGCGGCTTTAGAACTCTCCGTATTGACAGTTAGCCTTCACTGAGAACAAAGAGACATCATTTTTAATGACAGTTTTATGTAGTAACCGCGAATAAAGAAATACGTTTCGCGGATATCGTGGTGGTAAACATCGCCAGAGAAAAATCAGACTAATGGAGAAAAACCCTCTGAGTGAAAGGTTGCTAGCTGAATTTTCTATAAGTACTGGCGAATTTCCTTCACGTTTTTCAAATTGGGTGAAACGACAACTTGTCTTTAAAAACTTGTGAAGTGGTAATTTCAAATCAGTAATGGAAAGCGTGAAATTAAAAATCTTCGCAGGAAGATAACTTTTAATCTGTCTTTTCATAATTCTCTATTGATCTTTCAATTCCAGCAATTGATTCACGGCAAAAAGGTTTAGCAAACTTAAAGAAAGCATTAATTTTAAACAGCTATTTTTCAAAATGTGCCAACTGGAGGACGTTACTGTGAGATTCTACTATCAGGACGACAATTCTGACGATAAAAGATTGCCATGATCGATGGGGAAATGTGAGGATTTCAAACGGCCATGCAATTCGAATATTTTAAGATTTCTACTCACTTTTTCTCCTTTCTTAACTCTCAGATGTATGAAATTTCAGTCAGTGTTATGGACAATTTGAAAATGACGAGTCTTCTAATGGAACTGGGAGGGAATGTTGATTTACGTGTCAGCTGTTCCAGCTATATTAACACCAGCCTGCGAATAAGCGAATCTGGATCAGACAGATATTAGGGATCAGCATCAGTATGGATCCGGATCCATGATGACATGCATTCAGGTATGTCACGCTATGCAACAAACGCAAAGAAACCGTATGGTCACGAGGATGTCACTGAAGCTATATTAACCCCAGCCTTGGGTCAGACGGATAGTAGGGAACAGCATGAGCATTGATCCGGCATGATGACATTCAGTCAGGTCACATACTGTAATCAAAACGAAGAAACCATATGACCACGTCACGAGGAGGTAACTTTGTACGCAAAGTCTATAACAAGTTTCGTCTTCTAGTGACTCTTTCATTTTGTATCGACGTTCTTTTTCAGCAAGATGACTGTTACCATTCCTGATTATCAGAGTGTATTAGCTCACGCTCTGGTTGTATGTGGAAGGTTTAGTTAACCCATATTTTCCAATGTTTCACCCATTGGAATTGCTGAGAATTGAATTAATACAAGGCATTTTACATGTTACGTTTCTCCTCATGAGACATTTTACCATCATCCTACAGTTGTTACATTTAACATTTAACTCAACACAATATGGTCATTGGAAAACTCGAAATTGGCTCAAAAATACAGACAGGCAGATAAAACTAGGATTTCTAAGCGGACTGGCAAACATGAATACTTATGCTCAGCTGTCTCGCTGAGTGAGTGATTTATTATTTAACGTCACATCGGCAGTATTTCGGCCATATCGTGAAGAGAACATTTAACAATGAAAAGAAATATGTGTCTACTATAAAAACCTGTCGACGAAGGACAGTATAACAACTAGAATATTACAATTGTCATCACAACTAGCGTGGAAAGCTAAAATTAACATCACTATTTGAACGAAACAATATAAAAACAGGCTATATATCGCCAACAACCGTAGATAGATCGCCATAATAGTGCTACGGTTAAGAAGAATAAGAAGTAAGAAATACCCTGTTGTCCAGCAAAACAGAACAAAGACAAGTTTCAGATATTCAGATATTATTATTTAGCAACGAGAGAGCAAGTTATACAAAGTCACAAGTCAATTTCACAATACAGATTTCAAATACAATACAAATGCGACAAAATCTAAGGCAATAGGTCACAAAATATATAATATAACAAACACACCAAAGTCTTAGTACGAGAGAGAAACAGTCGTGCAGAATGTAAGACAGTGTGCGGTCTGACGGCGGCTCGGAAGATCGAACGTTGACAGAGGCAGAAAGATATAAACTCCAGCGAATGAATGTGAATCTGTGTCAGTCCGCGTCGCTCACAACACGGCAGCTAGCATTTATATACATTTTCAGTCGCTTCCCGCAAGTACGAGCACTTACTGCCATCGCCAACAGTGTAGAATGCTCTCGAAACGATGTCTCACGGAAGTAAACAAACAGGAAGTCAAGGGTAGATAATTCCCGGACAAGCAAAAATCCTAAAAATGTGGATCATTTGTTATACGAAATGTGACCCATCATATTTATTATTCAAAACACTAATCGTTGTGAATAAAAAATAATTAATACTTAATTAATAACAAAATATACGGAAAATACACACTCGTAACACAGACACATAACCATGGGGACTTACAGTACCTTTTCGATAACTGCATGGGCCCAACTTGGATTTACATCATCCCTTCAGCCGCAGGCGAGTGTATGAAATGTTAGCCAAAATTAAAATAATATGAATACTACAATTAAATACCTGGCAGACTTAAATTTACGTCAAATGTTTTGGGACTGACGTACCCTCTTAGGAGGACAATAATTTTACAATATTTCAACCCCCTTTGAGGGTACAGCCACTAACAATTCTAATTACTATTCTAGTCAATAATATTTTTGATGAATTACCAAAATACATTTTAATTAATGACACATTGTAAAACCTATCAATGGAGAACAGTAAAACTAACTAGAATATCACAGAGAAGAGCCACATCGGGTGATAAGGTTCTTTTGTGCACTATAACCTGTTTACCCCCTAAGGACAATTGATGGATGGTCTTTGAAACCAAACTCAAACTATCGCAATTTGTTTGTGGTGACATACCGTTTGGTAAGTTCTAAACCAGTTGTTCTTGCAAGCAAATTCTAGTTACTAATTTAAACTACCAATCATTGAAATGCATCTATTTACAGAACACATTACTTAAAATTCAACCAAGAAATCAATTTGACTGACTGTGCTAAAAAGATCCTTAACGGTTTTTTCAGTAAAACTGATCGAAAATTGTGACCGTGACTCTCACATCACGGGAAGGAGTCATACTTTCTAGCTCAATGCCGGCCGAAGAAAGAAATGGTTTAATTCTGTGTCCTAGAGGTGGAACAAGAAGATTTCTTGTACAAATCCTCATAAAGGGGATTGAAAACATACTTATAGGCAGGGCTAGATTCACTAGAGTACAGTTTGGTAATGTATGGTAAAGACAATTTTATACGGCGTTGTGTAAGAAGATGGTTCAACGTCCTGAACGTAGAGGCTTTCAGTAGGTGAAGTTCTGAAAGACCCAAGACAAAGTCTTAAACATTGGTGGGGGACAGAATCAAGAAGTTTAAGGTCACTTTTGCAGGCTCCATCATGTACGATGGAGCCATAATCGAGTTTTGAACGGGCCACTGATCGATAAAAGAAGGGTAGCTTGATCCCCTCCCCACTTTTAGTTGGAAACACCTTTCAACAAATCGAGTGCCTTCAAACATATGGCATTAAGGGATTTAATATGTGGCAGGAATGTTAAATGGGAATAAAAAATTAGACCCAAGAACTTGGTCTCCTTAACAACTTTGATGATTGTGCCATTTTAGAATAGTTCTGGGTCCATATGGGGTTCATATTTTCTACAAAAAAGTATACAATTCTTTTTGGATTTAGAAAAGTTAAAGCCGTTTTCAAGACACCATTTATTTATTTTATTTAAACATACCTGGAGTTGTCGTTCAATTGTATGCATATTTTTCCGCGACAGGAAATATTGAAATCATCCACAAAAAGTGAACCATCGATTGAATTATTTAAAACTTGAGCTAAACTGTTAATTGTAATGCTAAATATAGTGACAGACAAAATACTGCCTTGTGGGACATCCTGATTCTGATGATAGTGATCAGGGTTGAACCCACTCGGACTTTAAATTGCCTGTCAGATAAAAAGTTGGATATGAAGTGATGCAAACGGCCTCGTAATCCAAAATCATGTAAATCCTTTAAAGTGCTATATTTCCATGTAGTGCCGTATACTTTTTCTATATCGAAAATGATGAACACTGCATGTTGGTTGTTAATAATTGCATTTTTAACAAATGACTCCAAGCGAACTAAATGGTCAACAGTGCTTCGATTTTTCCGAAATACACACTGAATATTTGTAAGTAAATTATTGGATTCCAAGTACCATATTAATCTATTGTTGATCATCCGTGCCATAGTTTTACAAACGCAACTAGTCAAGGAAATAGGACGATAATTTGAGGGATCAGTATGATCACGTCCAGGTTTTGGTATGGGCACAACTATGGCATTACGCCATGATGATGGGAATGAACCAGATGTCCAAATATCATCAAATATATTTAACAAGGTGTGTAAGCATGTTCTGCTAAATGTTTCAGGAGTTGGTAATGGATGTTATCAACTCCTGTAGCAGTATTATGAGCTTGGTCGAGAGCATCATGGCGTTCACGAATAGAAAAGATTTCATTATAATCCTCTCCATTACCTGAACTGAAATTAATAATTTTCTTTTCTTGTTGTTTTTGATATTTTCTTAAAAATTGAGGCGCATAGTTAGAAGAGGAAGAGTATTGACCAAGGGTTTCGCCCAATGTATTCGCAATATCGGACGTATCTGTCAATAATTGATCTCCATTGTGAAGATGGTGGATGCTCGATGTAGTACCTTTACCTTTCATTCTCTGTATCATGTTCCACACCGTGGCGTTCGTGAATTGATTTTCGACACATAATTTCGCCAGGATTGGCGTTTAATGTGCTTAATTGTACGTCGGGCTTTAGCATTTAAAATTTTATATTTATTCAAATCATGCACCGTTGGATGGCGACGGAAATAATGTTCAGCTTTCTTCCGTGCCTTCCTAGCTTGCTTACAGTCATTGTTACACCGTGGTTTACGTATGTGGGGATTTGTAGAGGACTTTGGAATACATTCGTCATCAATTTTTTGAGTTTATCCGAAAACAATCGCACAGGGTCAGAAACATCTCTGAAGAGTTCAGGATGTAATATGTTTGGTGACATTATTTCATTCAAGGGTCAGTCAGCCTTTGAGAAATTCCAACTGGAACACGGAGGAACATCAGAAATCGGAGTTACAGCTTTTAGAATGGTTGGAAAATGGTCACTTCCATACAGGTCATCATGGACTGACCAATCAAACACATTCAGGAGATCAGAGTCTGTTATGGATAAATCGAGAGAAGAATATGTACTCGTTCCAGGATGTAAATATGTGTTAGAGTTATCAGTAAAGAGACACAGATTGCTGTTTGAAATACAATCTTCTAATACTTTCCCTTTACAGCTGGTATGTGTAATTCCCCATAAGGGATTGTGACCATTCAAGTCACCCATGATGATACATAGCTTGGGAAGTTGGTCGTAGAGTTCATGAAGATCAGCATGAAGTAGAGAAGAAGAAGGGGGCACATAGAGTGAGCACAAAGTATAAACAATATGCATGGTCACACGAACCGCAAAAGCTTGAAGTGCCGTATTCAGAGGAACAGGACTATGTATTATGTCTTGTGTCACTAATATCGAAGACCCCCAGTGGCCTTTGGCCCGGGAGGTGAATAATAATTGTATGAATTTTACTGTCGTACATCAAATTGATCGTTTTCTGTAAAATAGGTTTCCTGTTGTCAAAATGCTGACGGTTTAAAATCTTGTATAAGTAAATGTAAGTCATTAAGATTATTTCCCAACAATTCCATTGAATAATGGCATTTGAGCTCATGGAGGCTAAATTGGAGTTCTTGATTGGGAGTGGGGTCTATTCCCATGGCTTGGTGCTGTGGGACTGACCTCCATCTCTGAAGGTTCAAACGGATTGTGAACCTCTACAATAGATGACTCAGAAGGCACATCGACTAGTTGGAGAGCCCTGGTGTTTCTCTTTGTCTTTTTCTTTTCACTCTGTGACAATTGTTTATGGCTACTGGCGTCTTTTCCGTTTTGAAATTCTGGTTTGTAAGTAACGTCATTAATGGATTCCGACAATAACACTGTCTGAGAACAGGGTACGGATGTGTCTGTCTGTTTCATGGACATCTGACAAAGGTCATCTAAAAGGAGTTGATCTGCAACTCAAGAAATTGACGTCTGACACATGACGGGGATGGTGGCAACTTTAACGACTAGAGGTGGGGACGCAATGACAGTTGAATATTTAATGGTAGGAGTTTCAGAATGATTTGGAACCTTCTTATTTTGCTTCAAGAAAAGAAATATTTTGGGTATACATGTATTTGATTTTAAGAATTTGGGATTCTTGTTGGAAAAAGGGACAAGTTTTTTTTGTTCCCTGTCCAAATCGCTGGCATTTACATTATCGGAGGCGATTTGGAACATAAACTTCCACACCGATATTGAAATAACCAGCTTTGACTGATTTTGGAAGGACTGCAAGACCATAGGTAAAGAGATAATTGTTTGTTTTGACAACTTCATCACTTTGGGTTTTTTTTGGTAAGGCGTTTAACTCCTTGATTCTTTAGTTCAACTACAATTTCATCCTTACTCATGTCTGACAGACATCGTGCTCGGTCCCTGATTATCCCTCGACATGGGTTAAGCGTTCTATGCTCCGAGACAACAACTTTAGTGTTAACAAACTGTTTTAAGGACAGCAGATTAACTGATTGATGTCTCCTTGCATGTTCCACTAGGACAGAACCACCTCGGAGACGTGAAACATTCTTGACATCGCCACATACACCTTTAATGCCTTTAGCAATGACAAATGTATTAAGTTTTAACGGAGTGCCATCTTCAGATGCAATGATGAGAAATCTCGGCCAACAATCTGTGACGGGTTGAAAGATTTCTTCGTCAGATGACGAACCATCAACATGACGGCGCTCGTGCTTTGGTGAACCAGGAAAAGTATTTAGAGCCATGGTTATAGTAATTCGACACCTCTGTTCTCCGCCCACCATGGAGTGTCAACAAGGACAATGTCGCAGCGGAAACCAGTCTGCAACATTAGGGTTACAGGGGTGTTATACTCCAGATATGAAAAAAACACGAGAAGCTGTAATGACTAAAGGAATAAATGCCAGGCTGGTTCGGCCCATAACACCGTTCCCAAGAAATACAGAATTCAGAGATTCGTACATCAGTGCCTGTCTCACTGTTGTGATATTGTACAGTTATGTGCAAACATGCAATTACCTGCCACTAATTTACCCTTCTGAGTTACCAGTGACATTGACTTATCTTTGTTGATATTTAGGACCATACAATCTTATTCAGAATGACAAAAGACTATCTGCAAGAATGTTGCAGATTGCAAACTGTGGAGCTGTATCCTAGTACAGAATACCTGTGATATCAACGATGTATTCAGATGTTTTTTCCTATCCACCTTTTTTCAAGTGGGAGTAGATGCAGGTATCTTGGCAATCCCACAAAAGTTCTCACACCACTGTGATATGCAAATGCAACAGCTCATAATTATAGTTATTACAGTGATACAAGTTTCATTTCATGGATGACGCTCATTACGATGTCAAGTCCAGGGCAAAAATGAGCTCCGGAATGGGTAGCACAGTCTCCAATTAACTCCCAAGCAATAAGGCACAGGCATCTAAAGGGACCTTGATCACCGTCTTTAAAGTGTAAATTCTAACGTCTCATTAATCGTGAGTTCAGTTTGTAGCAGTAGTAACCGCATCAGCCCTTTGATCTTCCAGGTTTTTCTTCGGAGGATCGTATGACCAGAGGGATGGCTTCGGTTTTAAGTGAGAGGTATTCCATTTGCCGCAGCCTATGGTACCTACTTGCCACATCTTCGGAGGTGAAATCAAGGACGCTATTTCGTTCAAGTTTTCACATTATCATCGTATGACGTTTGATCAAAAGCTGCTTGATCAGGGTTATGACAGATTATTTCGAAACATTTTACGTTCAGGGATATTTTGGGTGATCTTATTTGGGAACCAAGCTGTATTGGTCCATATGGATCTAGAATATGATTATTCCTTCCACGGATTGCAGTGACGGTCAAGCGAACACCCCAATTTCGTGCTGAAGATGCTCATGATGTGCACGGGTAAAAGCTACGGTGAAAGGTGTCCATGTGTCGCTATATTACAGGCCATAGTGTCAATTTTAAGCCCTATAAAAGTTTCTTGACATGCTACTTTTGTCAAGCCAGTAACGGCTATTGTCATGTTTTTGTTTGGACGAGACAGAACATTACGATTCACACTATAAGTTTTGCAGTCAGTGATAAGTACGCGATGTGGTCAGACAATCACACTGATGACATACTTCGATCTGGTCAACAAAAGGCAGCAACTTGCGGAAAGATAATTTCATCAGAACGACTGTTACGAAACCATGGCCAAATACGGGGGTTAGACTGAGTGTACAGAATCATGTATCCATAACCTGTTACACAGATTGGTGCCTGCCAGACGCCCACGTGTTTCTGACTGGCCGTCACATTACTGTAAGTCGTTGTGGAACCCAAGTGCAGCAGCTGCACTGTCAACAACCACAGACCACTCACAACGAACTTGGCACTGCTCGTCAGGTGGACTGACTTGGAATGAACCGTGTTAACATTGTGCGTTTGATTAGTGGTATGGACACTTCGCACCTAGGAATGACGTGATACGAGAGATTATCATATGATTATAATGAATTTGAATTTCCATGTCACATGGTTCCGAGTTTGGTGATCTATCTTCAGTTGTTGGCGATCTATAGCCCATTTTACGCTGTATTTGTCCAAAATGCTTCTCTGCTTTTCTGGATATCTGCTAGCTGGTTTCAACTCGATCTGTGATAATCTAGTGTTTTTACTGTCCTTCATCGGCAGGGCTATATATATTATATGTATGTATTATGAATTAAGAACTAGTTTTAGTCACGATATGGCTGAAATATTGCCGATGTGACTTTAAATCTCAACTCACTCACTTTCCATGTCAAATGAGGTTTAGGGTATTTTTGCTAATCATATAGCGAAATCTTTGAACATTTTGCTCTTTGTTCGTAACACTGTAAAGACTTTTTCTCGTAGTTACGATATAAAGTATCAGGTGTAAAGTCTGTGTTATGTATACATCCCATATACATATAAATGTATATAGTTATGTTAACCGAAATCAGTCCATGAGGAAACCCTGTGTAAATACCAAGACACAACACAGATCTGTGTTATAATTAACAATTATATTCTAAAACCAAGTTCGCAATCAAATAGGACGAATTGTTATGGATAACAACTTCTTTATTGCGTGATTGCGACGTTTCGATACAGATTCTTGTACCGTTGTCAAGCAGGAATGCTTGACAATGGTACAAGTATCTGCAATGCTTGACAACGGTACAGGAATCTGTATCGAAACGTCGCAATCACGCAATAAAGAAGTTGATATCCACAAAAATTAGTCCTATTTGTACAGATTCTTGTACCGTTGTCAAGCAGGAATGCTTGACAATGGTACAAGAATCTGCAATACTTGACAACGGTACAAGAATCTGTATGGAATCGTCGCAATCACGCAATAAAGAAGCTGTTATCCACAACAATTTGTCGTATTTGTACACCTCAACGTCTAAAATGCCACTCAAACAAGTTCACCAATCAATTCAAACCAACAAAGGTGCTACTATAGCAATACAAACGTGTGTGACAGTACAGATTCCTAGTTGATATAATACAGCAGCAGTGATCATAGCCATGGAGACAGTGATGATAACATTCACCTCTCACCAACAGTAATCCAACTTCCGAAATAAGGTCTAATAGGGATATCACAGGATACATAGTGATCACACAAAATCTGGTCTTCTTGTGGCTTGAGATGTAATGTGTAACGAGAAGCAAGTGCCCGACCCACGTATATACAAAAGAATAAGATGCTTGTGATTGTGCACTAAGATATATCTTTCTATCCTACGTTGTGAGAACAGGATGGAATCCTCCTGAATTCTGTCTGAATATAGCACACTACTGCCCGTTAATTACTGAGTTCCCAGGCACAATGTCACAGAGGCTGCACAAGGTAAATCCGCCTCATGACAATATAAATCTATTGAGGCATAAATGTGATATGAGTGTGTCTCGCTTGCTAGATTCTGTCGGCACGGTGTCGCTGTAGACAGTCTTCATGAATAATGTCCCAAGGTGTAACGTTCAACAAAGCTGCCAGTTTTGATTAGCCTGGGAGACATTGTCCTGACAAATTCAGTTAAAAGTTACAGCAAATTAGTTGAAATATAAAAATGATATCGTGTAAATTTTTTGTATGCTCTCTGTATCTGTATTTTTGTGCATTTTGGATAATAACATTCTGTTCTGTACTGTAATCTTACTATGCTTTGTAGTGACTCTGGGTCAGCTCATTAAATGAATAAGGGTGGACAGATGGTTCAGTTAATTAGTGTACTCATGCAGAGTCTGTCTTATGGGAGGTCGGTGTTTTGGGAGTGAACCGTCAAGTCTCTAAGTTCTGCCTATCACGTCAAACGTGAAGGATACCCCAGTGTAATAATCCCATCATACCGATTATTGCTCCTGCAATCGCTTCCAATAGGAAAAACAGACTGAAATCTAAGATGGTTACACTGATGATTACGCTGTTTCATTCAGTTACTCATTGTACCTACTGTTTGGTGAATAACCCTGTACCAGAATGCATTGGAGTTATACATATGGTGCAATGAGTAGTAATTGTGATCCAAACAGTGAATCGTTCTACAGTGAGTGCGTTAAGATGTTAAGTCACATACCGTGGCTACATAAGGTATAAATTTATAATGATTAAAAATCAAACTATAAGGACCCGTCTAGGAAGGACGAAAACGACCAGATTATCACAGATACACATTTAAAACTAGTAATTAAATGTGAAACAGTTTAACTATAGGGGACGATACAATACACAAACGCGCTATAGATCACCAATTGCAACAATTGAAGCTAGACCACCGTACTAGGGATCATGGCGACTTACAGTACATTTGCCACCAGCATGGACCCGACTTGGATTTACACCATCCCGACAGCTGCTGGTGATTTGAAGAAATGTTAGCAAAACTTGAAATAGCAGGAATACTACGTTTAAAAATCCTGGTAAGTTTAAACTGAATGTTTTGGGGATGTACGTACCTCGTGTTTCAGACAATAACGTATGTACATGTAGTGAAATACGATGGATCTACAAGTCTTTATATCGAGCGAACGTTGTATTATATTCCACCGAGAGCACCCAAAGCTGGCTGATTTCTTTTGGAAAACCAGAATATAATCAGATTTAAACAGTATCCTGACACCATTTAAATTTTAATCTTTTATGGACAATTACAACATTACAATCAATTTGTCACTTTCTCAAACTGTACTTATTTCTGGATGCTCATACCGTATTAAATTACCCAATACAGCAATGCAGCACTACACAAGCAGCACTTATGAACGACTAAATAGACTTTCCAACTAAATAGGCTTTGTTGTCATGTTAAACCCAAATTGTTCAGGGATATAATTCCCTAACTGCTTCTAGTACTGCATGTATTTTCTCATAAGTGGCTCAAAATGTTAGTGTCAAGTTTCAAGAGTACCGTTGTTATACGCGACAGGTCTCAGAGGAAATTATGCCTGAAAGGAAAATTATGTAGGTTTTCCACAGCTAGCTGAAATATAATAACGAAATATTCCGCCCAAAGATATAGCCTGTGTCTTTCACATGCAATGTATATTATGCTATTAAATAGCTTTTCGCAATGGAAAGCATGGAAGACAATGGTATTCGTTATTGTCTGTTCTAACCTGTTTTGGATGGGAAATACACCACATACCATCATTATATTCATGTCCTATTTGGATATCTGTTTTGTTTCAAATAATCGGTTGATATTAATCCACACAACAAAGATCTGTGAAAAGAAGAGTCCTTTGGGCGAATCCGACAACAGTTTGGTCGGCATTGTAAAGGTTTCGGAGTCAATAGTACAGTGTCTTGTTTATTGCTTAGAGCTACCAAGAATCCAATATTCAGTATTTCACGAACAGAAGTTTTGAAAGTCAGGGCAAAGCTTTTGATTACTGAGACCAAGGTTACAATATACCACCAGTCTACGAAGAGCTAACGAATCTATAGATTTTAACACTCTGCGCCCTGTCTACCTGTTGTTACTGATGTTTGGGGGTTATTTTGCACATCAGGGTGATATTTTACTTGCGTCAGTTTCCCAATGTTCATTGCTTAGTAAAACTCCAAATCACATGCCCATCCTCAGGTTACTTTTAATTGCCCAAGAGTAACATATTTCAAACAACTTGCAATTGATGCAGGGAAGATAAATATCTCAAAATAAATATGACAAATACGTCCCATGCTTTCGGGGAATGTTTGTGGCTTTTAATTAACCAAGAGAGACGAATAATTACCTAAATCGGAACCGTTAACACTGCATCGTAATACGTGATACTACTCTTTTTGGTCAAGCATGACAGTCATGAAACTATCTGAGTTAAAGAAATGTAAAGCATAAACAAAACGTGGTGGACTAGTGCAAGATGTTTTAAGGAAATATATAGGTGGACAGCTTGGTATTCATATCTTTGACAGTATGTCCTAAAATCCTACTATGTCTTGATAAATATTAGGATATTCGTTGTTTTCGAACTGATGAATGACTTGTAAAGAACTGGTTGAGTGTAGACGTAAAAAGATGATAAACGCACCACCACAAGAGGACGGCGTGACCCATGTATAACATCCAAAACAGAAAACAAGTATAATCCGATCTCTGCAGGCTTTTATTTATGGTGACAGAATACAGACAAGGATCTTCGTGTTTAATGCCATACATTGTTTGTAGCAAGCATAGACTGGTCAACCAGTTCACATGAGTCATATAGTAAGTGTGATCTGTAATGCATGCCTCGGTTAAGCAGACATATGCAGCACTGTCTCCACATGAGATTCCTCCCTCGTCTACACCTTAATCATTTCTTTGTAAACGAGGTGCATCGAAAACTCTGCTGATTAAACACACAAAACATCTCAATGGCGATATTTACAGTTAAACAATTATGGTGACAGAATCCATTTCTACGTGGTTGTTGAATTTGTGCTTAGTGAAACAACACCTGGTTATCTACAGAATTCATACGTTTGAATCAGAAAACTAAAGTTATACTCAAATAAACAAATATCAACGTACTATAGTTAGATATGTACGTGTGTGTGTGTGTGTATGTGTGTGTGTGTGTGTGTGTGTGTGTGTGTGTGTGTGTGTTCGCCTAGGTTAATGCGGTGTGTTGGCATATTTGACAATTAAGGAATGTCTTTAGGAATGTCTATCTCAAGATAATGTAAAGACTTCTCATAGATTTATTCAATGGAATAAACCAAACTTATCACACTACTTAGCTAGATAAAGACGATCTGAAACATTAACCTCATTAAACATGGATTACATCAGCAGCACTAATTTATTGATACATATTGCTCACATGAAACGTCTTCAATGTCACAAGTACTTAAGAGCAAAGGTAATATTTTTAATGTATAATCTTCCTATATCGGTACCAAGAGTAAACTGCATTTCCAATACATTGTCTGACTTGATTATGGTTTCTCTCTTTTGAGTTTGAACTATAATGGTGTGGGTATCTGCAAAAAAATGTAATAAATTATATGAACACAATCATTTCCATAAAGCAAAATGTCTCTGCTGTGTCTGACAACGTGACATCGGCAATCCTCGCCAACTGTAAACAATTGCAGCGACACGTATAGCTTCATAATGATTTCATATTGCATTCATGTACACCTTTGTGTTATATAAGATCATCTAAAGTCGATTCCTTAACCTGTGCTTTTGGGCATTTGAATGTTTTGCAACATATCCTTTTATTTTTTCATTTGAAAGTATCCGAAATCCATATGAAAATGTTTTGCAAAACCACTAGAAAAAACTGGTGTTTTCTGCAAATATAGATAACTGATAAAATAGTTCACATTACACTCATAGACAGTTTCGCGTTATATGAAACCTCCAAAGTCGATTCCTTAACTTGAGTCCATTTGAGTATGTTGAACACATTCTTTTTATATTTAATAATTTCAAATCAGCATAGTATCCCAAATCAATATGACACCGCCTTGTACAACCACTAGACAATGACTAGTTGTACATGCACATGTATACATATTCCATTGTGTGGAAAGGCACAGTGGTGATGAAGTGATACTAATGGATTGCTGAAAATCAGTGAAAACGCTAGGAGTACACCAACAAGGTGAAACAGCCTTACCTCACCTGCAGAACCGGTCTGTCATACATTTTGTAAAAAAACATTTGTTTGACCCCGGAAACCAATCAAGTCAATCCATTGACACAGATGCTCATTGAAAGAAAAATCAACATGCTGCATACCTACTATAAATTTCTATCCTGATTCGCAATGCACGTAAAAATATATATGGAAATATCCATGCATTGAATACACCATCACACCCGAAAATGTGAACATGCCAAATGTTCATCAGTGCGTGAGTGTGCGCATGCTTCTGTGTATTTGTGTATCTCTGCGTCTGGCTGCTTGTATTTGTCTGGACTGATTTCGGATTTAAAACTTTTGCTCACAGATACACAACGTTATCATAAACATTGATATCCAACACAGACAGTGTATAAAGATTATCCTCTTTAACAGTCTGTTTGTAGAGAAAACGCACCTATGAACTTCACTAAAGATAGAAAAGTTTCAGTAAACTGAAACAGGGAGAAACAAGGGTTCAACATATCTGATTCAAACGTCCAAGCACAGCGTAGTGCCTGTGGAAGACAGACTTCCTATGCAGGTGTCCGTATATGAATCTAAAAGAACATTTCTGGGATGCCATTAATAGATAGTTGAGACAATTGTAACTCCATCAGCAGCTGGCGTGAGTGAGTGACTGAGTGAGTGAGTTAAAATTTATCGTCACATCGGCAATATTTCTGCCATATCGTGACGAGAACGATGAATTACCAAAATACATATTATTAATAATTAATGACACATTGTCAAACCCGTCAATGGAGGACAGTAAAAGCAATTAGAATATCACAGAGAAGAATGTAAAACTAGTGATTAGATCTAAAACAGTTTAACTATAGAGGACAATACAATGCAAAAATGGGCTATTGAGTGCCAACATCTGAAGGTAGATCACCACACTATGGACCATGGGGACTTATATTACTTTTCCTACCTGTATTGACCCTAGCTGGATTTACACCATTCCCTTAGCCATTGGCTTCCATGCAGAGAATTAGCCATACAATAAAATGACAAAAATACTACGCTCAAAAACCTGGAAAACTTAAATTTACATGAATGTTTTTGGACTTACGTACCCTCTCAGGAGGACAATAATTGTACAGTACTTTCACCCCCTTTGAGGGTACCAGATGGAACAAGTTCTCTTGGATCTGTGGCACAGAATTCCCAATGACATTCATCGATTCAAGGAGTTGTACGCTACTGAATGCTTGGACAGTTCCACAGTGTGACTTGAAACATATCTTATGAATGATCTCTGATTGGGTAACATTTCATTTGACGCCACATCTCTTGTGCTTGATTCTGTGACCAGATTACGATCGTTTGGACATTGGTGAGTCTGTTTCATGTTCGGTAAATGGTTACAGTTTGTATAATATAACTATAATATTTCTATCATATATTTCCTGGTGTCTTCTTTATCAGCCACATCTTTGTGCACTATAACCTGTTTACCTCATAAGGACAAATGAAGGTCTTTGAAACCAAACTCAAACTATCGCAATTTGTTTGTGCTGACATACCGTTTGGTAAGTTCTAAACCAGTTGTTTTTGCAAGCAGATTGCGCGAAGGGACCTGTTGGTTTATTTATTGATTTCGATAAAGTATGAGCCAGACTGTATACACTGTAGACAGCATATGAATACATATACATTAAATTAATACTTCACTAATTAATCTGTCTAGCATACCTACATGTACATATTACTGAGTGAGTGAGTGAGTTAACATTGAAAGTATTATTGAAAGTTTTGTACAAGGAATTGATCATTGCCTGTTTTTATCATGAATATACCTGATGGCGTCCCGACAAACGTAGAATATCAATTACTGCATGTATTATCAAGGACATAGGCACAATGTTCTCGACATCCAGTGTTGTTTATTTGGGTTTAACATATATTCAATACTGTTGAACATGGCTAATCTCGTTGTAGTTTTACGTTTACAAAGACGGATATAAAACAACACACAGCTTTCTGTATTCATGAGAAATCTTCGCCGACAGCAGAGCCGATTGTGCGATTTCGGCACCATCATGTTTATGTACTTGCTGACAGCTGAAGGGATGATGTAAATCCAGCTAGCATCCATGCAAGAAGCAAATGTACTGCAAGTCCCACATGCCTTAGGGTTGTGATCTGCCTTCAGTTACAAGCAATCTATAGCCTGTCTCATATCTGTGATATTCTAGTTGTTTTACTGTCCTTCGTCGACAAGCTTTTAATGTTAGTATTTAATACGTGTTTTAGTCACGACATAGCTGAAATATTGCCGATGTGACTGTCAATCTTAAGTCACTCACTCATGAACATTTATGAATAACTGTTGCATCGTGATCATACGAGAGGTGCGCAATAAAAGGGGGGTGTATTCTGCCGCACCTGCTCAAATACCAGAAACACATACAGAGCCATGACTACGATAGCAAATAGTAAAATTAAGAAGTGGAAATTGCATCGCCATTATTTTATGAGCTCACATTGGATTGTTAGCGCAAAATGTTACAACAGTAACCAGATGTATTTGAGTCGTGCGTCGCTCTTTTGAATCGTCAAACAAAAGAAGAACGTGCGCGATCCTACCTTAAAATGTGTGAAACTGTAACCATACAATGTTGGTCCTGTTTGAATATTAGTTCAAAAAATTTGAACAGGGCATTCCCGGTTGAATTTATTGTGATCTCAGTCAACAGCGTGTGTGGTAGATGAAATGTGAGACTTGAAATTCAACTTGACATGTCCATTTTGTCGTTTCTCTATTACCTGTTTCCGAACACCTGATGGTATGACATACATGCTCATAAACAATATTGGTGGAATCGTACAATGATTTGATGAGATTCATAGCCTTGACATTTTTAACATGATCATGTAAATGTTTTGATGCTTTAATATCTTAATATGCTGGTGAAGCACAGTCAATCAGAGAGCTTTCAGTTAAACACCGATAGCTGGTCTAATAAAAGAAAATCTTTTCTGTTATACCAGTGAAGAAAACAAGCACGATACATGTTTCTGTAATGCAATTTGAGCACATCAAAGTAATTATGCATGAATGTATTTCCAAAGGAAGACAGTGATGACCCATAGATCGGAGATCGAAATTTTCAGATTCTTTGTCATGACAACGTCATTTCAAAGAAAACTTTGTATTACCACCGATGAAGATGCGCTATAAACATTCATGGCATCACTGATTGTACACAGATTGTGCATTTCTGAAACGTGTTTTATCTGTGAAGTGTCATAATCGATAAGAACATGATTAGAGAGCGGAAATCGAAAAGATCTGTATCACTGAGATCGTGGTCCTTAGTCTCCTTCTTTGTAATATACATGTTATATGGGAAATACACATGCAATAACATACTTTCACAATGGAGACGTTTTGCATTAACTACATGGTTAATCAATGATGAGATCAGCTCTGTATTTACTCAAGCATAATGAGGTCGATATTGTCTACCATCTGGTAGAGACATTATGGACATTAAAGGGCATTCTGCTCTGTTACATGTATCCGTAAAGACACCATATGTCGTTAGGACATGTAACGTAGCTTGTGTCAGTGTAACTATGTCTTTGACAATGATGGAAAAGAATGGGGCATGGAACAAGTAGGATATTTTTAAACTGATGTAAACATGTTTGACTATTACAAGTGACTGAGTGAGTTAACATTTAAAGTCACCCTGGCGATATTTCAGCGAAATTCTGACTGAAACAATATATAGATTAACAATAAAGATAGATCGTACAATCTTGTCAACAAAGGACAGTACAATAACTAGAATATCACATATATACATCATGATGTAAAACTAGTAATTAAATCTAAACATTTTACCTATAGAGGACAACTTAATATGAAAATAGGCCATAGATCGCCATCAACAGAAGGTATGTCACCACACTAGGGACCGTGATGACTTACAGTAGCTTTGCGTCTATTACATGTTATAGCACTATGGGGCATAGCATGATTTTGAAGGAGCATTCGAATCTGCTGTTAGAGTTGATTTCTTATGATCGTGGAAAGCGATTTGTGGTTTTAGAAAAGCGATTCTTGCGAGTTTCTTAGATGTTTACAAATACTTCAAAATGCAAACAAAACTGCAATAGACCAAGAGCACATGTCACATGTGAACTAGATGCTCCTTCATATCTTGCAGTTCACACTTTCATGGTTAAGATGTAAGCGCATCATATCTCGAATAATTTCATGCAGATTCCAGATGATTGTGGGAAGCTCTCTGTTTTTGTTTTTGTTTTTGTTACACGGGAAAATTGACTCCAATGTATAAATATTTATTTAAATGTGGAAAATATACACAGTAGTTTATGAAAAAAATAAACAAAGGTGTTCTGTTGAATTAAAGATATGTGTTAGCGCCAGTGTGATATACATACCTTTCCACATCATTTAGGAACTATATTGATTTTCCAACAATGTGATTGAGGACAGTAAGTGCATAGTGAAAAACAAATGAAACATGTGAGTCTGGCCTTTCATTACAACTATATCGAATTTCAACATCTGCGCATAGACTTCATGTAATCAGAGTGAGTGAGTGAGTGAGTTTATTTTTACGCCGCACTCAGCAACATGCCAGCTATATGGCGGCGGTCTATAAATAATCGAATCTGGAATAGACAATCCAGTGACCAAAAACATGAGCATCGATCTGTGCAATTGGGAACCGATGACATGTGTCAACCAAGTCAGCAAGCCTGACCACCCGATCCCGTTCATCGCCTGTTACGACAAGCATAGTCGCCTTTTATGACAAGCATCAGGTCTATTAATGTAATATCATTCACAAGATGTGACGTGGTTATTTCTCTTCATGGAGTTGTTTCAACTGAATATGACTACTACGTTTCAGAAAACTAGATAAATTGTCAGCAGATGATTTCAATATTTGGCAGATATATTTGTCACGGGAACACGGCGAAACATCGGACAACACCCAGGGTTAAATTTTAGGAACATTTGTACATTAATCAGTGCACGGAGATTGAAATTATTTCCTGGTTGGAACCCTCGATTCCTTATGTATGGCCCAGTGACATTAACATTGTCGGTTTATTGCATCAGTTATGCTTGACATTGCATGATATATTGTGATGTACTACTATGGCGGCACACGACCATGCTCTGTCCACCTGGATTATGCAGCTGGAATATCATCAAACTTAAAATATTCTTCGCTGTCAAAATATTTAATATTGTTTTATAGTTTTGTCGTAAAATTGTCATGACGCTACCACAAATTAGATATTGTTTTTCAGCGAATTAATGATTTTTTTTTGAAACCGCATTCTTGAAACTAAATATAATCTACTCACGCTTAGAACTGTATAGAATTTGTTTGTGAGGATGGCCAGGAAAGGGTATGTTAATATGCTAAGACGTTCTATATTATGTTAATATTTGGGTTTGATTATGCTTCGCAACCGCCTGGGCAATTGTGACAAAGTCAAATAACCTAATTCATGTTACTGCCCACACAATCATATGATTTATTGGCGTTACAGGGGTTTAATATTAGGTATTTCATAAACTGGCAATATGAAAATATCAAGGTTCTTTGTTGACTATGCGGAGGCAGTCTGTATCGATATGATACGAGTATCAAAATGAACACCATATAATTACTTGAGTCAGGTGCCATATTATACAGTTCTGATTTTGCGTGGAGCCTTTTGCCGTGTAATCTTGCAGAACGCACAGGAGGGCATTATGTGGACCAAAGAACCATACACTGTTTTAATCTAATCTCTGTAATTATCCTACTGAAAGAAGAGGAGATGAATCTGTTTGGGGATTGCTAATACTCGCATATTATTGATGGAATCTGCTGGTTCTTGTTGCAAAGCCATCACGGAGTCAAAATTTTCGGTGGTGTCAGGTTCACATCCAAAAGGACAGTGAGTCATGGCGTCTGTTTGGCGCAGTAGATATCAACGTCTTTTGAAAATGGCTGTTATGTTAAAGTCACCTCCAAAGCACAAACACATGGAGTAAAATGACCCCCCCCCCCCCCCACACACACACAAAAACACCACATGAAACGGCATATTCCAAAAGTTCACTATTCGGAGTTTCTGAATGCTCACCATCCGACTCATCTAATATATCTACATCTAATATAGTATTCAAGTATTCACGGACATCAATGAGAAAATTAGCAGTACTTGGAATGTCTCTCAGAACAATTTTTCAAATAGAATAGAATAGAATAGAATAGAATAGAATAGAATAGAATAGAATAGAATAGAATAGTTTCCTCTCATTTCCTTTACTTTGTTGAAGTACTCATCGATAATGGAACGGACCTTCTGTCCAGTAAAAACATTATGTATATGTATTTCACTGTACTACCATCGTATACACAATCTAGGGTTATTGCTAATAACATGAGGGGCCTTGGGGTAGCCTAGTGGTTAAAACGTCCACTCGTCACGCCGACGGCACGGGTTCGATTCCCAACATGGGTACAACATGCGAAGCCCATTTTCTGATGTCCCCGCTGTGATATTGCTGGAACATTGCTAAAAGTGGCGTACAACTAAACTCACTCACTACTGGTAACATGAAGTCAGAACGGCAAAAGCATATCACACCTGCTCAATCCAGAGTGAGACACGGTGAATCGAAAGGTACAACTGATAGGTCTATCGGTGTTGCAGTTTGCGTTAAGTTAACATATACATTCATCTCACCATTCTATATGTAGTTTATTTTTATTTTTGTATTTCTCATTCCTGGCGAATAGGCCAGGATATATATCGCCGTCATTAAAATTCTCCGTGTAATATTCATATACATGTTGTAGCCAATAGAGATTATTACACTAACAGCGATGTCTCTACACACAGTTGAAATTGTTTTGATAAAAAGGTTTGCATTAGTCAATATTAACATATTTTACGCTAATATGGCCGCATTTATCCATAGCGGCTTGCAAACTTTGCTAACGTAGTCTTGCTTCATATTCAGACCGATTTGTTTGCAACTCACGCCAATACCACAATAGCATCAATCAGTTTTTGTGTATGTGATCATTGAAAGGATGCATGCTGGAGATGACCAACCTTCTGTTGCCAGGCGTCTGAGCAAGATATCATCATTTGCAGCTCGTTGCAACCAAACAGGCATGACAAATGACCGTCCCCGTACAGGCAGGCCTCGAGTTATCACTGCAGCCAAAGATCGGTACGCCCGGGTACTAAAGTTGCGTGATCGTACTCCCCCGGGTGAGAGAGCACAGTAGCCAGGGTGCCTGGACTTCAAAGGATATCCGGTCACACTGTACTGAACAGGTTGAAAGAGATTGGGCTGAGAGCAAGGAAACGCGACGTCTCGTCATCACCATGGCGCTCTAAAAGTATCCACCATCGCTTATCTAATGATGAAAATGTGTAAATGCGATATGTAATGGTGTATCTTTCGCGCCAGTTACCATATCGGGTACGTGTGGTCGTTTGGTAGAGATACAGAACCAATGACCCTATCCACATAGCATTCTTAACATTATGGACCCGTGAAGGTTCCGGGGTAGAATAGGCCTTCAGCAACCCATGCTTGCCATGAAAGGCGACTATGCTTGTCGTAAGAGGTGACTAACGGGATCGGGTGGTCAGGCTTGGTTGACACATGTCATCGGTTCCGAATTGCACAGATCTATGCTCATGTTGTTGATCTCTGGATTGTCTATTCCAGACATGATTATTTACAAACCGCCACCATATAGCTGGAATGTTGCTGAGTGCGACGTAAAACTAAACTCACTCGCTCACTCTCTCGTAACATTACGATCTGTCGTAACTCTACTGTTTACTATAGGGTGACAGTTAAGGTGACGGTTCTGTAACATTGTATCGCTGCACTCAACTTTATGATCAAATGATCAAATTAAGAATACTTGTCAGTTCTCAAGGCTTAATCATAACACGGCGTGATAAGCTCATCGCTTCTCTGGATCACCAAGCTATCAGACATATACAGTGATGTAATTCAGTTGTCTCAAGTACTGAGCGACTGCCCTGAACAGCAAGACACATAACCATTTCTTTTATTGTATGTTCGTCTTTATGTCCTGCTGAAGTGCATACTTGATATTTACTGTTACTTTCTCATAACATGTGATTGCTTCGCATTGATTTATGTTCAAATGATGATTGGTGTCAACGACATTTTGCGCATCAAGAAATATCGAAAAGTTGCCAACAATTACAACAGATTTCATTTAGTTTACGCAACAGTTTTAATACGGTTATTTAGCTTTACAGATTTCTCAGACGACATTAGTTTATCAGATGTATGTTACTAGACTATGTATTATGGACTGAACGAAACAGCCATGAAACTACTGAAAAGGTTAATGTAGAGAGATCTTTGTCGGTGTTCAGAACTTTTGAAAATGATGAACTGACCATTGGATCAATCAGTTTTTCGGAATATTTTACCAAAGTATGAATGCATTTGAGAACTTTGTTTCGTAATTTGCATACAGCGGTGTTGTTCAGCGTTCTTCTAAGCGAATGACCTATAACATATCTTTTGATAGTTTGTCAATATTTCATTAAGATATAAGGGTGACATTTCTTTTGGCGTTTAGTGTAATTAGGGAAAGTATGGTACACGTGAAGAAAGGAACTGCATCGGACATAAATTGTTTCACTAATGCATCAAATTGTGAAATTCCCTCCACATGTCTACCAAAAGAGTGAAAACCAAACAAAACCGGAAGTTACATTTCAAGGACTAATTGTTTTTCTTTCAAATTGTGTGAACCAAAGAAGAATTTTTTTTATTCATATACATTGAGTACCAGATCCGGTCCCCATCTTGTCGAAATATTTTAACCCAAATCTTTATCAGTGAGAAAGTCTGACATTTCAGATATTGCTTTTTCGGTAAATTTCAAATGATAATTGTTTTTTGTCAATTTGTCCTGAACCTCTGACGATAGCTATGTAGATACAAAAAACTCCAATATTATATGTAAATATGATTAAGTGATTTACCATTTGTAGTGCCAGAATGACTGAGTTAAACTTTATCGTCAATCGTCAATATGTCAGTCATATCTTGACGAGAACAATTAATTATTTGCTTAGTAATTAATGACATATTGTAAAAAAACCCTGCAAAAGACGGCCAGACAACTAACTAGTATATCACAGTAGCAAGAAATAGAACAATCGTATATCTCTAAAATAGGATTGCAAATGAGGACAATACAATGTAGAAGAAGGTCAAGGATGGCCAATAACTGAAGGTAGATCCCTATTGTAATACTAAACTTATTTTGCAAGTTTTTCACTAAAATCGTGTGAGTATTACACAGTTGCTAAGAAATCTCGCCTGGTTACCCCACCTAAGACAGAGCTGCCTAAAGAGACAGAGGCAGTGACCCTATCCACATAGCATTCGACTTGTAACTCTACTGTTTTCTATAGGCTTATGAATGTCGTAGCACTACAACTGCCTGTGAATCAGAACACAGGGATACAAGTTTTATTATAAATCTGTACGGCCCGAGTCTCCATATACTCAACCGCGAGAACTGTGACCCCAAACTGAAAGGTTCTGGCAGTCACCAGTTATGTATGGGGAAGATGTTTTAATACAATACTATTAAATTATACAACATAGATAACATCAGACGGAAAATTTATGTTTTGAAATTACTCTGTGCCCCTTCAACCTAGACGACCCTATGTGGGATTGGATTCGTGCTGGTTATGATGCCTAGTCTGTCAACACTTGTCAGATCCTCACTCTTTATACCCTGACACTCTGTGATGTAACTGCAATATATTCCCTCATGTGGAAATGCTATTCCGGCTGAATTGTTATAACAGGATATATGTGTTATTGGAATGGATGCTGTGGAAACGCAAACAATTTTACCACATCGGTTGACATCACAAGATAACGTGGTTTTAAGGTAGTAGGCAAATATTCTTAACTTTGAAACTGTGTTATTTCGAGGTTTGCAAGCGAAAGTTGCTTGGATGAAAATGTACACGCTTTTTTAAGTGAGTGAGTTAATATTTAACGTCACATCGGCAATATCTCAGCCATATCGTGACTAGAATATCACAATTTGAATTAATACTCGCATGGAAAGTGAACACTAATATCACTATTTAGACAATACAATGTACAAAAAGGCTATAGATCGCCAACAGCAGAAGGTATATTACCACACTAGGGACCATGGGGACTTACAGTACCTTTGCTACCTACATGGACCCCAGTTGGATTTACACCATCCCATTCAGGTACTGGCGATTGTAGAAATATTTGCTATTTTAATTTTGGCTAAAATTTCTTACAATCGCCAACGGCGGAGGGGATGGTGTAAATACAGCGAGATTGCAAAGGCACTGTAAGTGTGGTGATCTACCTTCAGTTGTTGGCGATCTATAGCCTATTTTTATGATGTGTTGTCCGAATAGTGATATTCGTTTTAACTTTCCATGCTAGTTTTAATTCAGATTGTGATATTCTAGTTGTTTTACCGTCCTTCGTTACAATATACATATATCCATTTTCATTGTTAAATGTTCTCGCCACGATATGGCTGACATATTGCCCATGTGACGGTAAATATTAACTCATTCACTCACTATTAAAGCGTTGTGATTTTCAGCTCTAGCTTACATGCAGTAGTTTTGATAACTGTTTCTTGAACTACTGCCTCTAAAGCCGCTCGTTTGCCAGCAAGTAGAAATGGATACTAATTATTCAGATAATCAGAAATAAGACACCAATTGATTTCGATCATTTAGAAAATTATTATCGTACTGCTGTGCCCCAGGTGATATTATCATGACATAGCTATCCACGTCCATACATCGATCAATAAGTAGACAACATCACCCTACCTTTTCCATATTTTGCCCCGTGTCATCACTTAATACTAACCAAACAAGAATTCATTTTTGAAAACCAATCATACTCTCAACATAATTCCGTGTCTCAATAAATTCATACCGCTGCATGAATTCATTTAGTGCCATCAATCTATTGGAAGGCGACGCTAGGATCCGATCCCTTGCCATTCTGAGCAACTAAACTTGATGTCATGGAACACATTACTTCATGTTTTCTTATTGTGTTACGTTCCTATGGTGGCTGATTCGGGCCATCGCTTTATCGCCATGTAAAATCAAGGCGACATTGCGACAAAGCGATAGCACGACACGACATTGCGATACGCCGACACGATATAGCGATATTGCGATAAGGCCAGAAAACGAAATAGCGAAAGCCCGACACGAAATAGCGATAACACGACACGAAATGGCGATACGGCGACACGAAATGGCGATAACTAGACACGAAATGGCGATAACTAGACACGAAATGGCGATATCACGACACGAAATGGCGATAAAACTGGGCGACATTGCGATATTGCGATAAAGCGAAAAGGCGACATTGCGATATAGAGACACGATATGGCGATACAGCGACATTGCGATAACGCGAAAAGGCGACATTGCGATATAGAGACACGATATGGTGATACAGCGATATTGCGATAAAGCGATACAGCGACAGTGCGATATAGCGACACAGCGATATAGCGATACAGCGACATTGCGATATGACGATATTGCTCCCTTTCCATTTGTGAAATGTGCAAAAGTGGATAAGTTTATTCACTTTTAGAATCTAATATGTGAAGTATGGGATTAAACATCTGGCTAATAAAAAATAATTTACATGATTAATGTTCATGGGTTTCAGTCTATCTCTACAGATATTTTTAGATTAAGAAAGTCTGGGTCTTGTAGTTGTTATTGCATGATGCCTCTGGAAGACGATTTGGAAACAAACAGTTAAACTCATGTGTGGCCATGGTAATGTGCACAAAGGGATTAATGAAGCTGATTTCCCGTTTTCCGAAAGTCTACGTCTTGCCGTGTCAAGTTAATGTTTAGTACTAATGTCATGATTTTTATCGGTTCATAATGCACAAAGTGCAATTTTGAAATATACTAGTATACCTCAATGTGCTAGGCTCGTTCAGAGCACATCATCCTGCCGCCGACTGGTATATACTGGATGAAGAACGTGCTTTACGTGCGCATTCTAGTAGCATCTCATGTTTGTTTATTTATTTATTTATTTATTTATTTATTTATTTATTTATTTATTTATTTATTTATTTATTTATTTATTTATTTATTTATTTATTTATTTATTTATAACCTTATCTTTTACTTGTTAAAGTTAACACTTTCTCGATTTGGTTGTAGCTTAGAAGTTCGTTTTAAAGTACGACAATGATAAATTTGTGGACGTGGCCGATAATACCGCTTAACCGTTATATTGCCATACGAGCTTCACAGTACTATATTTCGCAAACCGGTTCACCCGATACGATCTGCCATTTTTGCGATGTAGCCAAACTACTAATAATATTCGTATTTCCTTTATATCATTATATATTAATACACTCCGTATTGGGTCCTCTTATGTTCCTTGTTTAGATAAATGAATCACTTATTGGTATCAAGCAACATACTTTTATTTGCTGATGATACCTCCCTTTACATAATCATACGTAACCCCACCGATGCACCAAGAATGTTGAACAGTGATCTTGCTAATCTGTCTGAATGAAGAAATGAATTGCAGGTGTCGTTTAGTCCCCCCAAACCAGTGACAACGTTATTCACTGAAAGGCAATACCTCGAGCGAAAACAGATTTAATGATGGATGACTATCATAAACATTTAGGGCTACGATTTCAAAGCAATGGTATATAGAATATGCAAATCGAATATCAAGTAAAGAAACTAGTCCTATAATATATTGCTTTTGGAATTTTAAATGTGAACTAATAAACTAAACAGAAAGACTGTATATATCATTCCTCCTTCCTGTATTTGAATACTGTGACTTCATTTGGGACAACTGATCCCAAGAACAAGGATCAGTACTAGAAAGATTACACCTTGATGCTCATCGTACCTTAAGCGAGGCCATCATGGGTCATCAGTCATTAAACAAATGACGAAAGAAACATGTATGCCATCTCTCTTTCAAAGGAGAAAGAATCATAAATGGTTTATTTTTTATAAGATGGTACATGTTTAACGCCAGAGTACTTAACAAGATAAGCTCCACAAGAAGTGGGCAAAAATACTCACTATTGCCTTCATAATGCCAAAGATACTCAAGACAGCCAGAACAAAAACAACTAGACGAGTTTAACAGTATTACACTCTCTTCTTCCATTAGTCATACAAGGCTACAATAATCTGGACGAATATGTAAATCGGCAGAGTTATTGTCTAAATTTATATTATATCTTACTTATTACACTCTCATTTTCAGAGCTATAAATACTTTAATTATTGCCACGCGCTTTTTCCAAATTATCATGTCCAAACTGAGACTGGGTGTAGTGTTTTAAACTTATACCATTTCGAAAGACATAAAAAGAAAACAGTTCATACCAATGTGGCTTTTTAACAGAAGATACCCCGTACTTCACTTTTTGCCCTGTATTTCGTCATATCAGACATAATATAACCAGTACTTCTACCGCAATAGATTCTCTGTTGAAGAAATAATCTGTGGCAAAGATAACGTATCCAATATTCATGCAGAATTACTTCTTACATCCATTTATCATTTCATAATTCAACTCCAAACGTATGGCTAAATAACACATAAACTCCTTTTCTTGGTTTTGAAAATTGCCTCATTGAATTATACATCCTTTTACAATCTCTTAATCGTGTTTAATTCGTTTAAGCTGTTTTCTCTTGGGAGAGGCATCAATACAGGCCTTGTTCGATCTGTTTGCCATTCGTTTTTGTGGGTTCTCTGTTGTCTTTCTGATGTCTTTTCTTTTTTTTTTTGAACAAATACTGTTTAAACCGCATATTTTTAGTTTCGAAAATGTTTATTGGTCATGTGATTGTACTAGCATGAATTTTAAACCATGTGAATTAAAGAAAATAGATTGGTAGGGCACTTGTTGTGGGGATAAACAAACCGAAATGGTTGACCCCGCTGCAGACGCTTTTTCTCGAGTTCCTAACATTAGAGCAAATCATTCAGAAACATGTTCATTTGATCTCTCCTACAATCACACCTGATTCCTAACTGGCTAGTGGCATTGTTTCAAAAGAAATTAAACAGTAATTTCATGGCCTTAAACCATGTGTTCCACTTTCACAATGTACTGCAATACATATTGCAGTACGCCAACGTATATCACAAAACATCGCAATACGAACATTTTGGTAACACCCAACCCTGCTAATGACTATTTAGAAAAAAATCGGTAAATATCTCAAACATTTCTACATTTACTGTAATATTTTTTGTCCTTTTGTACGGAACAATGTGTCGACGTTGTAATAGTATTAACCACCCCACCATTCAAATACAACATTGACATGGTCAGAAAGCAAACAAACAAACAAACAAACATACATGTTTTTATCTGTTTTCAAATCGTTTACCAGAGGGATCATGCTATAACAACTACAAGACCTACACTTTCTTAATCTATAAATATCTGTAGAGATAGATTGAAACCCATGTGCATTAATCATATACATTGTATTTTATTAACTAGATGTTTCACCCCAAAAACATTTACATCCCCGCCAACGTATATCACAAAACATCGCAATACGAACATTTTGGTAACACCCAACCCTGCTAATGACTATTTAGAAAAAAATCGGTAAATATCTCAAACATTTCTACATTTACTGTAATATTTTTTGTCCTTTTGTACGGAACAATGTGTCGACGTTGTAATAGTATTAACCACCCCACCATTCAAATACAACATTGACATGGTCAGAAAGCAAACAAACAAACAAACAAACATACATGTTTTTATCTGTTTTCAAATCGTTTACCAGAGGGATCATGCTATAACAACTACAAGACCTACACTTTCTTAATCTATAAATATCTGTAGAGATAGATTGAAACCCATGTGCATTAATCATATACATTGTATTTTATTAACTAGATGTTTCACCCCAAAAACATTTACATCCCCGCACATGTACCTTTCCTGTAAAATTCTATTGCTCTAGCCTCAACAAACCTAAAATAAAGTCAATTCCACCCAATTTTGTATCAAATTGTTTAATCTAATCATGTGTAATATTGTATCTCGGACTGTTTAATTGGGCTGTCTCCTTAAACGCTGAAGGTCATCAGTGGGTCCACAATACTGTATTCGGCGTCAAATATATTTTGCTTTAAATTCTTTAAATTCTGAGAGTGACTTACTATACTTACTGAAATTAATTCAGTGTACAATGTAATATTTTCTTATATATAGATACAAGAATAAAAAGTCTTCTACAACTTTTCTTTATGATCATATTATCATTTCGTAAAGAAGAAAAAAAAGGCACAGTATGATGGCAAATCCGTTCTGGTGAAATCCTATAGCCTACAAAGTTAGCGATAAAGCGATGGCCCGAATCAGCCACCATAGTTACGTTCCTATGGTGGCTGATTCGGGCCATCGCTTTATCGCCCTGTAAAATCAAGGCGACATTGCGACAAAGTGATAGCACGACACGACATTGCGATACGCCGACACGATATAGTGATATTGCGATACGGCCAGAAAACGAAATAGTGAAAACCTGACACGATATAGCGATAACACGACACGAAATGGCGATATCACGACACGAAATGGCGATAACAAGACACGAAATGGCGATAACCCGACACGAAATGGCGATATCACGACACGAAATGGCGATATCACGACACGAAATGGCGATAAAACTGGGCGACATTGCGATATGGCGATAACGCGAAAAGGCGACATTGCGATATAGAGACACGATATGGCGATACAGCGATATTGCGACATAGCGATACAGCGACATTGCGATATTGCGATATTGCTTCCTTTCCATTTATGAAATATGGAAAAGCGGGTAAGCTGATTCTGTTTTAGAATCTGATAGGTGGAGTATGTGAGATAAACGCATTTGTAAAACCATCCAGTTTACAGAAATAGCTATAGCTCATCCAAAAGCACGATGAGTGATGACATATTTCAAACTGTGATAGTTGTGCAGGCCATGGTCATGCTAACTTTGTAGGCTATAGGATTTCACCAGAACGGATTTGCCATCATACCGTGCCTTTTTTTTCTTCTTTACGAAATGATAATATGATCATAAAGAAAAGTTGTAGAAGACTTTTTATTCTTGTATCTATATATAAGAAAATATTACATTGTACACTGAATTAATTTCAGTAAGTATAGTAAGTCACTCTCAGAATTTAAAGAATTTAAAGCAAAATATATTTGACGCCGAATACAGTATTGTGGACCCACTGATGACCTTCAGCGTTTGAGGAGACAGCCCAATTAAACAGTCCGAGATACAATATTACACATGATTAGATTAAACAATTTGATACAAAATTGGGTGGAATTGACTTTATTTTAGGTTTGTTGAGGCTAGAGCAATAGAATTTTACAGGAAAGGTACATGTGCGGGGATGTAAATGTTTTTGGGGTGAAACATCTAGTTAATAAAATACAATGTATATGATTAATGCACATGGGTTTCAATCTATCTCTACAGATATTTATAGATTAAGAAAGTGTAGGTCTTGTAGTTGTTATAGCATGATCCCTCTGGTAAACGATTTGAAAACAGATAAAAACATGTATGTTTGTTTGTTTGTTTGTTTGCTTTCTGACCATGTCAATGTTGTATTTGAATGGTGGGGTGGTTAATACTATTACAACGTCGACACATTGTTCCGTACATAAGGACAAAAATAGTACACTAAATGTAGAAATGTTTGAGATATTTACCGATTTTTTTCTAAATAGTCATTAGCAGGGTTGGGTGTTACCAAAATGTTCGTATTGCGATGTTTTGTGATATACGTTGGCGTACTGCAATATGTATTGCAATACATTGTGAAAGTGGAACACATGGTTTAAGGTCATGAAATTACTGTTTCATTTCTTTTGAAACAATGCCAATAGCCAGTTAGGAATCAGGTGTGATTGTAGGAGAGATCAAATGAACATGTTTCTGAATGCTTTGCTCTAATGTTTGGAACTCGAGAAAAAGCGTCTGCAGCAGGGTCAACCATTTCGGTTTGTTTATCCCCACAACAAGTGCCCTACCAATCTATTTTCTTTAATTCACATGGTTTAAAATTCATGCTAGTACAATCACATGACCAATAAACATTTTCGAAACTAAAAATATGCGGTTTAAACAGTATTTATTCAAAAAAAAAAGAAAAGAAAAGACATCAGAAAGACAACAGAGAACCCACAAAAAGGAATGGCAAACAGATCGAACAAGGCCTGTATTGATGCCTCTCCCAAGAGAAAACAGCTTAAACGAATTAAACACGATTAAGAGATTGTAAAAGGATGTATAATTCAATGAGGCAATTTTCAAAACCAAGAAAAGGAGTTTATGTGTTATTTAGCCATACGTTTGGAGTTGAATTATGAAATGATAAATGGATGTAAGAAGTAATTCTGCATTAATATTGGATACGTTATCTTTGCCACAGATTATTTCTTCAACAGAGAATCTATTGCGGTAGAAGTACTGGTTATATTATGTCTGATATGACGAAATACAGGGCAAAAAGTGAAGTACGGGGTATCTTCTGTTAAAAAGCCACATTGGTATGAACTGTTTTCGTTTTATGTCTTTCGAAATGGTATAAGTTTAAAACACTACACCCAGTCTCAGTTTGGACATGATAATTTGGAAAAAGCGCGTGGCAATAATTAAAGTATTTATAGCTCTGAAAATGAGAGTGTAATAAGTAAGATATAATTTAGATTTATACAATAACTCTGCCGATTTACATATTCGTCCAGATTATTGTAGCCTTGTATGACTAATGGAAGAAGAGGGTGTTATAGTGTTAAACTCGTCTAGTTGTTTTTGTTCTGGCTGTCTTGAGTATCTTTGGCATTATGAAGGCAATAGTGAGTATTTTTGCCCACTTCTTGTGGAGCTTATCTTGTTAAGTACTCTGGCGTTAAACATGTACCATCTTATAAAAAATAAACCATTTATGATTCTTTCTCCTTTGAAAGAGACATGGCATACATGTTTCTTCGTCATTTGTTTAATGACTGATACCCATGATGGCCTCACTTAAGGTACGATGAGCATCAAGGTGTAATCTTTCTAGTACTGATCCTTGTTCTTGGGATCAGTTGTCCCAAATGAAGTCACAGTATTCAAAGACAGGAAGGAGGAATGATATATACAGTCTTTCTGTTTAGTTTATTAGTTCACATTTAAGATTCCAAAAGCAATATATTATAGGACTAGTTTCTTTACTTGATATTCGATTTGCATATTCTATATACCATTGCTTTGAATGTAGCCGTAGCCCTAAATGTTTATGATAGTCATCCATCATTAAATCTGTTTTCGCTCTAGGTATTGCCTTTCAGTGAATAACGTTGTCACTGGTTTGGGGGGACTAAACGACACCTGCAATTCATTTCTTCATTCAGACAGATTAGCAAGATCACTGTTCAACATTCTTGGTGCATCGGTGGGTTACGTATGATTATGTAAAGGGATTCATTTATCTAAACAAGGAACATAAGAGGACCCAATACGGAGTGTATTAATATATAATGATATAGAGGAAATACGAATATTATTAGTAGTTTGGCTACATCACAAAAATGGCAGATCGTATCGGGTGAACCGGTTTGCGAAATATAGTACTGTGAAGCTCGTATGGCAATATAACGGTTAAGCGGTATTATCGGCCACGTCCACAAATTTATCATTGTCGTACTTTAAAACGAACTTCTAAGCTACAACCAAATCGAGAAAGTGTTAACTTTAACAAGTAAAAGATAAGGTTCTAATTCTAAATAAATAAATAAATAAATAAATAAATAAATAAATAAATAAATAAATATTAGATGTTACTAGAATATTTCAAAGTGCAATGATAAAAATCATGACATTAGTACTAAACATTAACTTGACACGGCAAGACGTAGACTTTCGGAAAACGGGAAATCAGCTTCATCCTTTTGTGCACATTACCATGGCCACACATAATTTTAACTGTTTGTTTCCAAATCGTCTTCCAGAGGCATCATGCAATAACAACTACAAGACCCAGACTTTCTTAATCTATAAATGTCTGTAGAGATAGACTGAAACCCATGAACATTAATCATGTAAATTATTTTTTATTAACGGAAAATATTAACGGAAATCCCATACTCCACATATTAGATTCTAAAAGTGAATAAATTTATCCACTTTTCCACATTTCACAAATGGAAAGGGAGCAATATCGTCATATCGCAATGTCGCTGTATCGCTTTATCGCAATGTCGCTGTATCGCCATATCGTGTCTCTATATCGCAATGTCGCCTTTTCGCGTTATCGCAATGTCGCTGTATCGCCATATCGTGTCTCTATATCGCAATGTCGCCTTTTCGCGTTATCGCCATATCGCAATGTCGCCCAGTTTTATCGCCATTTCGTGTCGTGATATCGCCATTTCGTGTCGTGATATCGTCATTTCGTGCCGGGTTATCGCCATTTCGTGTCTTGTTATCGCCATTTCGTGTCGTGATATCGCCATTTCGTGTCGTGTTATCGCTATATCGTGTCGGGTTTTCGATATTTCGTTTTCTGGCCATATCACAATATCGCTATATCGTGTCGTGCTATCGCTTTGTCGCAATGTCGCCTTGATTTTACAGGGCGATAAAGCGATGGCCCGAATCAGCCACCATACGAATCAGCCACCATACGTTCCATGACTTCGCACACAGAACTGAGGGGTCAAACCTTCCCTATCTGCCCACCCGACGAAGAGAGGATAAAAGTTATCTTGCCGGGTCCCGATATGGACGCAGCGATTTTGCCAATATCGGGGTGGCAAAAACTGCAATACGAGGAAATTATTACTAGTAATAGTATTAAATGACAAAATATTTTATTTGCAGGCCACCGAGTACACTAGGGTTGTAGTTTTGACATTTACTTGTGTTATCCAATACATTGTCAGTTGAACATCACGCAATGAGTATACAAATGCGAGACTGACATGCACGAAATGTAAGAACAGATAACAGTTGATCTCATGTCCAAACCATCTCAATGACGCGTCGAAATTATCATATCTTTGAAGTGGCTCCCACTTTGTCGTGTTCCAGTGCTATATAACCTATTCTGTTGCGTCTGTACCAGTGCTAACCGTTTTCTACTCGACTGCGCAAGATAAGCGACTGACATCAACGTTTCAAATCCTCGTTTTCAATACCCAATGGTTAGTGTGTATGCCATCATTTTAGTATTAGATAATATAGATAATCTCATCCACAGATCTTTTCATATCAAATATACGAACATAACTCTAAAAATGTAAGTCTAAATTCAAGAGTTCCCCGGGAGTTTTACACTTTTATCGACGAGTTTTTCTTTCTTTCAGAATTATTCTTCCGATTTCAGCAAAAAAAACCCAGTTTATGAACAGTAATTATGTACTGCTACCCAACGTTCCTGGGGGACACATAATCGATTTTATTTCATTTCAATGTCGTGGCAACCCATATATCACAGTGGCTGGTGTCATAGTTGCGATATTGCCTACGGAAGATAGGAATGTTGGTTGAAACCTTTGATGGACCCTAAAATATCTTTCTTTGATAGGACGCTTTGAATATCCGGTACAAAGTATGGACATGTCTTCTGGTTTTAGAGTCCGTTTAAGGCACGTTAACTTATGCATGTTTGCTGAGTATTTTCTTCTTTATTGGGTATATCATGAAATTGTATTCAGAAGCAGTTAAAGTGTGCTATTTGAGTTGCTGACAGTGGAAGCTTTGCATGTAGAGCAGCAGTAGATTGCTGCAGCTGCTGGCTCGGACAGGTTGGGGATATTTCGACTTTTCAGTTTGTAATTCTACCTCTTACATCATTACCCATTGACTTACGTCAGTTCTTAAGCGTGTTGACAACATCCATATCCAGTGAGTGAGTGAGTGAGTGAGTGAGTGAGTGAGTTCATATTTAACCTCACATCGGCAATAGCTCAGCCATATCGTGACGAAAACAAGAAAAATGACTAAATGTTGAAGAATAAAACCTGTCGATGATGGACAGTAAAACACTACAATATCACAGATACGAAGATAAAGCTATAGCATGAAAAACTGTAACACTGTAACTAAAGACGCCATTAGAATATAAAACACAGGATATAGATCGCTAACAACAGAAAGTAGACCACTATACTACAATATCGGGTTATAGTGGAGAGACCTTTCGAACCCTTGAACAGTTTTTACCCACGTTCAATATACTTGGTGCCGCTCCTCTGAGGAGTCAACCAATCGTGATCAGAAGTTACCTACACGGGTGAACATATGTTTTCCTTATGCCACAACAGTGGAAAGACTCCTTTAGTAAAAGCTTTTGGTAACAAAGTTCATTTGGTATAAAATGGGGTACTGACTACTTTCCTTGGGGTGTTCCAGTCCCCTATAGATGAAAAATGTTAGGTATTTTTTGTAGATTTATTCAATATTTATTCAGATGTCATCTGCATGTCTTGTCTTGTCTCGTCAGTGCATTTCAGGAAACAATCTGAACCACAGACACATGAAGCGTTACAATGAATTACCGAAAATACACGTTGCAAATTCCTTCGTATCATGAAGGGTAATATGCGTAAATATAACATATTACAGTGCTGCATGAATAAGTTTTCCATGTGATACAATTCTTCAGTTCATGTCATATTTTTTATCATGTTAATTATTAAATAGATGAAGTGGGTGTTCCTGGAAGAATTTTGTTGGTTAGGCGCACGATCAGTTCAGGGTACTGCTGTCCAGACGAATGAGAATTCATCGAGAGAGAGCTGCGTACTAGACAAGAACGACAACAACAGACACCGCATACTTCTTGGTGTCTTCCGCCGTGATATTGCGTAAATATTGCTACAAGCGGCGTAAAAACATACTCACTCACTCATATGCTAGTTAGACAAAACTGAAAATATTTAATGAAAATATTTTGATGTCTGCTTTTGGAAGACGAACATGAGTGGGTGTGGTCTTACGCCGCTACAGCAATATTTCAGGAATTTCAAGAATACAAGAAATTACCTTTACACATTATGCCTATGTGGAGAATCGAACGAGGGCTTTAACTACTGTGCTACTCCACCGCCCAGTAGACGAACAGGCGAAACATCATGCAAATAACTCATTTTAGATCTCTACTCGGGCAACAACGAAAAATCGTTTTAAATGTAAAACAGATCGAAATGAAGTATTAGGATGACTGACTAAATGCTAGTCCACCCTCCGGTTGATGTGCTGCTAAAATTGCACAATTGATCTTGACAGAAAGATGTGCATAAATTGCTATAGTGTGGAGCGTCAAGTCAATAATACATCTGGAGTCTTGCCCTTAGGCACTAAACATGCTTCTGTGTAATATTTACTGGATTCCCGGACTGGCACAGTCGTTTGTATTTTTTATTGGCACAATCTGATCTAAAGCCATGACTTCTGCGTCATGCCTCACTTGCAGGTCTGTGTACATATGTATGTAGGTAAGTTACATATCGACAGATGGAGAATTCCAAACGACAATGTTCGGTACAAAACTGTTGGCACAAGAGGGAAAAATGAAATTGTGCTTCGTTCCTATTATCTGAACGGTATGCTTCGCTGTTTTGTCACTCTGAAAACCTTTAAAGAACTATCACGGACAGAAATTGGAAGTGATTTCAAACAATGTATTCATTCAAAGCGATGCACTGGTAGTATATTATACACATGCTTGGCTATGTATTTAGATCAAAACATTGGTAAAAGGTGACTGTTAATGCTAAGAAAACATTCACTTGCTTCTTTCATGACCTGACGCTGACAACGACCAGAACTGGTGACACAACTTTGCATCTGAAGGAGCGTGAGACGTTATAGTGGGTGTTCTACAATTGATAAATCGATATTTCAAAGGCATGCTCTGTGGTGCCCCTCAGTATATATACAACAGTATACTCTGCATCTGTGAGATTCGAAGGGTATGTTTGTGTGAACGAATCATTCGCATGCACACCTGTATGGGTAATGTTGTAAAGTTGACGTAAAAATATAATTTAAGTGTATATTTACGATACATAAAACGGTAGCATGGGAAGATGTCTGCATTTGAGACTCCAAAGTTAAATGTCAGAGGAATGATTTGCTTTGGAAACGTTCTAACAAAGAGTTACGAAAAGATCCGGCTACAAGCGCGATAGAACGGTGTTGATTTCAGATACCAAATTAAGTATATTCAACATGATGCGACAATCATAAGAAAATTAATTTTAGATTAATACGGGTAATGGTGTACCTTCCATCAGAAAATATATTTCTCTTCTAGTTGTCCTGGCGCTATAAAGCCTCTGAAACTAAATCGGAACTTAGTTTATGCCCCTGAGCCATTTCATCTGTTTCTACTCGGAAATAGCTGCAGCGCATATATCTCGAGGAGCGAGGCTCGACTAACAATGCCCGCTTCACTAGACCAACATTTTCTGTTTCCGCGTTACGGAACTAGAAAATGAGCCCCTGCTTGAAACGATGCTGAAGAAATGTAATAATGCTCTCTCTCTATATATATATATATATATATATATATATATATATATATATATATATATGGTTGTTGCTGTCGGCGTGAGGCGGTGAAGTGCATGTCGAAAACAAAAAACCTTCAATTTCCGAACAAAATGCAACAGATCCTGACGCCAAAACTGTCAGGTGTATTCCTTCAATAGGAAGTACTTGAATATGATCATTAATTTTGTGATGATAAATGACGTGATTTCGCTTTACGGAAACAACTATAGGATATGAATCGATTGATGCAACAGCACTGAAGTACATATTTCTGTCTGAAGAATGTGTTGATAATTTCCCTATCATACAACAGCTCACTGACGTGTGGTTTAAAAAACTATGACAACTGAACACGGGAACTAGATGTGTATGAGATTTTGTATGACAAGATAGTCAAAAGTTTTGCATGTTAATCTCCTCATTCTTTGCGTTGATCGGTTGAACGTAGACACAACAGAAGTAGATACATTCAAAGGGTTTTACGCCCAAGTACACATATATTTGACAATAACGAACCATTCAGTAAATGATTCCATTTTTCAGGTCTCAAGAAACCTTAAAAGTCTGTTGGCGTACATTGTGCCTCTGTCAGTGACAAAATTTTTTAGATACCCTCTTGAGAAATATTGTGCTTTCATGATTAAGATCACAGGTTTGCTCTGACATTCTTTGATATTCAAAGCTACATTGCTTAACGCATAACAATAAACTGTAACGCCACTTTAAATGCGAAAGAAATTACAGAAAAAGAAAAAAAGAAATATAGGAAGGATAGATGTTTTTGTGGAATTGCTTTATGAAACCCTGGATTGATCAGGAAAAATGTTAAAATATTGAATTCAGCTGTAATGGTAATAACAGACGGGTGCTCAAAGATTGTGTTAAGACGAATAGAGGAACTAATCTCTATCATCCCTAACTTCTAATAATTCAAACTCTTGACAGAAAAATCATCATTTTGAACTGACATCAAACACCACGAACAAAGAGACGTACAACATCAAAGCAAATGTATTGATTATAATGGCGAATAGAAAGATATTTGCAATTTTGCAATGAAGTTGTGAGAGTACATGTGGTTTCAAAATGTCCTTTACGAGCAATTGCCAAAGATAGATTGTGCATGTCATGAAGAAGCTAGCAGAGCCATACAGGAACAGCACGAATGATATCGGTTAGATAAAATCACTTTGCAGTAAGTGAGTTAATTCGGTTTGTCGTTGCTATGAAATATATTTGATTCATACTACGGCCGTTCTTTGAGGGGATAGGGGTGCATTCATTTAACATTAGTACCTTGTTTCGATTCCTGAAAATATTTCCTTTGTCAAATCTAACAAATCAATTAATTTTAAGGAACTGTAGTTTTGTGGAAAAGGTCATATTCATCCGTTGCATCATATTTCCTTTAAGGATATTACATGGTTGCCTGGATATATGTCTGTATCCTGCATGCTCGATATGTGACATTGTCGTCGGTAATACTGCCTTACTATCACCTCTAAATTTGCATCCAAATGTAAACTGTTGAATCGTGCCCAGTATCAAGGTATTTCGTCAGGAGACTTAGTGACATATACAGGTTCCACTACACCATGTCATAATCACATGCTCCCCGAGCGAGGAAAACTCGCAAACACACATCCATCCAGTAATTAAAATCAAAAGTATTTAGTGCTGTCATTCTTATCACCACGACTTACGCTTATGTGTGTAAAGATATTTTCATATAGGTGACATTTGGTGCTGCATGGAAAATTCGGCGGGCATGCTGGACAGAAGTTGTGTTTCATTGCAGTTTAAATGCCACTCTGTACCACTATGTAGAAGGAATAGCTGTTGATAGCCTGATTAATTTTAAAAGAAATACAAGGCTTTTGAAGCTTGTTTCAAGCATTCATCAGTTGCATAAAATGAAAGAAATTATAGACCTTGGAAATCAACTGTTTGACAAAATACTAGTATGTGACAAGTGTACTTCTTCTTTATTGTATAACACGACATTTCAGGGCTACTTCTTGCGCCTTACTTCTTCATCGCCACCATACTCGTTTCACAGAAGATCATCTCGACTGTCGACATTTACTATGGAGTACTTACAGAACGTGTTTGCGCTGTTCTTCTTTCCCACCCGTTAAAACTGTCAGCTTGCACACCAAACAACATTACTGTAATTAAGCGACTTTTTCAAATAATCGGTCTAAAAATTACAAACAGCTGATATTTCTGGGAACAAAATATTCTTTGCTTTGCTCAGTAGTGCCAATAAATAAACGAGAGAGAGAGAGAGAGAGGGAGAGAGAGAGAGAGGGAGAGAGAGAGAGAGAGAGAGACCATGTTCCAAGGCCACGTTCAGACAGACGTGTGACGACCATCTTCGTGTACGCAAACGGTTTGCGTACTGCTGCTAGAAGTGGTCACACTCAATACTAAGAATGTGTATGCGTGACCAAGACTGGAAATGACAGAGGCATTAGTGACTGATTTTTCTTGTATCTGTGAACTGTGTTATTCTTTCCCCTCTGCTCATTACATGAAACGTCCTCTTCATCGGTGGTGGGTTTTTCATAGACACTGTTGTTGCATTGTCCCGAATGCTGGCTTCGTTAAATGTACTATCACTTAAAAACATTGTATGTTTTGCTTGGCTTTATCGATCATTAATAAGGACGTTCACTTTCTTTTGCCCTCTAGATTAGGGTTATACAGTCGAAGATATCCTGTATGTGATACCATGTCAGGTAGTTTTTTATGTACCCAAGAACCTTAAAAAGGACCTTTATCGTCCGTCCATTGACAATTGTAAGCGCGCTCACAACAAATCATGCTTCTGGAGCCAGTTTCCGATACACTCGCATGGGAAAAAGACATATGTAATCTCACAAGGCTCCACATGATGACAGCCTATATCTGTCACAAGGTAATTCTCAGCGTTTAAACATATTTTATCTGAATAGAGTGCTGTTATTAATGAGGAAAAACCCGAATGCCACGTGAAGCATAGAACGCATCTTCGAACATTGATATGAGGTAAAGCGAATTTAATTCTTTGTGCTGTGTGAACAGTAATATATTTTGATATGTGATGAATGGGTTTACTTTGTTGTAATGTTGGACGGTAATTTTGTCAACATAGACAATTGATACTGTCAGAAGAAAAAGGATATTTAGGCAGTTATAGCAATTATTAGCAGTTAGAAGAGTGCCAGTACGACTGAGACATGTGACATCTAACCCATCAAAATGTGTAATTCACAACAACACAATCTTGTGAATTGAGCTCGGACGTGGAATACACATCTGGCTGTCATTTAGAAACAAATCCGCTGAGAATGAATATCGAAGCATTAACAACGCAACAAATTCTAAGTCAAAGTGAAAACATTCTTCCAAATATGTTAGCCTCCATTTCGTATATAAGGATCACATGTAGTTGGTATCCTTTAAAAATATGACCTTATATTTTATGGGCTGAAGGTCCTTCGAGCTGAATATCTGTCGTTGATTTTGTCTAGTAAAAAAGACAAAACATACGTGTACAGTCAGTTTCACACAGAACCTGCATCAACACAACAATTGTCTGTGTTAAGATTAGAGTTCAAATTATATGTAATTCAAACAGGCCCGGGAAGAATTTCGGCGTGGAAAGCAATCAGGGCTACACGCATGTAAATCAACTTTGTGACTGGTAAGGCACCATGATTTACCCCCATTCGGATCACTCGTTTAGCATTGTCAGAACATGTATTCATGCTGGGGCAAATCCCTTAGTTTTGTCCTGAAATATAAAATGATTGACTTTTGACGTAAAACTGATAAGAACCACGGTAGGTTTGGTATTTTACATAAGGGCATCAATAGGATGCAAACTTTGTCCAAACCATGAATCAATGCTATCAATTCATGGCATAAATTAAAAGCCTGAAATTACATTCCTGCACTGTAACGAGATTCCAAGGCTCCGTAATATTCCGTAAAAAGAGCAATTGCACAAGCTACATAAGTCGACTCAAAAATCAAATTCATGATCTGTATAATCACAGAAACCCTTTGGGACACTTAGATATAATCCTTTATTGAAGTCTTCCAAAATATTTATATTGTTCAACTTTTCAGCATTCTCCAGTATGATATCATCTTGAAACAATCTGCCTTCCTTGATCCTAGTGGCATTTGTTTCAGCAGCCCTTTGACGAAAAACGTTGAAAAGAATGAACGCATATGCCATATTACTGAAACTGCACTTACTAACTGATAGTTATCTACGTAAAATGTAAGACATAGGTGCAGAAATGGACATTCCCCATGATTAACTATTGTGCTGACTTTCTTGATTTGTTTCTTTGTTATAAAGAATCAGAACCTCTGCTCGGAATGACAGAGCTGGAAAGAAGGTAATTTGGTCGAGAGATTTAGATTGTAACACAGATGATAGCCATAATCAAAAAGCTAAAACGATTCTAGGAATTACCCACTTGAGCCAGGAATAAAATAGACCACTCAGGGTAATGTTGTATAACAAGAGCGGTTATTGTAACTTTCCATGATTCAATGTGTACCTGATTTTGAGGTCTGTCCAACCTTTGGATCAGTCTCAAGTGAGGTGAAATGTAACGTAAGGCCCTAGTTATGGATATATCGTCGTACATGCGTGTATGTGTGGCTGTTTGTACTAGCCCAGGTTTTATAGTGCTGGCTCACGATGATACCATGCCGCAGTTAAGCATTCATCAATACCCACTGAGACACATTATACGGACTCCGAGCTGACTAATTCTTGTTGTACCCATTAATGTCGAGCGCCAGGCAGGGACCAACAAGAACCATATTTTAATGTATTTTGGAATGACGCGGCTGGGGATCGAGCTCGCGATATTCCGCTCTCCGGGCTGACGCTCTAACTACTGCACTACGGAGGCTGTCCATTTGGCAAGTGTTGAGGCACAGTCGAGCACGCTAAACATTTCCCTGATCATAGCTCTATTTTTACAGCAGAAACAAACGCAATACTAACAGCTTTTAAATATGTTCCAAGACATCCCAAACGTAAACAATATATAATCTTTTCTGACTCTCTTTCTTGTCTTCAGGCTATTAAATACCTATTTTGTAAATATCCACTTTTAATAGAAATTATTGAGTTATATAACGATCTTGCTACCGGCCAATACGACATCGTCTTTTGTGGGCCACGTGGATATTTCTGGGAACTGAAATAATGTTCTGTAATACAGTAGTGTATCGATATATATGCATGTAGTTGCAAGTCTTCGGACAAAGGAGTCCTCAATGGAAGTAATTGTCATCGCTGGCTGTATTCCCTAGCTCGCACCTGCCCTGATTATAATCCGGTGTTTGTATAACCCATGTGAACCCACCGCAAACACCTACAGGTTCTATCCATTTTGCTTCTGTATAACATGATATCACGGAAACATTATTCAAAGCATGTACTTCAAGCCTTATTTTGGTTTAACAATCGTTAGCTGCATGGTCTAAAAGAAAAAGCAAAATAAGCTTTTCTACAATATATTCTATACAACTATCCCTCAGGGTAATATGAAGCTGTTAACAGGAGAAATCTAATTTGAATACAAAACTGAAAAATGCATCTTATCTCGATAAACACGTGTTAGGTTTCGTGACAATGATGCAATTGAAGGGAGTTTTGTCGCATTCCCCAAAGGTTTTCTCTACCGGAAGGATCAATAACGCCGAACTACTTGACATCTCTCTCTCTCAAACCCCATATACAGTGCACATAAACAGGAATTGAGAAACCTATATAACGTACGTGGAAAAAGTGCACGACAGCAGGGGATGTTCGTCTGTTTGAATGATGTTAAAAACATAACAATCCTTCTCCAAAAAGAGAAAGAAAAAAAGACCCCAAAACAACAAAAATGAAACAAACAGACAATGACATCCTGATTAAAATAAACAAACAATGAAACAAACAAGCATGCCTACAGACATCAAAACCAACACATAGATCGATCAAACAGTTATTCAAATTAAGCATAACAAGGATGGATCATTTAAAGTTATAAATTCTCGCCTAATACATTATAGCAAGGACCCTCTGTACACGTATAGTTCACCTGACTCGAACAGATGTTTGTTTCAAGTGGAAACTGTGGCAGTTATGCAATTGTGTTTAGTTGTAATAAGGAAATTCACGAATATCAAACACAAATAACCACCCACTTGGTCCTTTTCGTAAAAGTCACTGGCTCCACCTCTGCCACAGCCAGACTGACAGAACAACATTACGAAGGAAAAATGTATGTCACCTGAATCAATTTGTCAGTAGCATTTAAAGCTAGTCATATGCAGGTATATCCTTTTGTTTTACACGAACAACTATGCTCGATCTGCCGTAACTAAAACATACGTGGGTGTTTAGTCTCTGAGCAGATATGGTTGACAGAAACAAATAATTCTGAATGGAAAAGGAGACCCAACGGGATGAGAGTCTGTTAACGTCTTTGGGAAATCAATTTATAATTGCAATCTCAAAAAAGGATAAGGTCATTAGTCAAGTTCAGTCGTCACTCCATGGAACATATCTACATTGCTGCTGATATCGCCGCATTTGTCCTAGTCTAGTATTCTTAAACCCGAAGAAATCTGTACTTCATTCAGGACTTTTGCATTGCTGTAAGGATTGGGCGGTAGGGAAAATAACTTGAATCAGGGACTATTAGTGGCAGATTAATGGTCTTTGCATTGTGCTTATGGACATATCGGTATTAATCGTTACGAAACGATTGTTTGCAAGTCTATTGTAGTATTTACATATCACTGACATTTGAGTATTGCAATCATATGTATATCATCATCGATGACAGCAAACCTCAATCGTTTTCCATGGTGATGGCTAGTGTAATAGGCGAAGTTGGCGTGTCCTAAACATTTCCTGCACGAGAGCGTCTTGTGAGTAGTGTCAAAGAAAAGGTTATCTGCATTGTTGTCGATATCACGAGGCCTTTGAAAATTGAAATGTGGCTATTGTCCGTGACTATTCCCCGGTTTTGAAACGTGTTTAAACCACATGCACAAATATACACTAAAGACAGTTTCATTGAATGTATTGGAAAAGAAATTCTGCCTGGCGAAATCAATCATCAAGAAAAAAGGTTTTCCAGAGACAGAACGAACAAACAGATTCCACGTCGTTTTCCGTAAGGCTTCTTAGGATTTTGAGATGAAAGGAAGTGCAATTGGCGCTTGCAATCTAGCGGAGAGGCGACGCGGCACCAAGACTGGTCATCCAAGAAGTTCATTTCCTACTTCTTTCCATATAAAATGGCTTGAACATAAGAACAGGGGAAGCGAGAGTAATTCCCAGACATGTGTCTGCACATCACACACAAATCCTTATTTTGGTTAAACTTAACAAACGAAAAACCAGTTGATTCTAAGTATCACAAACAATCATTGCTAGGTTTCGTTTCTGAAAGAGGGCAAAAAGGCGATGTCCATTCTTTAATGTGTGTCGGCAAGTATTATCATTCTATCAAATGCATGTGGATGCTAACCATTATAAATATGGAACCAGAAATTTATAAGATGAATATACTTCCGGTGCCACATTGAATATGTATTTCCTTAAATATTGAAACATATTTACCATCTAACATCATGAGGACAAAATATGTCGGATTTCTAAACTTGAAATGGCTCCAAATGTAATATCCCCACGCTGTAAGACATGTTATGTAGTAACTCAAAGATACTGGTACAGTTATTTTACTATTTCAGTTTCATTGTTCGTGAAGTGATCGCAGAATCCATGCTTGTTGACTATAATGGGATCATATGTTTGTTCGAACATGGCCAATACCAAATATACTCATGTCAATAATGGTTGTCACCCCAGTAGTATTAATAATTTGAAGGGAGTGGCTAGCATTATTGGCATAAGTATAGATAGATATTGCGTTATTGCTTTGATCACAGCTGTGTGTTTTGAAATGACAGTTGGGTATTTCTCTTCAATTTAGTTCAACAAAATAATCACAATAAAAACCCTTTTTTGTCAGTGAGGACGACAAAAGTACATTTACAATATCTTGTGACTTCTCAAGCGCAAAACACTCGTATGATATTAAGAATAGGTGTTATATATAACAAGTACTGCATACTTTCGCATTCGTTCTTTCAGGACTAAACTTTGCACTACGTGGTGGAAGAGAGCATTGTAACCTCCGGATGCACAACAATGCTAATTACTGAGCTACACACTGATGACATTGGGTGAAGGTACCTAAGATACGTGGAAGACGCCTCAAAAACGAACCCTGGAGTTTGAAAATCCGGAAAGCTGTTCCAAAAGACGTAATGGCGTATGAAAACCTGGCTAGCCCGGTGCTAGCTATGTGCGAATATACCAGAAATACACATTACTGTGGTATGAATTGTGAAAAATACAATTGTTTTACTATTTCGACAGTGGGGTTTATGTCAGTTTATTTTACTTGAAATACTTCATAACATATGAAAAAAGTTGTCCGAGTAAAACATATCCCGAAATTTTGTTTCCGTCAAGTAAAGAAAAATGTTGATATCCAATGTTTCCGATTCTTTTAATTTCCTAGCGCACTCCAAGTTACATATTCTAATACTACTCAATTTTTATTCACAGCCCGGAACTGTGTCCGGACAACACCAAGGACGCCTTTTATTTGACACCACTGAGGAAACAGAAACCGTCACCTCTGCTGGTATTCATGGACGAAGACCAACCATTAGCTACCATTCTTGATAACATCTTCTTAGAAGGGTGTTATCTAGAATAATACCCTGATAGAAGGGTGTTATCTGGGTCTGCAAGGCCCTGCTCTTCCCGGGATGTTCTTCAGAGAAACCAACTCTGTTGGGATAACGTTATATGACCATTCAGATATATAACTACAAAATCTGACCTATGGTTCACATCACTGAAAATAGAACGACATCATCTCAAGTATTTGTATGAACGTGCGATTCATGTGCAAGGCACGTTGGACATACTCATCTAATTACAAAAATGTCACTGAGTGTTATTCCCTCCGCTCGATAGAGGATTTGCTGATTTTGTGGAAACTAAAATAATGTGTCATGTTTGCATTTCTGTTTTTCTCAATGACAGGGATTCATATAAAGAATTGCTATTTGCTTAAAAACCTTTTACAGTTAACAAAAAAGTTAAATGAAATATAGAGCAGGCTCGATGACTGTTATATTCCTGCAATTGTTGTCTAAAGGTTTTCGAATAATAGTAAGCTGTCGCCTTGATCTCGTCTCGGGTTTTGTGCGTGTGTTTAAAAATGAATGATGAATAACATTTGATATCAGCTATATCGTGTTAGTTTTATTGGGCAACCACAGGAAAAAGATCAGCTTCAGAAGAATACACTATATCGTCACTGTTATCTCATTTTAAGTAACGCTTTACTAAAAAGATCATTTTATTGGGACATCAAACAACCAAATACATAAGAAAACACCATCAATGTGAAAGTAATGACTGTGATTGTGAATACTTGTAGATGATCCCCATTTTGTGGAGTAGTTACGAGTTTACATGTAGTTTTATATTTTCATACGTCTTCGTCAGAGATCCCTTATCAACATTGTTACTATGGAAATGATAGACAATGACACGGATACCTTTGTTTTTCTTTGCCAGAGTAAATGAAACAAAATGTCAGTTACGTTTTCCATTGGTAAATACATGCAAAAGTCACTTCTTCAAGTAAAACATTTACGTAAAAATAATTTACGTAAATGATAAACAGAACAGTTTGATTGCAAATTAAATATTTGATAACTTGCCCAGGGCAATTGTATGGACAAAGTATCTGTGCAATATATGAAATTATGGTATTTTGTGTTCCACTAAACTATTCCAAAATACGAATTCCGTTGAGAGAAAAGGGTTAGACAATATAAATATGTTGTTCTTTTAAATGAGCTCAATCTCGTCTTTTTGTAGTCTAAGCGTCTACTGTCATACACAAACAGAGTATTGAAGGCAATGTCTTGCTTAAATCGGGGCATCAGAGAATGCATTATTCATGTATTTTGCCTGATCTAATTCATATGTCATTTCAGATTACTTATCAATACCTCGTCCAAAGTGACTATTGACTCTTTATCTTTTATGCATAGTGGTTGTCCAGTATAAATGACAAATATGAATTGATTGATTTATTAAAAGGGCTTTTCATCCGTCCCATATTTACCATCTCTTTGAGCACATATCCAAGGTTCTACTCAGTGTACACTGTATAACAAAGAGACGACTGTAGCTTAGGACTTCATGTTATCAGTTGTTGTAAACGAACGTTTGGAACTGGTTCTATGAAGGCTATAATCTCCATTTCAAGGTTTTGAGCTGCACCTTGGGTGTGGTTTTAGACACATCATCTCTACTTCATCATTTGCTAGATAACCGCGTTAGTATCTGCATTGAAACGTCGAATCTATTGCAATAAAGAAGCTTTCTATCCATAAATATGTGTTCCTTGATGTGGAATAACCGAAAGAGTGTTCAGTGTACAGTTAGCATTTGACAAACACGATAAATCATTGACCTCTAAAGCCTTAGCGCCAAACGTATAATTGTGCAGACAAAACTTTTGTTTTTATTGTCTTGAAGCCGTCGTAGGAATTACATCATTACAAAATACTTAACCTCTGACATCTTCCATTAGAAGTCAAGGAGTTCGCCATGCAGGTTAGTCATCTTTAGGATGCTCCAAGACATCCATCTAACCAACATAGTGACTTGAAGCTAATCGACCAGCAGCTGCAACTGTAGATGAGGTATTTGCTCTCTACAGCTACTTCCAGAATGAAATAGTTAGTGTCCTACGTACAATTTGATTAATAGATGAGTTTGAATAAGTATTGTCCATAATCATTGTTTGTTTGTTTTAAATAAAAATACAGCACTGCAATTTAGTACTTGGAACAGATATTCACTTCTCATGAAAGACACACAGGTGGATTCCATACATAAGTGAATAGTTTGCACTTAACGTGTCTTTGAACATTGCTCAAGCCATATCACGTGATGTGGGAATAAATCAAATCTTTGACGTTCGGCACTTTGGTTGAACCCACAAGCGCCGATTTCTGAAATGATTCAGTGATCATTTCAGACAACTGAAGAAACGATCAGAATGAGCATAGGACAGGAAGAAATGCGAACACATATTACTAACTCATTCCAATGCATGTACATGTATACATTGTTTTTCTTGTCTTATAAACATATTTACTACTTTATACTTTTTGGTCACTGACAAGATGCCTGAAATGACTGGTGTCTGCATATTCACCCAATGTATTCTGTCCACATAACTGAAGACACTTGATGAGGTCATATGATTAAGGTCACCAAAATCGACTGGTGCCTAGGTAATTCCTCTGTGTAGACTATCAACAAATTTGAAGACATTAGGTACAACAGTACATGAAATATCGCGTTAACAATTGAGACGGACGGACGCCGCTGAATACGTAGTCCCCCGTTCTGCGCTGCGGCGGGGGCAAAAATATTGAATTCAAATCTGAAGGATCCTAATTTTAACCAAGCAGTAGGTTCGATGTTTTGTCGAAACCGAATCAATCATCAAGTAATACATGACAGACTCTACAGAGATTGAACAAATACAGTTGTAGACAGATCTTGCCATCCTTAAGGCTATGTGGGGTGTAGCTGAAAGGAAGTGAAATGGATGCATACAGTCTTGCGGTGTAGCGACGCGGCACCAAGACAGGCCATCCAAGAAGTTCATTTCCTTATCCGTTCCATACACAGTGCCACGAACACAAGAAATTGGGAAATAAAAATCATTCTCAGACACGAGTCCGATCGAAAATCACGATTTTCTTTTACACTATAAAAGAAAGTGTGTTGATGAATTTCATATTACAAATAATATTTTTTGTCAGAAAGTAGTATTGAAACGTGGAACCATGTACATATCCACTTTGGAAAGAATTTCAAACCGCCTTTGCATCCCTTTGGCAGCAAGTGGAAAGTTTGTTGTTTTTATTTGTTATGGGACATTGCAAATGATATGATTAATGATGTACAGTACACAACAAATAGAAGCTATCATCTCATTATAAGTGTAACCCATGTCCATGCTGAGAGTAGCTTGTATTCACCTTCTCGACGAGGTGTATGTGTGAGCTATGTTTAAAACGTAAAAGGGTCCTGTTCTAAAGCCGTACATCCATGATCCATGTTAGCATATTAGCTTTCCATTCTTTGAAAGATAAACGTATGTTCCTATTCGAAGCCTCTAAAAGTACAGAACAGAACAGAACACGCTTAACTTGACACTACGCCTGAATGTATGCTGCATGCTTTTTGCCGCGTTTGAATAAGATATGAGATATACTGTCGTTTTTCTTGCCAGAAATAGCCTAAAATAAGTTATTTTGATTTTTGCCCAAACGTAATACCCCAAAACTAGTGCTAACTATATTTTAAACTTTAAACTTTCCTATTTAATTAGTGAGAGTAAGAACTTACCATATCGAGGGATCTTTCACTCGAACCTAGGAGAAGATGTTGTGTGATTTAGACGACTAAATGTCTTTGCTTCTTTTTGTAAAAATATCAAACCAATTTATTAACAACACTCTTTATGTGGAGACGTGTTGTCTTACAAATTCCTGTCTCGAAGTTTTTTACACTTAACTTGCAGCAGTAAAACTTCCCTGTCAGAAGGAACTAGCTTCCATTTATCACGTCCTATTTTACAGGGGGATGAGTTTGTCTCCACGTTTCCTACACATGAACATCAGCTCTTCTCACGTCTTCATCTTTATCATATCGATTGATGACGACATGATGTACGGTAAATTATCGATATGCACCTCCAGTTTCTCAAACTCTCAAGGTTAATATGCAGTGTCAGGACCGCCGAGAACAACGTTCGTAAAGAAGGGCTGCTTTGCTAAGATTTAATGGGTGATAAACCGTTTGAGAAGGCGAATTTGACGTAGTGAATGAGCTGCAGACCACCAATTCTGTGTAACTTCGATTAAACAGGAAAACGAACGGGAACACTATTTTGGACGTTGCTCTCTCTTTCTCACTGAATCATTGCTTTATCTGTGGCGAGAAAGGATTAAATGATGTATTCAAGAAAAAGAACCAAATGAATTAGCTGAAGAAATTCCCCTTTGAGTTTTTTTCCCTATCACTTTTGTTTGATCTTTGAGATGAGCATGGCCGACGTTTTTTGTATAGTTTACGACACCATTCTTGGAATGATCATATTACTAACAACATATTAAAATGGGTGTGGTGTCTCATCAATTCTAAAGCGAATGCCAGAAATTCGTATTTGATACAGTTAGTATGTGTGTACTTCATAGTTCATACATGGTCTTCGTGTACTCCTGCAGCTCACTGCGTTTAGTGGATATATTCTAACATGTCAGATTGATAGATGTAGGTGAGACGTCTTGGACATTGGCTGTCAGACAAGACATGATAGGTACATAGGTTCCTCATGTATGAATGGCTCATTGTGTGTATTACCATTGCAATGTGTATGAAACTAATCCCCCAAGACACTCCGCAATTCACAGCAGATGACGAAATGTCTAGGGATGAATGACCCGACATTATTGAACTCAGTTTCATTGATTTTGTTTGGAGAAATTGATGTGATCACTTGCAATGTAGTAATACCATTTTATGCAGGAATATTATTCGTCAATGTGTAAACTGTAGTTAAGATACTTTTTTGGCATTTTCCTTCAGTATATTACAGTCACGATACTTGATTATACTTGACTTCGGTATATTTGTTAGATTTTGAATAAATGTTGTTCTACATATCGATTGTATTGTACACATGTATGTTGTGCAGTAACTTTTGAAAGTGTCTGGTTGGTTCTTCCTGTCTCCAGCCTACAGCCCAAATGATTTACTGACACTTGGTGTATCACATTTTGTAAGTTCACTGTCCAAATTCAGTCGAAGTGTACTGATGTCTTTCCGGATATCCCCACAAGGCCAGAACATTGTGCATTTGTGCAAGGCTAAACCTTATTATCACCAAGGTTACTAATACAATATGTTCCATTTAACATAATTAACGCCAATTAATGTTGTACAAGCATCAGCTTGGTTGAATCTGGGGCGCCAAAATGATGTATAACCTTGTAAAAGGTCAGGGTATGCTGTTTGTGCCATTAGCCTTCATATCAGGTAATTGACATTTAAGGTTACTGAATTAAATGTTTTAATAAATTTGCACGCATTGACACTTCGACATTTTTTATATAAATAAAAAAAAACATAAGTATGATATTTCCCTTTAATCCACAGGATAAAACTTTTGAAAAGGTCCATGTGGCAAACTCCAGACCAGTTCGGTAACATCATGAACCTAGGACTGGTTACAGTGTTTCTGTTCATGTGATTAGCCTGTTTTATTGACATTGTGGATGAACAGCCTGGCACCAGTGTAACATCACTCAACATGATTCAATTGAAATCGTGCAATGGATTCGAGTGCTGGGATTTCTTATCAGCATGTCAATTTCTGTTTTTGCCTGTATTTACATTTGAGGGACAGCTGCAAAAAAATGGGCCATTTTCACTCATTGGATGTGCGTAATTACTTGAACTAACATGGGACTAGTGGATCATTAAGGGGAAGAGCATGTCACAAAAGAAAAGTACCATCGTTGCTCCAAGTGAGTGAGTGATTGAGTCAATAGTTAACGTCACATCGGCAATATTTCAGCCATATCGTGATGAGAACATTTAACACTGAATGGAATATATGTGTATTATAAAAACCTGATGACAAAAAACAGTAACACAACTAGAACATCACAATTAGTATTAAAACTAACTTGGAAAGTTAAAACTAATGGGCAGTATACGGGCAATACAATATAAAAAAAGGCTATAGACCACCAACAACTGAAGGTAGGGACCATGCCAAAAGTCTGAAATTCAACTTGACTAAATAGGAATGACACAGGTATATCCACACTACTTGAGATGTCGTCGAATATAATGAAGTGTGCTACCTCCTGGGTAATTGCTGGTGTTGTCGGTGAAAGTTTCATTTCTTGATCAGATTCATTTCCTTTATTCATCTAATGTCCAAGTTTTTCAGAATGATATCAACATGTTTCATTGGAGTGTAGGTCATTGTGTCTGCTACAGCTCTCCAATGGAAGTGTTCACTAACAGTAGCCAGACATTGTCATTCAGTCAAAGAATCATTATTAAGATCTAATATTAGTTTTTTCATACACTTTAAGAAATTGTTTCTCAAACGAGAGAACGGATTTCAAGCATAATAGAAACATGCTTAGGATATAAACGCCCAACGAAGTTTGCCCTAAGTTCATAGATTTCATAGTACTACGAATATGGATGTGACGTCCTTCTTGTGAACGAAAATTAATGCATGGCAAATTAAGGTAAGTGGCACAAGTAAGATCACCGAGTTTTCTGACGTTATGGGCGTCCTTGAAAAGTTGTGGACATTCCTGAATTGTCCTTTGATGACAAATAATTCTTTGCGTAGCTTTGATTAGGGCCCTATTATAGAGTGTCCAGTAATATGTATATCTATCATAGAAACTGGTTTTACCGACTTGTTGGTGCTGACTGCGAACGTCTAATCCCTACAGTTACTATAGGTATTAAACTTTCATTCCAATTCAAGTATCAAACATGGCAAGGTTCTAAGACTGCAACTGTAGGGGCAGTATACAAGGTGTATATAATCTGTGAGACATCTTCCAATCAGTTGAAGCTCAGAAACTATTTGAGTGAGTGAGTGAGTTAATATACATCGGCACATGGACAATATTGCAGCCATAAAAAGGAAACTACTTGAAGGATTGTTTTCACACCAAAAGATGTACTGATATATTTAAGCTTTCTTTTCATCAGACAAAGATGTAAGTTGTATCTCTATGAAATGATATTTGCTTAAGATATTTTGAGCAAAGGTTGTATGTCGAGGAAGAAATTTCTTATACGTATACAATGGTTCATTTACACGCACTGTAAACTGAACTGCCAAACAAACCAATGATAGAACTGGCGACAGAGTAATCTTCTCTTCTTTTCTTTCTGTTTGTGAGAGACTAACTACAGTGGAAAACTGATAAGTAAACTTTCAAAGGACTTTTCAAAATTGTTTACATATCAGGTTTTTTACTTATCCAAACTTATTAATATCTGCAAATGACAGAGTAACGGACAAGATTTGTAAGTAATATAACATGTTTTATTGCACCAGTCTACTCACTGATACCAAGCTACATATAACAATGAACAACTCAATAGGGCTGGCCTCCAGAGCCAGAGCAAGCTGTAAGTGGTATGTTTATTTACCTGGTGACTGACACATGTCCCTCTTGTCCCTCTTGAATATACCAGACAATGAGGTTTCTCTGTGACAGAGACTGCTTACCACAATCAACAAGTTTTTTTACGTAACGAGTAGATTATTTACTTGTTTGTGTACACAACCAAGATAAGACTACTGCTCACGACCTAAGACGCTGGACATGCATACTGTTTCAAGCTCCACGAACCTATTCACTGCGCATGCGTTATGGACGCAGATCAGCACAGCTGTTGAAACCAGTTTTCCCCCCAGCTCTGGGGGGAATTTAGTGAAACGTTTGAACTCCGATTTCGCGGGCTTTTCTTTCATCGCGTTTTTTTCAACTTTATAGGTTGAATTGGCATTGTTTATGATTTGTTTCGGTAAGTGCATACCGAAAGGTACCAGAATCTGCAAAGTTGTGCTTTACGTTGCATGTGACCTTTAAGCGGTATTGTTTACTTATCCAGTTTTAGTTAACAGGACTCAACTAGAGATGATTAATGAAGAAGTTTGCCGGGACCAAAAAATAGTGTTTACTTATCCGATATGTTTAGTTAAGAGGTTTTTACTTAGGCGGTTTCCACTGTAGTAATAATTACAAATGTAAGTTGATGGAATGCATTAAAAAGCCTACACTTGGGGAGGATTGTGGTGTCAGTCTTGTTACGAGTGTTCTGTCAATAGGAAGCACTTGTACATGACCATCTGTTATATTGAGAATTGATAAGGAATTTTGTTAATGATACATGTTCCTGCTTAGAAACACACAATATATAATACTCGAAACTGTTACTACACATAGCCACAGTAAATAATCATTTGCCCTCTTCGATCACTTCAGCATGATCATCACAACAATCACATCGATTATCAAGACAAAAACACTTCCCATTTATATAACACATGAAGTTATCCACTAACCGAAAGCTACTCCACCCCACATCATTTCGCCCTTATTTTCTAACAGACTGGTTTTCTGAAGAGATGTGGCTTGAGAACGGTTGGCCTAAATGAAAACAAAAATTGACATATTTTCAATTGTGTGTGAGTGGACTACAATTTAAAATCACAGTGGCAATATTTCAGTCATATCGAGACTAAAACAAGTTGTAAATTCATCATAAACACATGTAAATTACATAAATGGGTCAACGAAGCATGTAAAACAAGCAGATTATCACAGATTCGGATCTAAAGCTGTACTGTATAGTAATGAAACCTAAAAACGTTTTCCATAGATGACACTACAAGGTAAAAACAGGCTATATATTGCCGACAACTGAAGGCAGATCACCATACTAGAGACCATGGGGACTTACATTTTCTTCCTGCATGGACCCTAGCAGGATTTACACCACCCCTTCAGCCGTTAGCAATTTGGGAAATCTAACCATATATAAAAGACACTTATACTACCATTAAAAACGTGGGAAAGTTTAAATATGCTTTGAATGTTTGTGGACTTATGTCCCCTCTCAGGAGGTCAATACTTTTACAGTGCTTCAACCCCCTTTGACGATACAACCACTAACAATCTGAGTTACTACTTTAAACTTCCAATCATAAAATATTTATCTATTTATGAATCACATAACAAATTAATTGTTTTTAAAATGCAATAATTAAATGAGAGCTGATATTGTTAAATGATCCTTTATGGTTGTTGATTTGAAATAGGTATCCCTTGTGCAATTTATGATCATCAGGGAGAATAATGCTAATGCGTATACTATTTTTTGGTATGTTGGTGTGTCATGACTATTTGCACAGTGAAAACCTTACATAGCAAATAGTTCGGAATTGAGCGGGAGCTCGCAAATGCATTCGACAGGATTCACATGGGCGGTAGGTCCCAGATGCTCACATCCATCCCAACGGAAACAGATGGAACATTGATAGAGTTAGTTGCTACTGGCTTGTCAAGTTTTCTTATCGTCTCCTATTTTTTGTTTGGCAGAGCAGTGATACTGATTCATTTCCCTTCGGACATGAGTCATTTTCAAAACACACGGGATTATATGCCAGTAACGACCTTGACAAGTGTATGTAAGGTTTTAGTATTTTATAATTTGTACACAGCTGAACTAAGTCATCCATGTTACACTGAATGGAAGCAAATTGCAACATTTGGCATCACACTGCATATGTTGTAAATCTTTGTATATCTTGAATATCTCTGCAACAGTTGGAGTACAAAAGTCAATTTATACATTTTTAGTTGCGGGGAATAGACTTTGTGTACCCCTCTGAAGAATGTAATCTGTCCATGGTCAAGACTACCTGTTGTCCGACGTCCACTTTTGTGGAAGCTTCCGAATGGGACTCAATCCAACAAAAAATAATTGAATCTGTACTTTACCGAGTATGTGTACTTTCTAATATAACACTTTCTAAATTGCTATGTGTAGTCGGGACATAACTTGACTAATTTTGTTTGATGAAACAGGGACCGATTTGTTTTTCAATGAACTTTGAATCGAAACGCTACTAGATAGCTGAGGTAAACATTCCTGTAGATCTCCATCTGTCATTTTCCCCAATGCGTGGCATCTCGAATATATTTGTCGACGAATGAAGTGTTGTTCTGATACTGGCACTTTTCAAGATGGCAGTGAATGAAAATGATGTGCTTTGTAAGTTAACATGACTAGCCACATTTATTCGAATACGTCATGTTTCTTGCAATAAGAACAACTACATTGCTGCGTTTCTTCGGATCTTTCTCTAGTTCAAATCCCCCAAAAAGGAAATGACACACCAACCATTGAGTATATAGGCGTGCGCCCTTATCATTTGGACGTATCTGTTATATTGATATCAACAATTAGGATATATGAACAGTCAGTTCCGATTAGAAAGTTATGCTCGTGTCCGTGTACATGGCAGATTTGGTGAAACGGAATGCTTTGATCTCGCCATGTCCTGCACACCAATCACAGCTTTACAAATGCGATCTACAGAGTGGGATCTGAGAGACCTTGGTCGATCTGCGTTGTCTTGCATGAGTAGAAAACATTCCGGTTTACATCAAAACATATTCATTCAGGGAAAAGATTTATATTAAGGGCCATTGATAGTTTCTGCAACACTTTGGTTCTATTTCTGGTACTGCCTTTCTTTGAATCAAGAAAACGCTACTTTCATCTTCTATGAATTATTCCCATACAGAATTCTGTATACATTCATGTATACAGTAAAGATAGGATTGTCAAAGGGAATTAGTTTAAGCAATTAATTTCCTCTGATTACGTAATATTTCAAGGCAAGGAGTTGGGGTGTTTCAGAACTCCCCTCACACTGTACATTTATCAGAATATCTGGGGTTATGTTACACAGAGTAAACAGTACTGTTTATTTATCATCCCATATTCAGTTAGGTTTTGCACTGGAAGCAGAAGTGCGAATCATTGCAAGGATCGACACTGTTTTTAAAGGGAATGGTTTCAGCCTTATGTGTTTCAAATTAGGTAGACGTCTTGTTTATATTTTCGTTATATTTCGCAAAATTGTACCAGTTCTATACACTATATTATTTATGTTGAATAAGTGTATATACATCAGTAGACACAGCTATGAAAAGCAGAGTTCATTGTACTTTTCCAGTGTCATATTCAAGGGAACTGCTGACTAGTTTCTGTGTGTATTTGGCGGGTTAGAGTAGGATACTCTCACTTTTAATGAGTGATCCATATTAAAACAGGTTAATGATATTGTCGTAGCCGTTTGACCGACTGCCTTTGCCAACGATTTCTGTGGACAGGAATCTGTTGAGTATATTTGATGAATCACTCTGAAATATACCTGAACTTATATCGAAAGACTCGTTTAAGACATATCCACACACACACACACACACACACACCCACACACACACACACACCCCCCCCCCCACCCCCCCACCCCCACCCCCCCCACACACACATGTATATGTACATAAATAAATTAGTTGTCATGTCACTCTGTCCCGATGACGTGTAGCGATGTAACATACAAAAATACAGGCAGATTTGATTGAGTTCCGAGGCACCAAACAGTTTTTTAATATTTGTAATGATGACTTTGTAGACAATAAAACTCACTTCCTGTTTGAATGTAAATTCTAAGATGCTTCGGTGAGAGATCAATGGCGCTGACAGTACTTTGTCAGACGATAATGTGAACTTTTCCATTACGCCACAATGTATTGACATCACTGCGCCATTCTAGCCTGCTCCCTCGTAATAGAACACTTTTACATTACGTCACAATATAACCGACGTCACGCTGTATGTCAGATGTCATCTCCTCGTACATCCCCCAACAATAATATTACTTTGTTACATCCTGTTTTATGGTTTGCAGTTACTTCACCCACCTAACACCACTGGAAATAGTAGGTTTATGTGTCTCAGTTTGATGTTACAGCGACAAAATAACGTTCGCAATGTTTGAAGTCAGCTTCATCAGGATGTGCTGATCTGAATTTACCTTGGCAGTAGAAATGCGATGTTCCTATTGCCACCATATGGTTTAAATTACGTTAATTACAGATGCAACTAAAATAACTTAGAGACGATATTCAATCCCAACCTTACCCATCATCAAACTGTTTATCAGTTTATTTTTTCTGGTAGCATTCATCCTAACGCAGGAAGATACGTCCTTTCATTCACATAACTGATTGTTAGTTGCCACTACCTTTAAATAACTATTGCATATATTGTACTGTACGTGGGCATAATGTCAGGAATCAACTTGATTCCTTGATTAATGTTGTCAATCACAATGCAGGTCGTTGGGATGTACCATGAATACTGGTCAATTTCTAACCTCCTTCCTTCATCCCTCCCTCATTCATCCAAGCTCTTCTCGCGTTCACTGACACTTTGCAATTTAAGGAATTCTGCGTTCACACCAAACCTTACATCACAACAGTAGAAATGCCTTTGCATGTCTACCGTTTGAAAGGAAAGCGTTTGAAAATGTGTATTTTTGACATCATAACGTTCATTGTATAGATCAAAGTCTCCACTGACTCGTCGATTCCGTCTCCCGGAGAGCGGTGTACAAAGACTAACGCGCATGTCGTACATGTTTCCATCATGTCACATGTGGACTGAATTGGCTAACAAGAAGCACATTTCAACATCCTTTGATATGACGCATCTAGGGATCGTTCAGTAATTTTCACGCTGATCTTATAAATGATATATCTTGTCCTTTTGGTTTTGATCTTCATTGAAGATTGCCCCCTTTATATCGGAAAATAATGTTATGGCACTTTACATCAACGCCGGTGTTGTCAGCTGTGCAGTTTTTATCATATGAAAAAAACCCTATAAATTACATCCCTGTAGGCAAATAGATGTCAAGCCCGCCAGTCAAACAATTCATGCTGAACTGTCGTGAGAGGGTTTTGCTGTTGCTGACAAAAGAGATGAGACAGCCCCGGGACGTTTCGCTCTGGTATCAAAACAAACCCTGGAGAACAGCAAAGAAGAAAGATGAAATGCCTCATATTTAAACTAACATTATTCTTTAATGCATAAATCTTCCAAAGTTCATTTTTTTATCAGAACGTAAATGTCACCGAACAGGATTAGAGTGTATTCCTGTGTAAACGAACGTAAATATGTCTCATAATTCTTTGCATTCTGACCATAATATTTTTTCCGGTGTGAAACTGAAACCCAAATATCAAACATGAATTGAATATGATGTTCAGCTACTTGAGCATTTTCGATGAGGATCAAATAAACAATATTTTTCCCTTTTTTGGTATTTCTATTAAATAATACACAGAGGTAAACACTGTTATTGCCAATGATTCTGTTCAAAATGTTTTCGATTCCCCACGAATGGTACTGCAGGCAACATATGCTTGAGTCAGAAGCACTCAGTATTTCTTCTTCCTCGTTGTTTAACCTTTACCTCATTCTACCAGCACATATGTCTATGACACCAGCACACGCGTAATGTATCCTATTAACAGCGGTACTAAAACCTCTGTCAGTTATATGGATACATACTTACCACATTAATGATCTCATTGATTTATTAAGTTCACTCTCTCGTGCACTTTTCAGTGCATTCGCCTTGAAACCAGAGACTAAAAGCACTTGTCGACCGCTGAAAGCTCCATGACGTGACAAAAGATAATAACACTCGTCTGTGGAACTATTTTCAAGTAAGGGTAGAAAGAGTAGAAAGAAGGTTTGATGAACACTGCCACTGGGTTTTGATATTCTGGGTAAATTTGTCCAAGCATGCCCAAGCATTATCTTCATGAACTTCCCCTGGGGTTTTTGGAGAAGTGAGTCAGTTTAATGAGTAAAGCGTTTTCCCGTCTCTCAGAAGGTTGTGGTCAATGTCCCACCTGGGAATAATGTCGCTGTGTTCCTCTCTTTGCGCTACATTATAACACTCAACTAAAACAATATCATCTCCTTACTTTACTCATGCACCGTGCGAGCAAGAAAGCATTTTTTTTCAAAATGTTCATTGTTTGTTTAAGATTCAAGAGGGTATTCCCTTGATGAATGTAGGTCATCAACCTAATGTCAGAAACGTGACCCATGGATGTTCGGCAGCAACACAATGAAGCAGAGAATCCATATTTCTTCAAAAGTTAGCTGAAATGGCATGCACACACGATGCTTCAATATTGTGAAGCCAGTGAAGATCCGGGTAGAACAGGCCAGTGAATCGGGTGGTCAGACTCGCTGACACATGTCATCGGTTCCCACTTGCGCAGATCCATGCTCATGCTGTCACTGGATTGTCTGGTCCAGACTCGATTATTTACAGACCGCCGCCATATAGCTGGGATATTGCTGAGTGTGGCGTACAACTGAACTCACTCACGCGTTAATTTTGTGAAGTGTTTTGACTGGAAGTCACAAAACGGCACACATGTACACGTTGCCAAGACACTGCTCATAGCTCTTGCAGTGCTGTGAGAGAACTGTCTGCATTTGGCCTTGCAGCGTTGGATTTGGGTTGGCTATCAGCTGTGTTTGGTTGTGCAATTATATGTTGTCAACTAATGTAAAGTTGTTAAAGATATTACTTGATGACAACAGGTTGCTTGGAAGGTTTGCTATACACCATGTTGAGGCCATGTTGTATTTGGGATGATCTGGGATGGGCGACAATTCGCCAGATGATGGATGACCACGTACCGTAAGGTGTAAACAAACTTTGAAGATGTAAGTAGTTAATACTATTTTGTTATACCAGATACACACGATTAACATTGGAATAATTCCGTTAACTTCATGTCAGCAATTGCCTTCTGCAGTAGGTGGGACAGACATCAGCCAGAACACTTCTGGTCATAAACGTGTGCAGAAATAGTGGTGTTCCAATGCCTTTCTACAGTTACTTCTGTGGGGATCAACATACTGGATATAGAGAAAGAACCTAAATTTTCAATTGTCTTTATTTCACTATGAAGTGAATAGATTAATATCATACCGGCAAGATTGGGAACTGTGCAACCAACCGTCTACATCATTTCAATAAGCACATTCACCATGAAATGAACAGTGTCTCGAATACAGATCCATCATTCTGCAACAGTGGGAACTCTACCACATCGATGGTTGACTTTAATCTCAGTGATGACAACAGTTAGGTAGCTACCTGTCAGTACTGGCTGAATTAAGAAATACATGCAAGCAAAATAGTACTTACAGAGAGCAATATACGACCAGACAATTTAAAATGTAGAGATGGTAAGACTCGTTTCCTCATCTTAACAGTTATGCGTTAGGTGGGCGATGCAAGTCAGAGGGTGAAGAATTTCCTGTAATAAATAACCTAGTAAACGCTTCGTCAAACCATAATTCAAAGGCATCAATCGTTAACCTGGTATTATACTGAGATGTAGGAGATAGGGTTGATAATTTAATTCATACTTCAGTTTAAAGGAAATTGTGATGGTTACTACATTGTAAATAAGTATTTGTCCGAAGTACAGTACAATGGGTTTAGTTTATATACAGTCTGAAATTATTGGGTTTTCATTGAGTCTTTCACATGTGAAACCAACACTCAGTGCAAAGGTTTTACTTACACAAGATGTGTTTCAGTACACGCCACGGGTACACAATAACACGTTATAAGTTTTCTAGGACGTGGTGCCAATGTCCACTCTTGATCTAGACATTGCAATCAGTGCGACTAATGGAAGAGTAGGATAGTGTCTGTGTAACCATGGGAAGTAATCATTCCTAGCCTGAAGGAGATCTCCAAGCGTGCGTTATTCAGATGTGTAAAACCCGAAGTCCATTCCCATTAGTATTATACTATATATCATTACATATTATAAAATGGTATTTACAAATGAATTTTAATTTTAAACTTTAATAACACCGTATTTCTATATTTTATGGCGAGGTGTAGGCGACCTTAATTAAGGTGTCACACACTGTCCCTGTTGGATTAGATCGCGAAATGATTCACGGTGATTAAGTTAAATGAATTAGTCTAAAAATATTGCACTACATTGAGTAATTAATGTTTTGACGTGGAACATTCCCAGGGGCACTAACTGTGCTTCCCTCCTGGCTGATTTGTTTCGTTCGTACATGAACTGGAATTCCTTCAGTCTTGACAAACAAAACACAAGCAGTCAGGGACAACAAGCAACAGTTAGTGCCCAACGGATATCTGTCAAACCAGTGAAGATCCGGGTTAAAATTGGTCTTCAGTACCGTATGCTTGTCGTAAGAGGCATGTCATGCCGTTGATCAGTGGATTGTCTGGTACAGACTCGATTTACAGACCGCCGCCATATAGCTGGGATATTGTGCAATATTCAATAGATAACTAATTATCATCACAGACTTTGATGCTGGGGAGTCATTTTTCCATGCGACGAGGACCAGTTTGGTATTATCAATATTTGAAAAATTCTAAATTTGAAATAATTCACATGGTCCTTACATGTTTGGAAATCTCTAGAACGAAACTCACTCACTCACCAATCAATGCAGACCCGTGAGGATACGGAGTAGAATAGGTCGTTATCAACCCATGCTTACCACCACAAGGCGACTATGCTTGTTGTAAGAGACAAGCGACCAGCGCGATCGGGTGGTCAGACTCGTTGATTTGGTTGACCCATGTTATCGGTTCCCAGTTGCGGAGATCGATGCTCATGCATTTGATCACTGGGTTTCTGGTCCAGACTCGATATACAGACCACCGCGATATAGCTGGAATATTGCTGAGTGCAGCGTAAAACTAAACTCAATCAATCAATCAGTCAGTTGTACACATACACCTTTTCATATTCATATGTGACTAAATAATGTACTCTTCGGATATTCTAAGATCAGAACTCTTCGGATATTCAAGGAGCAGAAAGGCGAGACAATTAGCAGATTTTAGTTGTAGAGAACTGCATACCTTGGACATGCCAGACACCCGTGAAGGTCTGGGTTAGTACTGATCGTCAGTAACCCATGCTTGACGTAAGCGGCGACTAACGGATCGGGTAGTCAGGCTGGGCTGGTTCACACATCGGTCCCAATTGCGCAGATCGATAGCTCATGATATTTATCACTGGATTGTCTGGTCCAGACTGGATTATTTATTGACTGCCGCCATTTATCTGGAAAGTTGATGAGTGCGGTGTAAAACTAAAGTCACTCACTCATGACATCTGCATCACTTTGGGCTGTCGCTAACATAAGCCTGGCCTGACACAAGCGATAACTGGGATATTGTTAAAAGCAGGGTTAAAAAAAGATTACCTTCTCGATTGCGACGAAATCAGATCATATGCGACAGAGGGATTAAAACTCAAGAGCATATTATGTTCAGAAATTAACAGATGAAACATTGCATACCCGAACCTTGCATTACCTTATCCTATGCAGCTAAGGATGCATAATTTACCCAAAGCTCCTACCTAATCAGTATATGCTTTACTTTCACACATTAATATAAAGCTGGTTCTGAAGATGTATCACAAAATAATTTGGCTATTCATAACATATTTCAGAGGAAGCTTTGAGAACGTACAAAGGACAAGAAGCTGACATGGAGTTGAAGGGAGACGTTACAAATATGAATACACTGCTATCTGATTTGTTTAGGTTTGCTCACGCAACCCTATGTTCATCGGGCTGATGCACTCTTTCATCCCGTGTCCATTTGATCACATAACTGGATGAGGCATCGATATATTGACATCCACGAAACCCAGATCCTCGTGCATCATTTAATATGCATTGCGTGGTGAGATGTGGTTCTTAGAATAATAAAAGTATTTTCGAGAAGTACAGATATATACAGCCATCGATACTTTTCGTCGTAAATCATAGTTCCATTCGATGCCATTATTGCTTGAACTGAAAGGAAGTCTTTTTGTGTAACATCCCACATCTATTGTGAGTGAGTGAGTTAAAATTTAAAGTCACTTCGGCAATATTTCAACCATATCGTGAGTGAAACACTGTATAGATTAACAATAATGAGTGATAGATTATACAATCCTGCCAACGAAGGACAGTACAATAACTAGAATATCACAGTTATGCATGTAAATCTAGTAATGAAATTGTTACGAGAGTGCATTTTCTGTAAATTGCATTATTGATTAAGTGACAATTGTTATTGGGTCAAAATGTTTAGAGTTTTGAGTGATTGTCATTACGGGTCACATCTCGTATCATGAATGTTCAGTGCTTTTCGCACTTTGGCAGCAGGCTTTAAGGTAGCGCTTTAGAGCTACTTCCCTTTGAGTATGTGCTTTGGTTAGTTACTTCCGGGAGACTACGGGAAGGTTCTGAGTTAATGGCAATGTCCGTATTGTGCTCGTATTTTCAAGAATCGGTGACTGTGTATATAAAGGCTGGTCGGTGTGTTGACACACGGACACACACACGGATGAACTGGAGCGCATCAACTGACTGAATCTCCGTCAACGCTTGACCTCAACTGACAGAATCTCCGTCAACGCTTGACCTCAACTGACAGAATCTCCGTCAACGCTTGACCTCAACTGACAGAATCTCCGTCAACGCTTGACCTCAACTGACTGAATCTCCGTCAACGCTTGACCTCAACTGACTGAATCTCCGTCAACGCTTGACCTCCATAACCGTGTCTTCACCGCTTGCTGTGTAACATTCAGTAATACTGTTTCTCACTCTCAAACCAAGACTTTGGTGAGTTGATATTATATTACCCATTACTTTATATCTGACTCAGTTGCATTGTGCATGGAACCTCTGTTGTGAATCTGTGCGTCTTGCCTTTGCTTTTGCTCAATACAAAATACTGTAAATTTTGGACTTCACAGTATATATTTTACGGGTTCTTAGGAGATTCCTTATACCTTTTGTCACGACAAAGTTTTAAGCGTAACAAAATTTAAAACAGTTTAGCTATAAGGGAGATCATAATGTAAAAAATAAGTTATAGATCGCCAACAACTGAGGGTAGGTCACCATGCTAGGGACCATGGGAACATGCTGTACCTTTGCTACTTGCATCTACCTAGTTGGATTTACACCATCCCTTCAGCCGTTGGCGATTGTAAGGAATATACTCAAAATTAAAGCAACAAGAATACTACGTTTAAAAACCCTGGTATGTTTACATTGACTTGAACGTTTTGGGACTTACGTGGCCTCTCAGGAGGACATTAATTTTACAATACTCCAACCACCTTTGAGAGTACAGCCCCTAACAATTCAAGTTCCAAATCTAAACTAACAGTCATTAAAATAAATCTATCTACAGAACATATTACTCAGAATTCGACAATCGAATCCATTTCATTTAACAATAATTAAATGAGAACTAACTGTGTTAAGGAGATCCTTAACTGTTTTAACAGTAAAGTACTTATCCCTTGTGATGGTGAAGACCAGTGTAACTGTATGGCTATGTTAGCCTTCTGTACCATATATTATATAACAGTAATGTTATCATGATGCAAGGAAAGTGGTATGCATAATTTACCAATTCATTTACCGTCAGTACTATGTCCACTAAGTCGTGTCTGGGAGGAAAAATGTTGAGTTACTCAGAAACAAATTAGCTTAGCTCTCTATTTGCCCAGTAAACACATATGCTGGTAGAGGCAATCGTGTCCTTCATACGTATGTCCTCTAGTCACATAAGTCCAATCCCCGACTTGCTTCTGTCAGGGATGTTTCCAGTTTGATATGCTACTCAAATCCATGTTTGCATCTATTTTCTAGCAAATGAGGATCAACTAACACTCATGCATAAAATAGCGTTGTTCTTGAGCGATAAACAAAATCGCGTTTTCAAAAGCACTAACGTGTATGGACAAAGGTTGTGCTATTCATCCATCATTGATACCTATCGTTCTCACTGTTTTAGGGGACAGCAGTTGCCTGGCAACATGGCATGAAGTTCGCTTTCAGCTGATGTGAGACATCACCCATGGGAGGAGTGTAGCGCTATCTCATTCGCAGTGGTTTATTCAAAACATGAACATGAACGATATTTATGAACTTGAATGGAACGCCATGGTCATTGGTTATGTAGAGAAACATTCTTTGATGTCGTGTGCTCTGATCACATATTCGACTGCAGGAGATTACAGAAAATTGACATTCATGAGGCTCATGGGGCCGTTTCCTCCCATTCCCATCACGGACAATAACTTGTATAGCGAGAAAAAAAGTCGCTGATTAAATTAAAACACATTGTAACAAACATTGTAACAAAGATAGATGGTTTATACAAAACATTGGTGCTCTTCTCTTTCTTCACAGTGCTGACTCAAACTGTTATTCGTCAATCAAAAGGAAGAGTCTTTTGTCAGTAAAATATACATGTATTCTAAAACGAACAGTCGTGGTAGTGTATGTATACAAAACATTTTCTGACCGTTTCATTTCGTTTCCCCATTCTGTTCCCTCTGTTCCTTGTATATCAAGAAATAAAACTAGCATATATCTCTAAAATAAGACTTCAGATTAAGAAAATACAATATAATACAGGGATGAGGATTGTCAACAACTGAAAGTAGACCACAACTCTAGGGACCATGGGGACTTACAGTAGTTTGACTACGTGCACGGACCCTGTCTGGATTTATATAATCTATTCAGCCGTTGGCGATGGTACTGATACACAGTTAACTATAATAAAAAAACAAATATTCTACAATTTAAAAATTGGATAGGGCTAAATAGACTTTGATAGGTTTTAGGACTTACGTATCCCCTCAGGACAATATTTTTTATAGTACTTTAACCCCTATGAGGATACCACCACTAACAATCGAAGTTACTAATGCAACCTACCAATCATTAAATGCATCTGTATACAGAACATATTAATCAGAATTCGTCAATGAAATCAATGTCCTTAAGAAACCCAAAGAAACCCAAAAACCCAAAACTACAACTATTAAATGAGAACTGAGTGTTGAAAAGGTCCTTTACTGTTTTTATAGTAAAATATTTATCCCTTGTGATGGTTCATGTCAATAAATATGACCAATGCTTTTATCCAGACACTGAAATTGCATAACTCTGAACGTCGTTGATGAGTACTAAAGTATAGGCCACAACAGCCCCTGTTGAATTATGTAATAAACGACGAGCTGAGGTCGTTATTGGAAAAGGTGCCATTCTTACTGTTAATTTCATTGCGGACCGAAGTCAACACTTACTCAAAAACTTTCAAGAATGGTACTTTGAAATGCACAGACATAGGTTGTTGTTTTTATGTACACGACGTTACCCTCTATTAATTCTCTTTCCCAAGATGTCCCTTTTCGACTACATCATACTTCGGACGGGGAACGAGCTTGTCAGCCGAATTTGGGTATCTTACTGAAATAACTGAGCCCTCTGTAGGAAGAGGTGTTCTAATGGAAAGCGATGGTCGTGGGAAGAAACCTTGTTTATTTTGACAGAGGAAGGTGTAGCCTTGCCAATTAATAAAACTTTTAACAAAGTGTTTCATATGACATTTTGTCACCGGATTGAAACAAAAATGCCTCCGACAAATAGTAGACGTGGAGGAAATTTGAAACCTTCCTTTGTACGTGTTGGTGATTGTCGCGGCTGGAGCTTGACTGTTCACGTACTGACAACTTCAGTACGGGGGGGGGGGCAGGTTTACTGAGAAGTCACATTGAAATAAGAATGAAGTTGAAATCCATGTCAGGTGTGCCTATTCAACTGATACGTCCTTGTTTTGAGTTGAGTCTACAAACACAGGGAAGAGTCATGTGGAGATTGTACTTTGAATGAATAGCGTTATCTCCCTTTTCATTGTTGTACTAGACGTTTGTAAACATATGGTATCAAAATTGATCTCAAGGGGAGGTCATCCATACCTGTTGTCAGAATATACCTTTCGTGGAATGCTTTGTGGGTGTCTTGTTTTGTGTGTCACTTATAAAATGAGCCGAGATAATTATCTCGTCAAATTATTTAATGAAAATGTTAACCTCGGTAGATTTTCTTGTCGTCAACATTTGACAGCTAGATACTGATATTATGAACCACATATGATATCTTGACGCCTTTAAGAACTAATGCAAACTTCACCTGACTGATGAAGCTGGCATTCATTCAAATTTCACATTTGACAATTTAACATATATGGGTAATTGAAAACCTTTACAGAGTAATTTACTCTGAACGTATTGGCGAGGCAAAGTTTTAACTACTGCTATACATGAAAATGATTCACAAACATTTTAATAACGCCCGTATATAAAAAAGACAGCACTCATGCTCACATGAAAACTGGGGCCAGATATCTGTGTATAAATCGGCAAGTTATTCACAATTATTTTAAGTGAGCCCCAAACGCTATATTACGCATACATGAAGTAGATTTCAACATGGCAGCGCGGATCACAATGACTTGTGATTCCCAGATTCTACGAGACAGACAACGAAGTAGCACTTTGGCGATAGGAACTGAAAATCGACCCTGAGGTCATTTGTAAACAAATGTTGCACTCAGACGATACTCTTCCCGGAAGGACATACCCATGAATATTTGATAGCATACGTTCTGGATCTCAATTAAGTTAGATCTAAACTTTTTCATTCTTGGCTTCTTCAAAGTAGTCTAGTGTGTACATTATTCCATGATCCCTTCGTGTTGTTCAAGACGTGCGAGTGAGTTTTCTCCTGTGAAAGTATTTATATACAACATGAGATCCGTCTGATGGAGAAGTGTCGAAGCTTCAAAGAATGTAGATTTAGATGTCATCGCAATATCTTTAGAAGCAATACAATACTTTCATATTAAGCACTTCGCGTAGCTATCTTTCTCAAAAAAAGTTCTAAATATACCGAACAGCACTTACAGACATGAGTGCAAACAAATTTTGAAACTGAAATGGTACTCGTACTCGTCACAAAACACGTGGAAAGCGGCCTTTTCCCCTGCCATCTGTGTACAGAGTTATTAGATTCACCCGAGCATAAGAATGTCTATGCTCTAGTTCATAACACCATATATTACAAAAGACGATTACCTAATTCATAAATCCATTTCATGTCACATTAAGTGATCATTACGTAATTGTTAAAATAAATATTAGTTTATGCCACAGTACATACATTTGAAGAAAACCACGATAAATATTTGTAGTTCATTAAGTACATGAGATAATGGTAACATGAAATGCATTTAAAGAAGAGGTGAAATTAAATTCACACCAAGTCCTGGGGTCCATATATGCATCATCCATTACTCAAAGTATTTACTGAAGTCTGTAGATCAGTGTTTCCAGACTCATGACTGCTGCCATAAAAGAATTGATGGAAGGATACATGTTGGAGGTGAGACAGCACAGAAGCCGATTGCTGCTTTTACATTCTGCAAGTGTTGAAATGCATTAGTCTATACAAACTACCAAAGCCAACAGACGCGTTGAAGATGATCTGACGCGTGACCGTGTGGAAGAAGATAATGTCTAGCTCAAGACAGATCAGTTGAAGATGGTACTTAATTCCCAGAAGGGGCTTTCCTCTATGTTTCGTCTAGACCATGCTGAAATACACTGAATGTGAACGGTAAATGTTTGGCAGAGTTGGACACCAGCGCAGAGCACACCGACCATCGATTGTATAATTATGTATTACATCAGTAAATGTGCTATTGCGATGATTGTCCGATGGCCGTGATGACATAATATTTTGTCGCTGCCCTTTTATTATTCAGATTTAACACCTCTCCAATGATTGTCGCCAGAAACATTCTATAATTGTGTGATGACACAAACTTATAACTAAGGACATTTGAGTAGATCTGTCCGTGGAGAAAACGTGAATCGCGTTAGTTTCACTCTTCTTTGCCAAAGCGACTTCATGCTCCATGGTGATTCACGATGTAGTCAGAATCGACAAATCGATGTTTCTCATGAATGTGGAAAGCAATTTGTCGCTTTTACCTGACGAAATGCTATGTCATATGCATTTTTATTGTATCTTATCTCATTTTATGTCTTGCAACTGAATATGTGTAACACGTTTTCGTTTTTATTTTATCAGCGATCCACGGACTGATATAAGTGTACACGTTTTCATTATTTCTTGTAAAAACGAATGTAATAAATATGCTAAAAATCAGACGTGTGAACATATGTTTCTTATATTCATTACATGCCAGTTTTTCGTGTACGATACATTGGGACTTCCGTTTTTTCCAGTAATTCTTCTACTATCAGTGTACGGCTTCATATGCTGTACATAAAAATATCTTCAGAAAAGACAGTGGGTAAACGAACTGGCTTACATGCACATCTACGATCCTCATGGTAATCAATGGTACCCATGACCCATCTGAAGACCGACCTCTTCTGCCATAGTTCATGGTGGTGCTATGATGGTAACCATGGTTCCCTGGCACCCATGACCCATCTGAAGACCGACCTCTTCTGCCATAGTTCATGGTGGTGCTATGATGGTAACCATGGAGTAGAGATGACTACCTCTTCTTGGAAATGAGGCGACTTTCAGTATAAGCAACTGACGGCTTGATCGTTTGGTGATGGGCGGGAGACCACGCACAAGTACGTCTTCTTGGCAATGAGGCGACTTTCCATGTAAGCAGTAGCTGAAGGTTGGATCGTTTGCTGATGAGCGGGAAATCACACGTGAAATTTCCATCATTCCCGTCATCTGTGTAAATTTTTTCATCGCAACTACAGAAGTATGTAAATTTTATGGCTGGGACATATTACAATTTGACCATGTTAAATCTGTTGTCCCTGCTTATGTAGCACAGGCAAGTGTACATATTCGAGTGTGCAGTCACTTCGAAAGATGCAAACTAGCGAGAGGAAAATAAGATTCGGGGCAATATAAGAAGACAGGGATGAAGTCCACCTCGTCCCATGAGGAGATATTATTGCATGAATACTTGATGGTCTTAGATGCAGTGTACTCCAACTTGCAATTACCCTGAGGGCATGTCTCGAGTAGATGCACTTACGCCAATACTGCAGCATTGCCTAAACTACCATGTAAATGAAATTAGTGTTGCACATTCCTGCAGTTATATATCGTATGGAAATAACTCAAATCACATTTATATGGGATGTATTATGCTTCATTACCGATAGACCATGATTAGTTTCAGGCCATCGCTGAAACGCACATTCGTTTTATTCGTTTCCTTTCTTTGGCAGTCCCTAGTATGGCGATCTGCCTTCAGTTGTTGGTGATGTATGGCCCGTATTTCATATTGTTTTGTCCAAACAGTTTTGTCCAACCATCTGCGATAATCTAGTATTTTTACGATATTTCGATAGCAGGTTTTTACGTTCTCAATTTATTTATTTTAATACTGATATAAATTATATTGTTCCCGTCACGATATAGCTGCAATATTGCCGATATCAACTCACATTCTGTGTCATTGTGACTTACTCGGACGATTCTGAAAACTGCAATATCATTCACTGTCTCTTTTTCCGCAGTACTAACATGCTGCGGGAAGTAATCTTGTATGCTGTTACCAGACCATATGAGCCAGACAGACCCTCTAAAGCATGGAGACAGCTTCTAGAGGCTGATGCCAAAATATCATTATCAGATGTCTGATCCAGAGTAACAGCATCGCCACATGAAAGAGAAGGTAATACCTATAATGTAATGGCGTGTATTTGCTCAGGAAAACTGATATATTAATACGCCGCCTTTGCACGGTAGCGAAGCGTCAGATGCCACATGTCGTTATGGAAGTGATATTACAAGAAAAATTGCTTATATTCGATTTATTCTTGAAGGATATAATGTTTTTTCAAAGAATTGATAAATCTTTACTTATGAAAGTGGAACATAAACTTCATTATATACAAAAAACATTTGCCTAATTAATACTGTGTGATTAAAAGTTGACAAAAAGTCCTCTGCTTCACTATCGCCCGCCACACCAAAGACAGATGCGTAACTGTGTCGCCACAGCACTGCAGCGAACCGGAAGTTCGTCTATGAAAACAGAATGAAGCTAGACTAAGCAGATGACAAGATTAAATAACAGTGGACTGTGAAAACTAAGCTTTTGTTTTCCAAAACAGCTGTCATGATTTCATGTTTAGACAAGCCTGCAAACAAGATGGTTTATCCCCGGAAATGTACAAGAATACCTCACACTACGTCGCGGAGACACTCCCCTCTGACTAGTTGAAGTTTCGCTCGCGGGTGAGAATTGTGCACTGTTGTCAAAAACGTCGATTTAAGGTAATTAAATGAGGGTGTTTCATTTATAACGATGCCTATAACGGATTTATGTATGTGTACCCACTCCAGTATACGTGATCTTTAAGTATTTAGTTTTGAACTCGTCTGTCATGTTTGATAGCAATATAATATTCCTCTTTAATCGACGCCAAAAAGTGATGACTAAAGAAACTATCAGCAGATATATGATCATGAAACCTGATCTCTGTGTTAAACAGTCGACCTTTTACAAATAGCCAACTTGATAGTACCTTTAAAAGGTGATTTGCTGAGGGAATCCTACGGCAATTCATCAATTTCTGAAGAGTGAGTGAGTGCGTTAATATTCAACGTCACATAGGCAATATTTCAGCCATATCGTGACGAGAACGATTAATATTATACGTCATTGTGAATGACCTGGTAACGAAGGACAGTAACACAGCTAGATCCTCGCCTTTTAAGAGATATGCATGTGTTAATCTTGTGTGGCCAATATGACATCGCCGCATGATGATCTCTTTAAATCTGGATTGACAACCCAAGTAGGTACAACCAATGTAGGGTTTTATTTCATGTAATTTATTGATATCTACTGGGGTGACCTACTTCTTCTGCATCAGATCAAAGATATACGATCTGTTGGTAGCTTTATAATCAGTGTAAAGAATAAGAAGTGGTGTCACAGGTTTGTTGAGTGTTGCCTTAGCAGCAGGATCGGCTATTGTATTCCCAGAAGTGCCAACAAGGCTGGGTAACCAACAGAGGACGATGTCGCATTGGCCAGTAGCAAGATCATTGTACAGTTCCATAATTTCAAATAAACGTAGATGTTTGCAAGAAAGATGTTTAATCGCATGGAGACAAGGAGAGTCTGAATAGATAATGTATTGTTGATGTTTGGGGTCTGAAGGGTGATGAGATGAGCTTCCGCAAGAGTATATTCTGAAAATTTGCGTTAGGTTATTCCAAAATCTGATTGCCCCAAGACTTTTAGCTGACTTTTACTAAGTATGTTAACGAAAAAAAACCCGGAGGACCATATTGCCTCAAATATAAACTGACATTAATCTTTAATGTATAAAATTTCTGAATTTTAAAAGTTCAATTTTCTTCCATCAAGACCTAAATGTCACAAAAACAGGATTAGAGTGTAAAGCAACGTAAGTATGTCTCATAATTCTTTGCGTCCTGACTATAATATTCATCTGGTGAGAAACTCGCCACCCATGAATTGAATATCATGCTCAGATACTGGAGCATTTAAAAATATTTTCGTACCTTCTCTGTCACATACAATACCACTGAAATAGTAGAATGTATTCCATTTTGCGAGCATATCACAAGCCCATGTTAATGCACATGAGAAAAAGTAATATATATCCATACATTTGAAACATTTTCACAAGGAATGGAATAAAATTTCGCATTTTCCTTGAATTTCTCTTCATCATTTGCAGTTATCAATCTTGTAAATCCAATATTCTCTACTTTTTTAATCATATATACAAAGGTAAAACGTATCAGTAAAATCACGCATGCACGCACAAGAAATACTTCTATTTTATATTGGTCTAATCATTAGCGAATTTGCATCGCTATGTAACACATCCTGACCAAAGACGTCAACTCTGATGATTCAGATGATTCACGCGTGAATTGTAATTACTGATGTGAAATCATAATGTTGTTGGAATAAAAGAAGTTTCACGTGCAACTGACTCTACACCGCAGAATGGAAGCCGTGACGTACGCTTGTATGACGTAAACCCAAGGGAGATAAGTACTGTAAGGTCTGTGACGTTTCATTTTGGTTTGATGCCAATTAGGAGTTTCAGTTCGTTTTCGATACCCCACTAACGTCACCCCTGGCTAAAATATTTGAGCAAGAAGCACTTAATGTTTCTTCGTTGTATTTAGCATCTACTGTCTTTCTTTTGTCAGCATGTATGTTTATGACTACAAACCACCTGCAAAGTATCCTATGAATAGCGATACTAAATCCTCCGAGTCAGCAACATGACTACATGGTAACCATATTTATGATCTCATTGATAACTATAATTGCCTGCAGTTTGAAACCAGGGACTGAAAGTACCAGTCGAGCGTCGAAAGTTCCATAACGTGACATAAACTAATAACGCTCTGTTGCAGGTCAATTTTCAGGTTTGGCTGAGGGGAAGGAGAGCTTTATGAACACAACCACTGGGTAGTGATTGGGGAAATCGGTCCAAATATCTCAAAGCGTTATCGTCAAGGACTCACTCTTTTGTAATTGTTTTTAACGTTTTCACAGACAGAATCAAGTGTTTAATTTCAGATACATTTACATAAAATACAATATTGTATACAATGTAATATTTTAATTTTTAGATTCAGCGAACATCGAATTAAAACAGAGTATTAAGTGAGTTATTTGCTATGAAGGTGATTTCACGTTGCAATCAAGGATGGAGGAATACTTAATCACAGAACAAAGTTGTTTCATGAAGACTCAAAAAGACTAAAAAAAACGGTGGACTGACATCTTGAATATGTTGTATATGTATCTAATGTTTGTAATATTAACCTAGCTAACCTGGTGTCAGTTCCTAAATTAAGGGGACTGCTGAATCACAAACTGAATTCATCCACCCTTAACCTGCTTTGGTACTGAGAGGTTCGCAGTTCTGTTTGCCAACGGAAATTTTGCGTCTTCTCTTTGGAAGATGTGCTAATCAGTACGTTGTAAATAACTGATTTCTAGAAGGAAGGCCAGGTTCTAATGTTGGTGTACATTGTGAATTGTATATACTCAGTATGCAGTATTGAATATATTCTCCCTGATTCAAACTGCTTAGTACCCATGGCGAAACGTAGCACCCATTGCAGCAAAGAAGCTGACTATCTATAAAACGTATTCCTTCATTTGAACACCTTCTAAAATGCATTTCATGGAACTACTACAGTACATGGTTATGTTTAATTATGTGTATTTAAAACCAGCCTGAAACTGATTGTTTTTCATTGAAATTGATACTAAAGTATACTGATACTGATTGAATTCTGATACTGATAGATAATTCTAATATTTTCTTTACACATGATTTATTTCAGAACAGGAAAGTGTGACTGTGCAATAGTAAGTTGTGAGAAATGTCTCTTCGATGTGATGCTAATGTCCACTCTTGGTCTAGACGTTGTAACTAGTGAGAAATTGAAACGCTAACTGACTGTCTGTGTAATCATGGAAACTGATTATTTCTAGTCAGAAGGAGATCTTCAAACGAGTAAATGAGTATTCAAATGAGTAAATGTCGAACTCCATTCCCCCCTTTGTACTGTATTATAAATGCTGTATAAACGCCTATTAAAGTAAGAGGCGATGAGGAAGATTCCACACATGGGTAAACTGTGTGACATCAATGTCCGAGTTATTGCCGGAATATTGCTAAACCATACTCGCTAAAACCACACACAAGGTATATGCTCGATCCTTCATCAGGTGAACGGGGTGACAGAGTGGGGATATACTCCGAAACCTCGTTTTCGATACACTCCGAAACCTCGTTTTCCTCATAATAAAGTGGTTGAAATCCATATAAAACTCTCTTTCCTAATGGTTTTGGCTATATGTGTCTAAATTGCCAACAGATAAGGGAATAGTGTAAATCCGGCTAGGGTCCATGCAGGAGGCAAATGTACTGTAAGTCCCCATGGTACCTAGTATGGTGATCAACCTACAGTTGTTGGCGATCTTTAGCCCATTTATATACTGTCTTGTCCGCATTTGAACTCACGTTATGGAGATAGATATATGTACTAGTTGGTTTCACTTTCCTTCGTTGACAGGGTTTTATATTTCAGATGCATTTCTGGTGGAATTACAACGTGTTTTAGTCACGATATGGCTGAAATATTGCCGATGTGACTTTACATTTTAACTCACTCACTCAATTTCCCAGTGGTGAGTTATTCACATAAATATAAACAAATCTTCTGTGGCCATTGCAAACACGTGTATGCGTGGAGAAAAATCACATATTTGGCAGTATTGTCTCCAGCTTGAGTAGCTAGTCAATCCATCTTGCATTTATGTTTGCTGCATGAGTGTCAACGTATATTCATACATAATATCCAGGTGATTTTGAGCAATACGCAAAAAGTCATTTTCAGTGTGAGACTGGTATACGTACTATACGTGCAACATTGATACCTATCGTTCTCACTGTTTCAGACAAAGCAGCTGCATGACAATACGACGTGAAGTTACAGCTTACAGCTGATGTGTGACATCGCCCAGGGAATGGAAGTCTACCTCATTCGCCTCGGTTTATTTCACACATAAATATCAACGATATTTATGAACGTGAATGGAGCGTCATATTCGTTGCTTATGTAGAGTAGAAATATTCTTTGGTCTCGTGAGCACATATTCGGGCGCAGGAGATATTGATAGATATATTGTATATATTGATATCCACGACGCTCAGATAGGCCGTGCCTAACAGATCTCATCACGTAACATGACTTGCACGTTGAGAAAAGAGCATTCAATTCAATCAAATGCATTCAAAGAAGGATGGATTGTTTCTACAGTACACTGGAGCGTTTGTCTGTCATGACAAAAATGTTTGAATACTAGCATGTTACAGCTTCGCAATATTCTAAAACGAAGCGTCGAATTACATTTATGTTTGCATATCGTTTCTGCCCAATTTTTCACAACCAATTTATTATAACAACGAAATGTGGGTGAGGATTTATTTGCCATTTTATTCCCTGTCTCCTTTTACTTTTCTGACAAGACTTATTGTGACAGAGGAGCTTTTAGCGTTGTCGTTAAAGTTTCAATTAATAAAACCTTTAATGAAGTGTTTCATAAAACAGTCTGTCGCCGAAAATTTTTATATGTCTCTGACAAAAAGTGGACGTGGAGAAAATGTACACATTTGACAAATAAATGAATTCAGACGTACTTGTGACTTAAAATCTTGTGCCGTTATAGGTAATAGATATATATTGTTTGTATATGTTTATCTTGTTGGCGATGCCTTTGGGGGCAAGATACGCTCACAAAAAAGCGTGTGATACAGGGGTGTTATGAAATCAGCCCTTCCAGAGGAAAGGGCAGGCCTCAAATCATAGATCTGAGTTATTTCTTTGAGGTTTAAAGAGTCGGGGAAAAAATGATCGATGCAAGATTCAAATCGTTTGATTCACACAGGTTGGCTGAAGTGAAGCTGAATCCGATACCCATGCTTCAAACAGTTCAAAATTAACATTGGGGTGTTCGGTAAGATAAATACGTTGTTCACTGGCCCCTCGGGGACCATGGGTTGAGATACCTTCGGGCTCAGGGAACATAAACAAACATCGAGGGTACTTCAACTCATGGTCCCCGTGGGACCAGTGAACAATATATGATATACTCTACTGATGGTCGCAATGGTCGTTTACAGTTGTTGCAGCAGCAGTCACAGACTGTGTCATTGTCGTAAACAGGCAGCTCTTTGAAATGAAACTGTAATCGAGCCTGACTCAAATTCTGATGCTTCCAAAAAGGTGTCTGATCAGCCTTGAGAAGGTTGATATGAAGTAAGAGAAGATGACACCCGGAAATCGCCCTCTTGTCGCTCTGAAATAGGTGAGACAGTGAGTGAGTTAAATATGACGTCAAATGGACAACGTTTTGAAATATTACGTTGTGCGACCTGATTGGATAATTCTACACTAAGCCATCTTTGTTGTCAGGAATATTAGATAATGTATACTTCTTTTGCTACCTCTATGAACACATTATTGATTTCCACTTGTACATTTCACAGCAGTTTTGCACATGCCTCCCTGAGGGCTTAAAGGTACATCCAGCATCTAGGCGATACACCCGGAAGATTCTGACAACTGCGAAAAACGATATCATTCACTGTCTCTTCTTTCCGGACGATAAGATGAACACGATGCGGAAAGTAATCATTTATACAGCTATTACCAGAGCACATGAGTCAGACAGACCCTCTACATCACGGGGACAGCTGCTAATAGAAATAACATGTCTAAAATTCGATTTATGCTTGAAGAACAATATGTTTTAAGTAATTAATTATGCACTGACTACTTTAATGTTCACTTTTAATTGACGTCATTAAGGGTCAGTAAATCTTTCATCAGTGACTGGTAATTAACATTGCCAGCGCAAATATGATTCTCAAGAATATCCTGTCCACTGTGATGCCGTAACGAAATGCCTGTGTCTGGTGTGCCTCCTGATCAACACACACACACACACACACACACACACACACACACACACACACACACACACACACACACACACATATATATATATATATCGTGACTAAAACAAGTTTTAAATTCACCATAAATACATGTAACTTAAAAAAAAAACTGTCGACGAGGGACAGTAAAACGAGCTAGACTATCACAGTATTTGATAAGTAAAACCAGCACCTATCTTCAAAATTGCACTGCAAATTCAATCAGTATAAAAATGGGCTATAGATTACCAACAACTGAAGGTAGATCACTATGGTAGGGGCCGTGTACCGTTCATTCGCTTCCTGCGTGGGTCGCAGCTGGATTTACATCATGCCTCCAGTTGTTAGCAATTTAGACACATCTAGCCATAAACAAAAATGCATAGATTCTACGATTTAAAAAGTGGACAGTCTAAATATACTTGGAAATGTTTTGGGACTTACGTACTCTCTCAGGAGGACAATAATTTTATGAGCAGCTACGAACAACCCAAATTACTAATTCAAACTTCCAATCATGAAATATTTATCTATTTACAATTCATTTCATGAATCTAATTCTTTTAAAAATGCAATCATCAAATGAAAACTTATATCCTTCATGGTGCTTGATGTAAAATGCTTATCCCTTCTGACGGAATATTCAACAGAGTCAAGCAAGACATGGAAGGTATTAATTTACTTTGAATGTTTGTGGAATTAACCTGAGGAAGACTCACAGAATGAATTACATTTAGATTTGCCTTCGGCAGTAGAATATTAATCTCAGAGTGATAGCCAGACAACATAATCGGTGAGGAATGTTTCGTTCAGCACGCATGTATTCTTCTCAGCAAGATTTCACATTGGAACCTGGTTCATCCATCGTGTGTTTGTGTTATACACCACGAGCAATTCCTTTCCAACCATCTGTATGTGACATGGGGCACCTCTTGACTTACAGAGTCTCAGTACAAAATGGTAACTGTGGAATGTCATATTAAGCAATAATTCTCATGTGCTGCTACGATCGACGCTCGATAGGGTGTTATCCGGTTGACTGGGGAGACATCGTTGACTTGAGTTGTTACTAACATATGGATAATACGAACCATGGCGCCGTTTTTACTATTGAAAGATCATTGACAGATTTGTTGGTGTAGACACATTCTCATCTACCATCTCATCTACCACCAGACTGAGCTCTGATATCACTAACACAGCATTTCCGTCAGAGTGCGTTTGACTAAATCTCCTTAATATTGCAGTGGGTGTAGTTGGCGAGTGATGAAAGGAATACACAATGTTGAATAAACCATGTGACTTCCATTCTCGATAGTTTATATCTTTATGCCATTGTGTCCACTGTGTCTTTCATAGTTCCATCATGAAGACTCGGGTGTATAAAGGTATACAATCTCAAGATGCATGTTTCATTTAATTGGAATTGACAGTCGTTTAAAGTCCAAAGATCCCTCTGTGATATATGAACTTGTTTGCTGGTCGTGCCAGGGAACGTTTTGCGAAGATTGTCAGGCTGTTAACAATACTTCAGTATGTTAGGCGTGTTTTATACTTGGCGTTCCAATGGTAAATATGTCTAAGTAAGGTATGATAACATTGCCTCATGCCTCAAGATAATGAATGAAACGACGTGGTCTGAATTTGGAGACGTTTTGCTCTCAGTTCGTCTCAAGTCTTAAACTTGTTCGCCACTGTTAATACGTGCAAACCGTAAATATATGTACAGCGTAGGAATTGCATTCTTGTTTTGATGTTCGCAAAGATAATGAGTGATGCGACACGGGTTGAGTGAAGTGGTTTGATGAGACTGCAGGCATTAATTTAGAAAATATTATGTCCAAACCAACCATTGACCTAGGAAATTGAAATACGATAACATGTGTGAGCCAAATCATGCTGTTAAGATGTCTAGACAACAGAGAAGACATTAGACCTTAATAATACAACAGAATCCAGTAGAATCCAACACTGGTGCAGTAATTCTGAAAAAGTGTTTGGAATATGTGTGAGTGAGTTAAAATTTATCTTCACATCGGCAATAGTGCAGCCATACCGTCACGATAACGATTAATATGTAGTAATTAATGGCACACTGTAAAAACCTGTCAACGAAGGACAGTAAAATCATCTAGAATATCACAGAGAAAAAGAGGTAGATCACCACACTTGGGACCATGGAGACTTACAATTACAATGCTACTTACATGGGCCCTATCTGGAGTTACTCCATCCCTTCAGCCAAGAGCAATTCAGACATATCCACTCATACATTAAAAGACACATATTCTACGCTTAAAAACAGAAGAAAGTTTCAATTCACTACGAATGTTTTGGGACGTACGTATCCTCACAGGAGGACAATATTTCTTCTGGTACTTTAACCCCTCACTCCCACCCCACCCCTATCCGAAGATACAGCCACGAGAATCTTAGTTACCAATTCAAAATTCCAATCGTAATATATTTATCTATTTACATTTCATTTAAACAATCTAACTCTTTTGCAATGCAATAATTAAATGAGAACTGTTATTGTTAGAAGACCCTTCATAGTTCTTGATTTAAAGTAGTTATCCCTTGTGACATGCTTGACTGTGATTCTCTCATTAAAAGGATGCAAAACGGAGGATCTTCACCTTTCAATACGTATGCATTATAATACCTTGTGTGGCCAATATAACACCGCCGCATGGTGACTCTTCAAATCTGGACGGACAGCCCAGGTAGGTATTACCAATATAAGGTTTTATCGCATGTAATTTATTTATACCTACTTGCGAGTCCCACTTTTTCGGCATCAGATCACGGATATACGATCCAGTGGTAGCTTTATAATCAGTGTAAAGAATAAGAAGTGGTGTCACAGATTTGTTGAGTGTTGCCTTAACTGCAATCACAGCCAATGTGTTACCATAGATTCCAAGATGGCTGGGTAACCAAAAGAGGACGATGTCGTATTGGCCAGTAGCAAGATCATTATATAACTCAATAAATTCTAATAAAAGTGAATGCCTGCAAGAAAGATTTCTAACAGCCTGAAGGCTCGAATGAAAGTCAGAAAAGATAAAATATTGGTGTGTCTATTAATACTTTTAAGAGCTGATACTATAGCGTTTGCTTCAGCTGTAAAAATGAAGCTGCTATAGGAATACATGTAAATAGGTGAGGAAAAAAATGTTGAAGTTAATGAAAAAGATCATGCTTAGGTACCGCCAACAGAAATGACTGATCGCCAGATATCACTGCAAAAGTAATATCACAGGATGGTGTCTTGGTCTGGCCGTGGATCTTCGGAGAGAAGATAACAACTTATCACGCTTACATTTGGTTTTGAGAACCAGGGTCATTGCCTAGAGTTCTTATATGTGCGAAATATTTACACGTGAAACCAACAACAATCGTGCCTATTTATGTAGAGCCAAATGTGTCGAATGAAGATGACCACGTGGTCAAGAGAAACACGCAGAAAATTTTAATACTATGTATTGCACGTAACCATGTTGGACTGATATTAATTTCTGTACAATCAAAACGTTTATGGTATAATTATATTTTGGAATATATATTACAAAAACATAATAAATACATCAATATTCATGCAGTTTGGACCATTATTTTCTTTATACCAGTACGACGTCCATACAAAATTAATAATAAGAGTTATGGCAGTAATACTTTCTAAACAGACATGGATTCTACCTCGTGTAACTGAGTTGTGACGCAAGTCCCACTTCTAAAATGTAACATCTTCTACAATGAAGACGTTAAGCGTCTCGCTGTATGGTCGCATTGCAAGTCAATTGCCTTATGCGAAGATCAAGACGCATTCGAAGCAATGGGTATTGACCGATTCACAGCAGGTGGCATTATCATGGGCAAGATCGATTCAAAGGCGACGTTGTCGATCTGGATTCCATTCAAGTCCTCTCAAAAACTTTGGTACCTCATTGGAATATTTTTCTACTTTCCTTAACGTCATGACATCAGCAGGCGTTCCTCAAAACACTAGTCTGAAACATCTGATCAGCTGTGCATCTACCATGCGTTCACAGTTGCTGATCTACTGACCGAACGCACGCGTCCCATATCATTTGCCTCAGGATAAGTCACTCCTATAACTCTTTCCTATAAAAACAAAGAATTGGGAATGGCAAATAGATTGACAAGTTCATTAATATTGTATCGCCCCAGGTTAGGGTTGACAGCATGGGCTTGTGCGTCGGTGTGTCGTCATATTTTGCCACTGTCAGCTGTGTTCTTCTGTGTGTGAGGACAAAACTGACAGGTGGCATGGCATGACTGATTTGAAAACAAATGCCTAATGTCAGAATAATAATTTATTATTCCACTTTGAAAAATAAATCGAGAAGCACACTACTTATTGAGAGTTGTTTGTTGTGACAAGTCAGGTGACACATAGAAGGCGTATCCCATGCATTGACCAGTCATTCTCGTCGACAATACCTCGGGGACGACAGGGATAGCACTTTCTGATCCAGTGACTTGTCGCCATGTCCAACCTTTATATGGAATTTACGTCTTACGGGAATTACGTTTCACTTTAAGAGACGTCTCCGACTTGATTCTGTGGCTCTGTTATAGAGTACATGTATGTAGCAGCTCTTCATTTGAAGAGGAACGTATACTAAATGTCACTACACTGCACACAGAGCAACTCAAGATACATCTTTACATAACAACAATTTAACCCAAAGCCTATATTTTCTATTAACAGACAACCTGGCCAGATTTCGACGGTAAGGGTTAAACACAATATTCGAGGTTAAATTTGCGTGCATCAGCATGTATGACGTACATGCTTACAGCCTTGTGATCCTGGGATTTTTATTTATTTCAATGATAGAATATTAAAGACATGACAGATTGTCCTCATGTTGTTTTGTTCGTAAACTGGTGTAACTCTACTTTCCGGATAGAAGAAGACGACACCAAGACGATGCCAACCAGACTCAACTGTTCAGACGACCATGAGAAGTTGGATCAGTCAGCAAGGAAGGGGCATACAAAACATCACACACGCAACAAACCATGTGAAGATAAAACAGACTAAGACGATAATCAAAGGAAAATCCAGAGACCGTAGAATTCACAGTATTCTCAGGGAGCTGAAGAACAACAACAATCACAATGTTCACGTACCACATTTAACGTATTGTACATACAATTTTACTCGTCGAAATACTATGAGTGAAGAACATGTGGCTCTGTATGTGTCTGTTTTGACAATGTTAATGTAACAGCGATAACTGTGACAATCTTTTCTGACACAAAATGTGGCGAAAGAGGCCTTTTTCAAATGCAAATTTTAGTTGTAGAGGGAAATGGGACAAACAACCATTGCCAACTCACCTTTAGAAAATCACCTTTAGCCAAAGATTATTAACAAACCTTCGTTTCAAAGTCGCATCGCGCCTCTGAAGCAGTTTTTAAAACGCTTCTTCAGAGCACACTACTAAATTCTCATCTGTCACACTTAATCTATCTCCCTCTCCCACGTCTTAATGAATTCAAACTGACACACGGATCAATTCTTCTCAACACTTCCATATTAAGAGCTTCACTGTCCGGCCTTTTAAAAGAAAGTTCATCTTTTACCGGTATCTGGCAGTAGCATGAAGAATAGTGCAACCAGTTGAGATTGCCTCGTGATCCTCATTCATCATCAGAACCGCGGGTGATCGATAGGCAACCTAAGGGGAACAAGCGAGTCAAGGATATTGCTCAGAGGTTCATGCAAGCATTGCACTGTGGTGATGGCAGGAAGATAGAGGATATGAGTGTGTTGTCGTGTGATGTGAAGCATGGGAATCCGCTGATGCATGAGTGGGAGAGAGAGGGTTGGCGAGAGAGGGTTGTAGTGCGGGCAACTATAAGAATAAAGTCGATGAAGGAGCTGTGTGGAGGAGGAGAGGGAACGTGGGAGAGCACGGACCTGTCACAGTGGTGAGATGGGGCAGTTGAGGGGTCAGGGACAGGCTACGTGGGTTTGATCAGTTTGGACAACTAGAATTAGTAGCGGAAAAGGAGTGGAAATACTTATAAGTTATGGGCAAGAGAAGGTTTACAGGCAGGGGATGGTGTCGATTGTTAACCGGAATACAGGGAAGAGGGAGTGTTAATGGCAACAATCTTGTAAACTAAAAGATAGAGTTCAAATAAAATAACAAGAGACGAGGTGTTGTCAGGAGTGAGAAAAAGACAGAAAGTTTCCTCGGGGTTAAAGAGGCGATGAGACGCCAGTTTAATTACTTGACTTGGTCAAACTATAAATGCACATCTTTGTTGCTATGTACTTACACAAACAAACAAACAAACAAACAAACAATTTCAAAGAACTTTTATCTTCAATGAAAAATCCGACCTATCTCAAATGATGGCCTCGGCGATTCGAACTTTACAGTCTCTATACCATACTGACTCCCTGGTCTTCCCATCAAACCTTACACATGTAATATCTTAATCATCCAATGGGGAGAACGTCTTATAACATGCAACACCTCGGGTAACAATGACACTGATATTCAAATGATATGACTGTTCAGGGGAGACGTATTGTGGCGACAGTAGGCATGTGGCGTTTGTGTTTCGTAATTAAACACAATATGAGAAATGTATATCGTCTGAAAAGAATTTTTTTATAACTCCGCGCACCTCCAACATTACAGCCGTATATCTGAAATATATAATGTTTTTAAGGTCTCAGCTGCTGAAGTCAGGTCTGCTTCTATTAAACTTAGTTTGCAATTGATTGTGCATTTTATCTTTAACCCAGACATACCTATTGGCAGCGATATCATTATTTGCTATGAATCACTATGAATGTATGAATGTTATCATGTAAGAACCAGGATCCGATTAGGAAATATACAAACAGAAATGTTATCACTAGGTATATATGCAGATATTTCTTATTATGTTATATCAGTTCAGTTTTAAATGGAGTTCACGGTCAAGCATGTAAATATGTTTGTAGCAGGCTTAAAACACACACACACACACACACGCACACACACACACACACACACACACACACTCACACACACTGGTGTTGGAGACCTATAGCCTGTTTTTATATTGTACTGTCCAATACTGATATTAGCTTTTAACGTTCCACGCTAGAGGCACTGTAAGTCCCCATGGTCCCTAATATGGTGGTCTGCGTTCAGTTGTTGGCGATCTATAGCCCGTGTTTTATATAGTACTGTCTGCTTTAATTACTAGAATTACTTTTACTTTTCCACGTTAATTTTATATCCATATCTCCGATACCCTAGTATTTTTACTATCCACCTTGACAGGTTTTATTCTTCAAATGTTTTCATTTTTCTTATTTAAATTGTTTTCGTCACGATATGGCTGAGATATTGCCGATGTGACGTTAAATATTAACTCAATCACTCACTCACTCACTCACTCACACACACTCCTGTAATGAGTGTAATTTGAACCGTCTGAACCATATCCAGGGAAACTAACCAAACTGAAAATATCAATGTAATATATTTGCATCTGTAGTGTCTTAACTTAACGTCCTAACGCAAGTATAATCAGTGAATATTCGCGTCGGAATTTATTACACGTATATAACAAATTGAAAAATCGTTTTGGGGTTTAAGAATGTCGTTTTAGCACTCTTCATATGTATTTCATTTCCCTGTTATTTCACTAAGAACAACTTATATAAGGCGATATTTAAAAAAATGCTTTACTCACAAAAGCTCAACGTTATAAAAAACAATCACACTGTGAGTAAAAGCTCAACGTTATAAAAAAACAATCACACTTTCAATAAGTTATATAATTAATGGAATCTCTGTTACTCCAATTTAAACATGAAATATCAACATCCTCCTACACATGTAGAAATGTAAGAGCTCTTTTTACCCTAGGGTCACACGAACATAATATTTCAAAATCAAGAGAGACAATTACGTTTACATCTGTACAATCAATTGGTGTTTGGATAACTGATTTTGCAATTGCCTGCCGAGTGAGAAAGTTGTTTGCCTTCTGTTTTGGACATGGCGTCAAAACAGTGATTAATTAGTTGTCTTCCAGACGCTACACTGGCTGTGTCAAGGCACGGTTTGAAATGGAAAAGGGCAACATCAATGTCCTTAAAGTTACCGCCTTCTGATCATGACGCTTTCACTGCGTGGGTCAATACCACTTAGTCGACTTTGGCAAGATGTTGACCCACAGTGAGATAGGTTAGCTTGCCCTGTGAAACTTATTGACAGCGGGATCTAATAGACTCTCCACGGATCTGATACAACATCGCACATGGAACGACTCGTTCCAGAAAAATGTAATTTAACTCTGTAGAATGTGTAATTCAAGACACATTAACGTCTTTGCATTGTAACATCTGACATAAATGAATACCCTTGGTCCTCTCTCACGGCAAAAAACCACACAGGATGCTAGCGAATAACCTTATTACATAGCTGAATTGTAAAATAAATATGACTGTTTTCACGGAAAGGACAATTCTAGAGCGGTATCCTTACATTGAAGGAAAAATAAAGTCAAAGATGAACACTCCTTATCAGCATTACAAGGCAACACTGCAGTAGGAGAAGTCGCACGCTTAGTGACTGACAGGACCGGCCATTCCTGTATTTACGTTATCAAAATTCTATAGAGAATAAATTTCATATTTATAATCATTTACTGAAGGGTCTACGTTACCTTGTTAGTATGCACACACACACACACACACACAAACGCACACACACACACACACACACACACACACACGCACGCACGCACACACACACACACACATATATATATATATTTCCGAAAGATAAAAATAAATTGTCACATTTTCACTCAATTTTCTTCATGATCCCTTTCTTGTAAGTAAGTAAGTAAGTAAGTAAGTAAGTAAGTGTAGTTTTATAGAGCGTCTAGAAATATCTCAGTGATATCAAGGCAGGGGACGGCTTGTTAGTAATATTACCATGCAACTATAGTTGTTTTATGATGTTTAATGAGATTACCCGCAGCAATATCACGACAGGGACTTGAATACAATTAGGATGCAAATATAGGTGTTTAACTGGCTCTATCTTTCATGCCCTGATCGCGTTTCTCTCTGCTGAGATTCCAGGCTGTCTTGTTGAGGCGTAAAAGAATACTCGCTCACTCTTTACAGAAACCATTAACGTTAAATGCTGCTGTCAGCTCTGTCCTTGATGAACTCATAAAAATCACTTATAGGCTCTGGTGTCCCGTACGCTCCTCAGGATATTATCAAATAGTTAATGTCGCAAATTGATGTGACATGTTAAACGTATAAGTAAAAAAGATTTGTTCATTTTTATAAGGCTTTGTACAGTGATGTTAATATGCAAGTGTTGAAAACAGATCCCTTTGTCTGCTAACATTCCCGTCAGATGCACTTTCTTTTAATTTGAAAGAACCATTGTTGAAATAAATCTCACAAGAAAACAAACTCCAAGTCCTTTTGAAGTCTTTGGCAAAAAGTGAGATGTGCGCGTTGCCGTCTCAATCACATGGGGCTCGTGTCTCAGATTCATTTTAACATACACAACATATCATGCTATCCGAAAGGATATAACAACCACTTAAACAAATTAGCAGGGTTCAGTTCGTTTCAATTCAATCTTGAATAATGGTTGAACCTAAATGTGAGTCATCTATTTCGGTTGTTGTCATCGCTACAAAGGATAATAAAGATGCGTGAGCATGTAGGAGAGTCTGAGGGTCGTTTGGATGCTATAAATGCTGAACATAATCATTAAATTGAAAACAATTCAGTGTTAACCGTAAAGGTATTCGCTAAAAACATAACCAGTAAGAAAAAATGTCCTTTGAAAATGTCCTTTATTTTCGTTTTGATATTCAGATGTAATGGTTCTTTGAAAGAACTATATCATCGTCGTAGTACAAAACAATCTGTTTTCAGTTGCCGATTTGTGAGTACAATTATGTTCAATAACAGTGGTTGAATATAGGAAAAGAATGGAATGAATTTTGCACAAAAGGTCTTTGTTAAATGTTTCTACCATTTTAGTTGTTTGGGAACATATTTGATACCTTAACCTCTCAAATGTCATAGTTGGCGATATGTTATCATTCGGCAATACACAGGATACTCTTAAATGTTAATGGCGGTTGTAAGTGGAAGGTTGTGCCACTGTCACTGGATCCAGAACAATATCTTCTAGATTGCCAGATAACAGCTCTATTTTTACTGCTGAAGCTAACGCCATCTTAATGGCTCTTAAGTATATTAAAAGACACTATAAACATAAACAGTATATAATCTTTCTTGCCTTCAGGCTCTTCAAAATATTTGTTGCAAACATCCACTTTTAATTGAAATTATTGAATTGCATAATGATCTTGCTACTGGCCAATACGACATCGTCTTTTGTTGGTTACCCAGCCATGTGGGCATTTTCGGGAACACAATGGCTGATCTTGCTGCCAAGGCAGCTCTCAACAAACCTGTGACACCACTTCTTATTCCATACACTGATTATAAAGCTTCCATTAGATGTTATATCCATGATCTGATGCAGAAGAAGTGGGACACCCAAGTGGGCATTAATAAATTACATGCAATAAAACCTTCTATTGGTTATACCTATTTGGGTTGCCAGTCAAGATTTGAAGAGGTCATCATGCGGCGATGTCGTATTGGCCATACGAGATATACACATGAATATTTATTGAAAGGTGAGGATCCTCCATTTTGTATCCCTTGTGATGAAATAATCACAGTCAAGCATGTCTTGCTTGACTGTGTCGAATTTTCCATCACAAGGGATAAATATTTCAAATCACCAACTATGAAAGATCTTTTTAGTAACATAAGTTCTCGTTTAATGTTTGCATTTTAAAAAGAATTGGATTTGCTAACGGATTTGTAAATAGATAAGTATTTTATGATCGGAGGTTTAAATTGATAACAAAGATTGTTAGTGGCTGTATCCTCGAGGGGGGTTAAAATAGTGTAAAATTATTGTCCTCCTGAGAGGGTACGTAAGCCCACAAACATTCCAAGTAAATTCAAACTCTCTATTATTTTAATCGTAATATATGTGTCCTTTTAAATGCATGGCTAGACGTGCCTAAATTGCTAACAACTGAGGGGATGGTGTAAATCCAGCTAGGAACCATGCAGGTAGCTAAAGTAATGTAAGTCCCCATGGCCCATAGAGTGGTGATCTACCTTCGGTTGTTGGCAATCTATAGTCCATTTTTATGTTGTATTGTCCTCTATAATTAAACTGTTTTATAACTCCTTACTAGTCTTAGATGGATATCTGTGATATATACTAGTGGTTTTACTGTTCTTCGTTAACAGGGTTTTAGTTTCTTATATTCTTTCATTCCACAATGTCATTCTTACTTGTTCCCGTCACGATATGGCTGCAATATTGCCGATGTGACGATAAAATTTAACTCACTCACTCACTTGTAAGTGGAAGGACAGAGTATGCTTAACCGTTTCAAGAAAGCGCGGTGTCACTTCTAATATTTCTCACATTGTTGTGCAGTTGTTGTCTTTGTCAGTTGATAATATGATTATCATCAACTCACTAACCTGCTGCAAAAATGTATATTGAGGGAGTAAGTATGCTTTTCCCGCAAAAAATCACCAGTACCTAAAACGGGCCACCAGAAACGGCCCAATAGGGATATATGTGTTGAAGAATGGATACGTTTTCAATTTTCTCAGAAGGCGACGTAGACAACAAAGCTAAAATGTCAACTGGATTGCATTCAGAGATATATTTTATTTCTTCTGTTAACTTATTGGAGAGCCGTTCACCTGCGTCCCATAACCTTTCCCTGTCTGATATTGTTATGTGATAAAATTCAAACCGTACTTTTGACCGATGCGTATTCTCAGAACAGGCCATATTATTGCCATAACCTTAGAAAGATCCAGCTAGCTTAATTCTTAATTTTGCACGAGACAGAAGGAACGGGCTTTGTAATTCTTTGTTAAATGGCTAATCAAAACAGATCATCAGAAAATTCTTCATTGCTCGTATCTGTATGTTGACTGTTGACTGCAGGTATTCGGACGTCCTGGCACGTGCAGTGTGTACGACACTGAGGGTGAGTGTGGAAGCATCGTGGCATCAGTAGAGAGACGTTAGTGCGACTATTGAAAGTAATATTTATCAAGTTACAAATTCTGCATGTACGTAGCCACACTAAGTAGCTGGTTGTGTCTTCGGTCACCAATATATATGAGCTGAGGTTTGACGCTGGTGTATTTGCACAGAAGTCGATGGGAGTAAGGTTCCACTACAACTAACTAATCCGTATATATACTACAAACGACAAGACGTCTAACTAGTAATCTATCATGGTCGAAAGCTTGGTTATTCGTCAAAATATTCACTACATTCTCAAAATGGTAATTTGCCTTTTCGAAACGTTTCATCTGATGGCGCACCCATAAGGCTTGTGGTCACTAAGTCTGGCAATTCATCCATGGGCTGCTATCATTCCTCTAAATGGTTCTTATTTCGTATAATATTCGATGAGAATCAAAGATAGCTTGTCTAGCCCACTATGCAATATTTCTGAAACCAATGACGTACTTATTTAGTATGACCAGAAATTACTGAGAATTTAAAGATTGTAAATTTCTAATTATTTTTCACTCATTAGTCGCGTATTAAATGTGAATATTAGCAGACCATGAGCAACTCCAGATTCAAAGAAAGTAAATATCTTGAGAAGTCACCAAGGGCAGCAGTGCAGGCTTCAGTGCGGCTGAACATACTACTGACCCAGGGAGACAGATCTCTCTATGAAGAATGTTTTAGGTCGTTGTCCTGTTTGAAAATCCAAAACTTTCTGTAGAACACGTCAGCATATGGAAGTAAATGTCCCTCTAGAACCGGTGACTGTTCATATTCCTTTCAAATACACAGGGGAGCGTTGCCCTAACACAGATATTCCACCCCCTACGTTAAGTTTCGGACTGTACTTTGGGCGCTGATACAAAGATGTTTCAGTTTGTTTGGTCCAGAATTTCAGTGTATTAGGAAACAGCCACAGGGAACTTGCATCTGAGAAAATCACATTGTCCTAGTTAATATTTCTGTTCTGTAAGCACCAGCTCAACCATAATTCCGCTTGTTGAAGTTTCGTGATCCGTGACTCTTAGTTTTAACTTCACACGCTAATTAAGATTCTATCTGTGATATTCTAGCTGTTTTGCTGTCTTTTGATGACAGGTTTTTATATTATACATATATGTCATGTCAATTATATATGTTCTCGTCACGATATGTCTGAAGTATTGTCGATTTGATCATCCATACGGAGGATCACTGAAAATTTCGTCTGCTACCAAGTAAACAATGAAGGATAACTCTTCACAAACGTATTAAAAAGATTAACGGAGTTGTCTCTCTTGAATTAAACTAAGCACTTGATAGCTGGTTAAGGTTGTTTATACTAGAAATCCAGTTGAACATTTTCCTAAAATTCTCAATAATTTCTGGTTATACTATAGTTCGTTCGTCCAGTTACGCCAATATGTCACTCCACTCAGTCACTGTAACCTCTAGATTATTACTACATAAAACATCTGTTCCCGAGTATGGTGATCCTACCTTCAGTTCTTGGTGACCTATAGACCGTGCTTCATATTGTATCGTCACAAAGGAGTCAAATGTCTTTTTTTTAAAAATTCAATGCAACTTTAATATTATGAGATTCTAGTTGTTTTAATGTCCTTTGTCGACATATTTAATAAAGTAATATTTTCTATTTTCAACGTGTTATCTGTTTTAGTGACGATATGGCTGAATGTTGCCGATGTGGCCACAAATTTTAGCTCACTAACTCTTTCACTCACTCACCCCTCATTGCTACTACCCTATGTTACAGTGACACCGGTAGAAAGACTCATCGATTCTCTTCCACCGTCGTGGCCTTGACAATATTCCCCAAAACTTCGAGATATAGATCAACCTTATCTGGATTAACAATTTTCATTGAAATGAAGGAAAACGCATCTCAATAAAGCTGTTACTTAGGAGCTGTCGAGAAAAATCCGAATCCATTTGCCACCTCAGATTGTATAAGCCAGGGCAGAGCAGGCTAGATTAAGTGTGTCGGAAAGATCTTAAAGTCATGCTTAAATTGGAAGACCATTTTTAAACCTGTTTCTGACACGCAAAGTGTCTCCATATTGAGGGTTTAATTGGAAGCTTTTGGCATGAAGTGAAATAAAGGGATATGCTGTATCACGGAGACGCCACTGGATGTCTTCCTTTCCGTCTAATGTAAACCGCCGATCGTTCAAAAGCATGAACATGGATGGTTAGTTTGTTATTATTTCGGGAGATGTTCTTAACATAATTCCTTTGACGAAATATTTTCAGCTGTATTTGACAACCTCGATTTCACTTCCGGCTGGTGTAATTATGTGTCGATCGCAATGTTTATAGTCAATAGCATTGACGTCATCATTCTAATTGTTTAGCTAACGCTTATAATTTCTATCAGGTGCAAGGTGGACGGTCAACTATCCCCGAAATGAGGAGCTATGTTCGATGTGATAGGTTGTTTTTCGGTACAGGTATTTTATCAATTATGTGATACACTCTTTATCCGAAGTTATATACACACAAAACACCTAGCTGAGCACCCCTTGACATATCTCACGATTGAATGAGACCCGATCTTTGGAGCATATCTAGGACGTGATTGGTCGTCGTGGAAGCTGCTTTACAGGATGAATGGCGTAGACTCTCCTTTCAGAGGATAAACAGGCTGACACTGGGTGAGAGTGCTGGCTGACATACCGTCACACGTATTGACCTTGAATCATGTAAGACGCGCACAGTTCCAGGGCCATACTTGTACAACCATGTTTTTTTGTATTAAAGGTAGATTTTTAAAAAATGACCAATTATCATCATAACATCAGCATGGATTCCAATCATCCTATCATTGTTTGAGTCATAGGATCATAAGGGTCATAAAAACGCATGGTTTTTGCCAATGTGATCACCACGAGAAGTTTCGTGTATGTGTTGAAAACCTATAAATGCAAAAATACAGGAGATGCTTACTTAAGTTCCTTGAATATAGATGTACAAAATGTTAATACTTCTGAGCGGGAGGGACAGGAGTGTGTGATTGAGTTAATATTTAACGTCACATCGGCAATATCTCAGCCATATCGTGACCAAAACAATTTACATAAGAAAAATGAAAACACTGAAGAACAAAACCTGTCAAGATGGACAGTAAAAATACTAGGGTATTCGAGATATGGATTTAAAACTAACATGGAAAAGTAAAACATTCTTGTAATTAAAGAAGACAATACTACACAAAACACGGACAATAGATCGCCAACAACTGAACGTAGACCACCATATTAGGGACCATGGAGATTTACAGTGCCTCTAGCGTGGACCTAGATGGACAGGAACAAATACATATTACAAACGCAACTGGTCATTGTTGCAGAAGGACTTGGTATCTCTGAAAGCGTACCAGTCTAAGAATTAACATCTACCGGGAAAATATTTTCATCAAACGTATAAACGTATAGAACTGGCTGACGTAATTTTTAGGGATTCTAATCTAAAAATTATAAATCATAATGTAATGTAATGTGAACAGAGAATTGCTCATTTCTGAATGTGACTTCTGACAGTTTCTTTTATTAATGATCGTGTAATGGATGTCCTTTTGACATGGCCTTTGTGCTTAAATGTTTATAAATGAATGCTTGATGTCGCTTCTATATGGGCGAAATAATGCCGATGTGACGTAAACCCCAACGGTGCGGCCTTAGATTAGGTTCCATACCCTGTTGCTTCTCAGTGGCTGTATCCATCCATCAAGTGCTGTGAATCAGGCTCTGATGTGCGAACGCGAGAGCCTTTAAGTATAATCCCTGGTGATCAGAAACGACCGTTGTATTACCACCTATATTATTTGTGCAGTATCAGCAGACACACGTCAATCTGATACGACGTCAATAAGTCACAAGCTGGGAGGAGGGTGATGTGTTATGATCAGCGCTTATCTTACCATCCAGGGTTACCTGCAGGTCAGAGAGAACGCTGATTACAATCGGTATTTAGGAAACCCGAAAACACTTTGAAGACAGTACTCTTCAGATACCCAAGCATTCAATCTAAGTTATCATTGGAAAACTAATCCGTGAACATTGATAACGTCGGGTTGAGTTCATGTATTCACTTGGTGTGTTTACAACGAAGACTTTGGGCCAATTCATCAGCGTCTAGACATCTGATATGGTATGGAAAGTACCTTGAAAACTGTGGTCCATGTAGCCAACCGAGAATGCATTCGTCGTCGTTATTTTCAGCAACTAGACCGTGGTCGTTCTTATATCAGTCTAAGATATCAGTCAGGTGGTCATGTTTTCGTTAACTGGTAAAATATGTAAGTCGCTGTATGCGTGATTTTATGAGCATAACTGAAATTCGCGCACGTGGGAGCCTTATGTAATGTTTGTCTTAAGTCTACCATCGTCTGAATACAAGGGTAATTTTTCAAGTAAGTAATCATCTTTACCTACAGCTTTATGTCTGTTATATAAAATACATGTGACATTGTTTTTTTCTCTCGAGTAGATCACATTAACAAGTGATCAGTTCTCAACTACCATACATTGCGTTGAAAGTAGAATCAGCTCATATTAACAGGCATCCCTTGAGACACAATTCTATTTCACTTGAACCTTATTAATCTTCCCAACTGTCCTTGCACTCCGAGAGATCTAAAATTCCTTCCACCAGACAGCTCTGATTTCCCTTGACATAGTGAACTGCGTACACAATACAAGGATGATTTCCTGTCTGATTCATAAGGGAATTACGATCAGGCCTAATGTCCCAGTCACCCCATACTATAATCTGTACTCATGCTGACGCTAAGGCAATGAATCGTGTCACGTACGATGAAAGACTTTATTGAATGTTTACATTATCGATATTTAATATCATGGTGTCAAACAAAACAAAATACGAATTTATTTATCAATGAAGTGACCAAAATAGCTCACTGTATCAAATAGGCATATACTCTCATATACCGTTTTGTATGTAAACATTTAGGCATTTCTACACTGTGATCGACATCATGAACATCTATATATGCAAATGAATACGATGGCAACTAAGTCAACGAGTCTTAGTCGTCTTTTACGACAAGCATGGGTATTGAAGAACAGTCCTAACCCTGATCTTCAAGGGTTCGAACCTTGGAAGGTTTCAGTAATAAAATAACTGACACTGAAACTTTCAGTACAGTCAGATTTTAGGTAGATAATTTAAGTGAGAGATAGCGCGTTTAGTCAACACGTACATTTTGTTCTGATTAAGTTGTTACAGACATAATTCCTTTCTGATGACTCATTTATTCTAGCGAATTGTATCTGCTTAAAACATCCATGTAGTCGGTGTGTAATTGTGCTCTTCATATGTAACAAAGCATTGTGGTGATTATTCAGACAGGGACTTCCAAATGGAGGTATGAGGTTACAGATAAAAATGTACACGAATGTGTGTTTCTTTTCCTTTATCGTTATTTATGCGATGCTGAACAATCAGTATGATATGATTCGTTCATTGCCACATTCACGTGTTTTAGTTTTGACAAAATCCTCTAGTGTTGGTTTGAAGTCCCAAATCCGTGTTGATGAACTTCAGTTGATACACTGGAAGTAGACGCTATTGACAGTCAAGAACAAATAGAACAACATCCCCTCTCCTAAGATTACCCATTAATATTTTTACCTGTTGCTACCGTTAAAATCAAATCAATCATATCAGTGATGTAGCCTAGTGGTTAAAGCGGTCGCTTGTCAACGAAGACCAGCTGGGTTTGATTTCCCACATGGGTACAGTGTCCCGATGCCCTCCGTCGTGATATTGATGGAATGTTGTCAAAAGCGACTTAAAACGCTCTCACCCAATGATGTTGCATGTGTGCCTTGTGTGAAACTACGGTCGTATTTTTGCGTTTGGACGCGTACATTTAACAGAATACTTGGTCATGTTCTATCTATGACAGCGTCAGGACAGGACAGGACAACTAGTTCTTGAGTGAGTGAGTGAATTTAGCTGTATGCTGTTTTAGCAATATTCCAAGTATATCACTGCTGGGGAAATGGGCTCGTTCATGGGATGGTGGATACCATAAATATATATTTGATTGTAAGTATGTCTATTGTTATGTCGTGGAACATAACTTGAGGATACACTTAAAGGAAACCGCAACAGGTCTGCCCTTGCTTGCCTTTCTAGCACAAATAGCAATCTATTACATCCATTCCTTAATTCAAATAAAAATATGTTCATGTAAAAGCGCTGAGAGTTGGTTAGACAATTGTACAGAATCGCATTCATAACGTTTGCGAATTTAAATGGTTAAGACAATGTTTAGCTTCTCAATGTACAAGTAATCGCCATCGCGAGCACAGATCTGATGTTGCACGACCATCCCCTGTATTCAAGTCCGCGATAGCTACGTGATAATTAAGTGTTCGGTGGAAAACCAGTACACTGTATACAGAGATATTACGCAAAGGTGTCCATTGGTCCTGCAACACTGCCGAAAGGTCAGACGGTGGTTATTACCGCCCAAGATACTTAATTAACTTTACTTTACATCTTTCATACCCTATCTTCTTTTCATTTCCTGATTTCTTTTAATCTTCCAGTTGCCTACCAGGCTTATCCTAACACGCAATAGTCTGCTTTGTACTCAGGAAGTCTTTGTAAGCATAAATATATCTGCCATTCCTATGGGCATCCCTCGTAATGACCTCCGCCGTGCAACTCCCCCTGCAGCGAGAGTATGTAATGGAAGATACGCACTCGGCGGGAGTTTAATGGGAGTGATATTGCCTAAATGATTTCAACCCAAATCCCTATTACCGACTTCCAGTAAACCTCAAGGGTCTCTTTATATTACAGCCAAAGAGGCTTCTATTGGTAAAGGGATGATATGATACAGAATGGTGAGATGATAGGTACTTTTATTATATCTCGGTAAGTCAGGTAGCATGGAAGTGTATTAGCGCCACAGTTTGGACATGTTCCATCCTTCTATGTAGAAGATTATGATCCGTGAATGAAGAAGTACTGACCCTACGATCGCTAGCGTGGTGGACTAACTGCGTTTGCTTGCAATCTCTACCCTCTTTTAAGTTTGTGTTGTTGGTTGATGTTTACTATTTTAGATGCTCCCTAACTAATGCTAGAATACAGCTATGTGATAGAGTTTTGACTGCCCTTCGACAGCAGAATTGAATACTGTATAAATATATTTGGTATTGAGTGAGTGAGTGAGTGAGTTTGGTTTTACGCCGCACTCAGCAATGTTTGGTATTGATTTATGGTGTTCTCTCGTCTGGATCCGTTTGAAATATTGCATTTTCAGCGACTCACTGATTCGACGTACTTTCAGTTCAAAACAGTCACACCGTTAACTGTTGCCCTCTAGTTACTTGGCCATTCCCATGCCAAAAGACGTGTTGCTCCCCGACCTGGTGCCGGCATCTACGGGATGAAATAATATAAGGACTTGTCGGTTTGAGTCAGTACACTCATTCTGTTGGGGTGTTCATGCCAAACTGGGGTTATCCGTGCTATTGTGGAGTATCCTTGCGAAAAAGAGGCATCATATTACATGGGGTGTAACCCGGCATAACCTGGTTTCGTACAAGTTCTCTGTCTCTGTCTGTCTGTCTGTCTCTCTCTCTCTCTGTCTCTCTCTCTCTCTCTCATACACACACACACATGTGGAATCGCGTAATCTCCTAGTTCTGATTTCAGCAATATCACACGTGTAAGCATGTGTTTATGGATACCATTTTAGCAAGAACCATATCGCCTCAACCACAGCTGTACACTGGACGAAGCTATACCTGTTGTCTGGATCGTTACATATCGCCCTGCATGGATATTAAATTGAATCCCATCTGTGCTGACTGAATAGTGACAAAATAATATATCTACCCATTGAGTGTCCGTATCACTGAATAATCTCTTGTGTAGAATTGGGGAAACGGATTTCATTTTCTAGTGAAAGATTACATGTAATGTACATACATTCGCTGTACACGTCATCTTTATATAATTAGTGTCTTTACTCTTGCAACTTTAATTTGTACTACCAATATGCGAAATTACTACTTTTACAATAAGTACTGAATGAGAGATAGAAAGAATATAATTATGAAGACTTTGGTTGAACAGCCTTCAGTTTGCCCATCATCGCAGAAAACGATGAACGTCTTTTTGTGCACGAACCCATGGAGTTGACTACTCTCACTAAGATAGTATATGAACAGCACGTGACCAAATAGATGAGAACCGCATGTCGATGTCCTTGAATCGGGATCTGCGTACCTTACAGCATATATGTAAGGTTGTGTAGTGTTTAGAAGTGCAAGTTCAGTACAGAAGCGGGTCATGTCTGACGTGGTGGTGTCGGTGAAGATTCTCCAGCACTGTAAATATAATTCAGTCTATACCAGAGTGGAAGTGATAAATCTTACTCCTGATTGCCTGGGTCAGGGTAACGATTTCATATCATTGTAAACACACACGAGTCATTTCAATCAAACGTCCAGCTCCAGACGATTCCAGCGATCCAATCATCGCATCCCAAGAATATTGATCTTTGTTCATGGAATCGGCGAAGGGTTTGTCTGGTCCAGATTCGGTTATTTGTTGATCGTCATGACAAAGCCTTGTGATTGTACGTCGCAATCATTCCCTGACGTGAACATTTCACATCCAACAAATTACCTGTCTTTTTAATGGAACACTATGATGGCGGGTCTTCTCCCCCTTGAACCTGAAACTTCACTTTCTGGCGTCTCGTCTGTTCGGCTCAATATACTGAACACTGCAAAACAAAGATGATGAAGGTGAATTAGGAGCAAACCTCAGCTGAAAGGAATGTATATATTCGTCTTCAAATATACTTGCCTCTTGGTCAAACCATGAATAAGGCACCAAGTCCATCTTCTGTCATTGATTATGACATTTGAGGCAACATTATGTGTGAGTAAAAAAGTATGCTTAATTGGAAAAACCATCAGCATAACTGTTCCTGAGACGTCATGTCTAGATGCAGAGAAGTTAAAGTCTTGTAAAGACCCGCCCCATCATTGTCGTCCATGAAGACAAGTCCTGTGTTCATAAGATGGTCAATGGAAACAATGCTGGGATGTCAGTGAAGTACAGATGTCCATTCAGATTTCCTTTGATATTCATCCCACGACCAACCCAAATTTCAAGTGAACTTGACAGCAAGCTGGCACTGCTATAACAAAAGCTATAACATACCCGACCGATTTTAAGCAATTTCGGACTGTACTGTTTAACAAACGACGATGTGGAAGCCATGAGCGTCTTGTCAGTCAGATAAATGATCTCAGGTTTACAAGGCCCGGTATTTGCTTATCAAAATAACATTAATTTATTGTCCACGTTATGGAGCTGTTACCCCTAACGCTCGCCCTTCATTATGTCTAGTCATTAAGTCTACATCTTAAACCAGTGTATGGCGAACCCGAGTGGTCAAAATTAACATACAAAGAGAGTGAAATCAAATATGTTGAGTTACTCCTTTCCATGTGTATACATGAAACAGCTATGTCCCATTATGAAACTCAGAACATCTTTCAGATCTTCTCCAAGGTCAGCGAGAGAACTATAAGTTGAGTGTGAAATAGATAATATTGTTCCTCCGTGACTCATGAAGAAAGGTAAAACAAGACAAAGCTGAACCAGCGCTTTCTTGTAAGGACACATAATTCTTTAGTTCGGCAATAGACGGTGATGAAGTTACAGCAGAAAAAGATCCCAGAGGTATTTTGGCGGTCAGACAAAAAGGATTTCGGTTGTAATAATGGATGCAGTAGCAGAGAATAGTAATTGCAAGATCGTGCAGCAGTAAAAACCGTACCTTTGATTACATCCTCCCGCTGCGGGCGGAATTCCTCAACAGAGGCCTTTATAAAAGGTATCTTGTTGATCGACAGATTCAATAATGCATACAAACACCTCCAGGGGTACAAAGAGAGTTTTGTGTGTCTCGTTAAGCATGGTAGTTACTGTGGGGCTTGTAGGATCTCGGGATTGGGTATAGACAATAACATGCAGCTTTTTGCGGCCTTGAAGAGTTGGCAGGTCCAGGAACACTAGAAGTATTACCTTCAGTAGAACTTGTTCGTCTTCCCTTATTCATCACTTTGTTAAGTCAGGCACAGCTATGCAGGGTGGTGAATATGTTACACGAACAAGAGTGACTGATTGCGCCAGCGAATGTGCTTCAGCATTTTTAATTCCACAACACAGTGAACACATTCTCGTCAAATTACATGCAATAAAACCGTATATTGGTTACACGTACTTGGGTTGTCAGATTGGATGTGAAGAGGTCATCATGCGAAGATGTCGCATTGGCCATAGGAGATAAACTCATGAATACCTATTGAAGGGTGAGGATTCTCCGTTTTGTCTTGCTTGACTTTGTTGAATGCTCCATCACAAGGGATAATTATTTTACAGCACGAACTATAAAGGATCTTTTTAATAATGTTAGTTCTCATTTAATTATTACACATTTAAAAGAATTAGATTAGTATATATATTAAATTTGTATATAGGTACATATTTCATGTTTGGATGTTGAATTAGTAACTAAGATTGTTAGTGGATGTATCCCTGAAGGGGGTTAAAGTATCGTAAAATTATTGCCCCCCTTGAGAGGCTAAATAAGTAACAAAACTTTCAAAGTCAAATTTAAACGTACCAATTTTTTCAAACGTAGTAGGTCTGTTATTTTCAAAATTCGACTAAATTCTCCCACAAACGCCAGTAGCTGAAGGGGTGATGTAAATCCAGCTAGGGTCCATGCAGGTAGCAAAGTCCCCATGTTCCCTAGTATGGTGATCTACCTTGTGTTGCTGGCGGTCTATAGCCTATTTATATACTATGGCTTGTCCAAATTGTGCTGTTAATTTGAACTTCATATGATAGTTTTCGAATTGTGATACTCCTGTGATTTTACCATACTTTGACGACGGGTTTCTATAATGCGCACATATTCTTTATAACCATGTTTGTTCTTGTCATGATGTGGCTGAAATATTGACGACGTGACTTTAAATAGTAATACACGGAAACGTCCAAGTGCCACAGCCTGAATTTTTCTATCTCCTAATTAGGACTTAATATCTCCTAATTAGTACATGTTATCTCCTAAACAGGACTTACTATGTCCTAATTAGGACTTATTAGAGTTTAAAGGTTTGTACTGGTTGCCTTCGTTGTCTCAACCTTGATTGGAGCAGCGTTTTCAATTGGCATTGGTTTTCATATGTCCGTGTCATCACTGTATTGGGATTTTTGAGAGGCATTTAGAAGTTGCTGAACCATCTTGCTCCGATCCAGTACACACCTCTAAACTCTAATAAGTACAAATGAGGAGATACTAAGTCCTAATTAGGAGATACTAGGTGTTAAGTAGGAAATATTAAGTACTGGTTAGGAAATATTAAGTCCTCATTTGGAGATAAAAAAGAATTTAGGCTGTGGCACTAGGACGTTTCCTTCACCAATTTCACCAATGGCTGAAGGGATGGTGTAAATCCAGTTAGGGTAAATACAGGTAGCCAAGGTACAGTAAGTCTCCTTGATCCATAGTCACCCCATGGAACCATTGCAGTGATCGCGTGCTTGTTTTGATGGTGAATGTAAGATCGGTGTTAAAACATCTAGTCACCATTTGCGAAACACGAACAGTATGGTGGAAAACTATTCGCATTTCACGAATGCACAGGCTGTGGCATGGTGGTTATTGATAGAAAGTTGCTAGGTTAAATATGAGAGAAGCAGTCGTCGATTATCGGCAGGACATTTCTTTTTACATAGATATATATCAAGTTTATTTTATAATGGTTTGATTTTACAGCATTTCTATAAGCCGATAATGTCAATAATACACTTTTCCACATATATATGTCTTTGCCCTACTGAGTGCATAATATCATTTTATCTGTCTAAATGTGGTCGTGCAGTGATCGGGGTACAATGACGGTACACTGTGCTTGCACTGATCGTATTTTATCTTGCAGTGATCGGTATCGTGCAGTCTTTTCAAATATGCGCATGGACTGTATGCAAGAGAAGATGAATGAAATACACCGTTTGGATCTAAGCTTTTTCGGCATTGAATCAGAAATTAATTGTGCGAGAAAGGACGGAGACGGCACAGCACAGGTTAATGACAAAATGACTTTCTCGGCACGTGTGCACGTGCCTTGCGAACACCTGGGGGACGCTTTTTCTGCACTCCGCCGTTCTAACAAACTGTAAACTGTGTGACTACTTTAATGACACTTTTTATATTTAGGACAAGAATTCTTCAAAGTCCTCACACAGATGGTATGATGGTTTGATTATGATCAGTGTTTCATTGAGAATGCAATGCTTAATAGTTTCCAAGTTAGGTTGCAATTCATCGTCCTCTTTTGAGCCAAATGGACTATAGTCGTCATAAATAAAGGGTCAAACGATATATTCCCTAACACAAGCTTAGAAACGTTTCTTAGAAATGATAGAACTAAGAGTGTCATCATAATGTTTATTACCATTCTTCACACCAGATGTCGCTTTCTGACTGGCTGAGCGCTTTTCTGATATTTTCAATCTACCTCGCTTATAATCGAGTAACATTGTCTATGTACCCCGCCGCTGGGTACAAACTCATTTGATACTTCGTTGTAGTAATTCTTTATCTCGAGTTACAATAAATCACGTATGACATACGGAAATATATGTTGCGAATGCCATGGAAGTAGATAACTCTAAATTTGGTTTTCTTGACAAATTCTAGCAATGGCTGCAAAAAGATTATGTGCATGCTAAAATGTGGCTACATGGGTAGGGGAGAGGAGATGCAACCGATGCCTTGTCTGTCTGTCCTCTACCGACCACCATGGACGAACAAATTGAATTTGCTTTCATCTGTGAAAAGCACACCAGACCACTGGCCATGATGTCTACTCCATCTCCACCGCGCTTGCCTGTGACGTGGTGGTAGTGGTGGACGAAATGCAAGTCGCCTACAAGAGCCCGGCTGCCTTTAAACGTCAACGACCGGTGCTCCTGGATAACCTTTACACTGTTAACATTGAAGTGTTCTGTTGGAAGATCTGCTGCGTTAAGGAATCGGTTTCATAACGCAGCGTTATCGTGTGGCTATCATCTAAGACTGAGTTTGACCAGGCCTGTGGTCTGACCCTAGCCTCTCTCACAGTCCCTGAACCACATTATTTTCCTTACATCCTAGTCTCCCTGCAATGCTAAAGTCCTAAATAAAGCAAGTCTAGATGTCCCTAGGTTTAGGATGTCTGATCTCCCTGGGGCTCCTTGTCAATTGAAAATAGGTTTGTTGGTTGCCATCAACATTATAATTATCTATTCAGAGACTAGGGATTAGTTTTGGTCTGACACCTTTCAGTAGGTGTCAACAAATGGATTTCCATATCCACATTTTTATGTGCCATTTAAAATATAAGGTATCGGACATCAAAGAACTAAATGTGTTTCTCCATACTGTTAAGAAGATTTGTAAAAAGTCCAGTTGTATGTGTTTGAATCAAAAACGAAGATTTTTACAAATTTGGAGAATTGTTGTGACTAATAGCTTGGCCCATCATTAATGACGCTAGCAGACTTGGGGGTGAATTTAGCCTTCCTTCAACACCGATACTGTGGTCCTAATTAGGCACTCTTCACGCCGAATACCCGGGTTCTATTTCCCACATTGGTACAAGGTGTGAAGCCCATTTCTGGTTTCCCCCACAGGAAATTGCTGGAATGTCGCCAAGGGCGTAAAACTAAATTCACAATACGGGTATAGGTGATACTAATGACGTGTAACTCCATTAATGTATTTGGAACTGCAAATATCCCTGAATACGTCTTATGAAAATTATACAGTGAATAATAAAATAGTACAAAAAGTACGAATTGTTCTCTTTACAGTCTCACATGACACACCGATTGATTGTATTTACTTCACATCTTGGAAACCTTCCCCGTCTACATGTTTGTCTGTGTGGTGACCACTGATCAGATCTCTGTGAGCAGTGAGGATGTTAATGGAAAGTGGGAGTAGGATGACATCACTGATCAATTTTCTCACTTTGGCGATACATCCACGTGCCTCTGGTTCGGTTTCTTGTTTCGGGGGCTAGCTGTGGCTTAAGGTACTATGGGTAGACGGGTATTGCCTTTTGTGTACCCTCAAGTTGGCTTCATGTACATTGTCGTGCGTGTGCTCTTGGTAAATATGGATAATTGTCTTTGTTTTTATTTAGTGTTATGGTCATTTCTCTATTTTCTCTATAACTCTTCGTATTGCTGCACACAGTGATTCACAGCTGTAGAAAAGTCATCCATAGAAGGGCAATATCCACACCTAACCCCTCATTCATGTTGCTAAGTCTTAAACTGATCGAAAATATATTTTGTTACATCGAAACACCAACTTCTTTAATATTTTCGATAAACTTGATAAACGTCGAAAAGAAAAAGTGTACAGACTGCATATTTCAAATTTCCCATCACTTAATTATGTGTTCACTGTGCACCCGCGATCACTTCACTAAATATCATGTTTACATTTTGTGCAATAACCTCCTCAGTTTTGACCTAAATGACTTCCTCTTTCCACAGAGGGTACTACAGGTGATACCTATTAACTCTGTATGTCATGCCTAGGAAAAATGGAAATATATTTGAAAGACATGTTGTGCCGATAATTGACGATTGCTTTCTTCATATGTAACCTAGCAACTTGAAACTTTCTATATATCACCATCAGAACCGGTGCATCATGTTAATATTGAAATGATATTGCTTGTGTTTCGCAAATGGTGACTCGATTTTTAACACCGATCTTACAGTCGCCACCAAACATACACACGATAGTTACTTTGGGGTAAGTTTCGATAGTTACTTTGGGGTAAGTATGTTTTATTCGAAAAGGTATTTACTTACAGCTAAACTGCTCGATTAACGTCACTTTCACTTGAAAGTAATCATTTAACAAAACTATGAAATGGAACTTGAATATTTGAAGAAGGCGTTAAATCAATGCAGCTTGTCCCATATAAATTACTTATGAATAATTAGTGATGATTCTTTGTAGATGTCCTGTTTCGTGTTTCTCCAGTGTCGTTGTGGTGTCGATATTGCCGCAGTCTTACAAGAAGCAGTACCTAAAACTGAAGAAAAATGTCTAGCCTGTTTTTCATTTGCAATCGCTGAACATATGACACCATGGCAATCAAAAGAAGATGTACAAGTGTTTCCTGTTGACGAAGTGTCCACGCTACATCATGAAGTCTCTTGGCGATCTATAACCAGGTTGTATATAGTACTGACCAACTAGTGCTATTTGTTTGATCTTCCCCTGCTAGTTTTATATTGTAACTGTGATATTCTACTTGTTGTACTGTTCTTCTTCGAGAGGTTTGTCACAATCCAAATACATTCCTTTTCTATGTCAAATATGTTCTCGTCACGATATGGCTGCAATAGTGCCGATTTGACGTTAGTACTCGGTGAGTTTCTAAATCACCTAGCGGCGTCTTGGCTGCAAGAAAACAATCTGATTACTATTGATATGACCGTCATTATTAAAGTGAACTCGTATTTTGCACCGAACACACTCAATGCTTGTGTTGATAGTATCGTTTATCAGAAACATTTGTACAGTTTATATACATATGTCTACAATATTGTCACCTGCACAAACTATTGAATGCCCACTATTGACTAAAGTGACCATGCACAACAATCCTCCAAAATCACCAACTCGTGCCTTCAAACCGGAGGAGAAACGCCATTTTGGTTAGGTTTAAATTAGTTCCGTTTAATGACACTCCAGTCGAGCAGTTATCGGTACTCATTACTATAATCCAGTCCAAATACATCTTGCCTATTACTCACCGTATGAAAGTAAAATTTGCACGTCCTTTTGATTCCGTTGATTAACAACCGTATTTTCATTTAAAGGTAGAAGTGGTCAGAAAGAATGTAGAATTTCACGATGCTCTGGCTGCAGTTAATCTAAACGTCCTCAGATGCGGCGAAGTATATTTTTCGAGACATTGATTCAAGCAATATTTTTAACGCTACATGTACATATACACAGAACTATATATATAGAACCATCGAGGTTCAGATTAAACTTCAGCAAAAAAAATCCATCATAGCAATTCGAAGTTCACACAAAAAAGGGTATACAACATATCTGTAGGAATTGTGGAACTGGTCTCACTATCTCATCTGTTTACATGGCACTCCATTATGATCATTGACGTTTTTGTAAAGGTGGACAGCAATGAACTTCTTTTTTAGCAGCTGACACAGAACCTTGAAACATGACCCGAGGCTAAAGTTGGAGCTCGGGCGACCACGGTTTTGCTGCTGTAGAGTAGGCTATAAACGACAGTCTCGATTTCATGGGCTGGTGCGTTTTCGATTAGATGTAGAGATCAGATAGCACTTGATGGCGTGTTCACATTCACATATATGTCGAGGCATTGGTGAATGTGCCTGTATTCTCTGTTGTAAACATGGCGAGTAAATGTAATAGATATCCGTGAGTCAGTTTAACCAATGATGCCTTATTTATATTCAGGTCGATCTACGTTAAATCTACACGCACAAATTGCATGGTTCCTCAATAAAGCTTGGGAACAGAGTACCTATTCGAATGTTAGTAATTTGGAATGCGGTGACTAGCGTTGATACCCAGAACAATATCTTCTAGATTACCAGATAACAGCTCCATTTTTACAGCAGTAGCAAAAGTCATATTAACGGATCTTAAATATATTTAAAAATACCTTAAATATAAACAATATGTACCATTTTCTGACTCTCTGACTTTAAATTTAGTGCCTTTAGGCTATAAAAAGCGTCAAGTAAGTGCCCATTTTAAATAGAAAGTATATAAGGATCTAGCTAGTGACCAATATAACATGCTGACTGCAGTGTGGAGGCAGGAATCTCACAGATACCATTTACACCCGACAGTGGTGATCACTACTGTCGTGCAGGTAAAGGTTACACCCGACAGTGGTGATCACTACTGTCGTACAGGTAAAGGTTACATCCGACAGTGGTGATCACTACTGTCGTGCAGGTAAAGGTTACATCCGACAGTGGTGATCTCTACTGTCGTGCAGGTAAAGGTTACATCCGACAGTGGTGATCACTACTGTCGTGCAGGTAAAGGTTACACCCGACAGTGGTGATCACTACTGCCGTGCAGGTAAAGGTTACACCCGACAGTGGTGATCACTACTGTCGTGCAGGTAAAGGTTACATCCGACAGTGGTGATCACTACTGTCGTGCAGGTAACCGTTACACCCGACAGTGGTATAGGAAAGCTTGTGGTCACGAAACGGAACAGGAAAATATAATTTAGGGTAATTTTCCCATCTAAACAGGTTAATTTGAATAAAGCAAATCCCAATACAAATGTATACTTCACAACGACATTTGCTGTTTCCTTAAACAAGGACAAAATATATTTCATTTGCGCACACGCACCGAATATAACTATTACAAACTGAAATTGACGATAACAATTAACTACAGAGCAGTATTCTTTTCCAAAAAGTAGTGATTCTTTCCCAAATCCTTTCAACTAAAGACAGTGTTTCGCCTACCATTTTGAAATCGAAATTGACTTCGATGGGACAAGATGCTAAACTTTGACTCGGTAGTTGTGGTGCTAAGTCATAATATTAACCAAAACATTCATTTCAGAAACCATACATGAACACTGCAGTCGTTCACACTGCCTGAGTTCAATCATATTTTAGATGTCTCATATCCTCCGTTTGACAATGTTACATAATGCTTAACACCCCCAAAACATTTGTCGCTGGTACTGGCAATAGTATCATAATTACACGTGTGTGTGCAATATGCGATTCACTAGGATTGCTGTGTTAGATATGCAACTAACACATGGCTCAAAGGTAGTTTTATCTTGATTGGAAATACTTGCAATTTCTCCTCAAATTCGGTTTTAACTAAACGTATCCTTTGTGTTTTTTTTTATTCAGTGCAAACAGCTCGGTTTTAGGACATATCTGCCGTCAAGGATTGAAGGGCAGTTCGATAATCATCATGCATGTACCACGATCCCGCCTTTGGCATTTATACAGAGATTAGTAATGGAATAAAAAGCAGTTATTACATAGAAAGTGAAATTTCCATTAAAACATTTGATAAAGATGCTTTATTTCAGTGATCAGTTCATAATTCATCCACCGTTGTTTGGAAACACCTTTACGCCCACTGGATCCAGGATTGGCTCTCCTGATGCGTTTATACATTCAAGTCATCATCGCAATTACCATTTGTTTATCGCAAGGTGGTGTTTTACAAGTTAAAAAAGAAGGTTAAACCCGAAATTCGTACTTACAGAACTATGAGCACTAACCAAGTGCGATCAATGATTGATTCACACATTTCATGTATATTAAGCTCACGTTTTCGCAAACACGGGTATCATTACGATCTGACAGTGTTTTATGAGAAATCACGACATGGAAATGGATTAGATCGTTCATATTAATTAACGATCTCAAACATGCAGTTCAGAATATACGATGAGCATGTATTGTGAATCACATACCAATAAGATTACATTAGTTCTAAGGAAGGTAGGCGTATCATACAACGGCGGTAGCACGTAAGTAAGGCTTACACAACGCTGTCTATTTTATTTTGTTTCTTGTTTGCGATTCATTTGAAAATGGATGAAACGCCTGGTGTGATGCAGGTCTTTTTGCAATGGTAACTGGTGTGAAATCCAGAAAGATGAGTATGGCGCTGACAATTGTATATGTCAGGGGAGAAAAGGTTTCAAAAACCAAGATCATTGCTTTTTGAGTGGCTTGAGGACCTAGGGGAAATTGGTAAGGTGTGTCCAAACTGAAGACATGCATGAATCACCAGTGACCATGGATGGACGTCTGTGCCATGTTGTATTTGTAATACGTCATTTCGGCTGTTGTCACATACAGTGATGGTACTGGCATAGTTCTCAAAACTCCTAAAAACAAACCTCACACAATTATGAATGGAGTTCAACATCTTGAGGAGAGGTATTCAACAATGACATACCTTTATCGTCAAACATTGACTGCAAATCCTTTCCATATGAGTGCTTAACTTATATTCAAAGCGAAATTAACGCACGATATGGCGGGGGCATATTACGTTGTGGATATATTAGAATCAGCTTGGTATTTTGTTAATAAAATAGTTTCGTTCATCTTAACTTATAGAAATCATAATTACATGTATTATTATATAATGAGGAAACCGATGAACACTGAAAGAAACTACTTTTCATGATTGTATGTAATCTCAGTATGAAACGAAACTGCTCATTTTGAGGACTAAATGGCGATATGGTGGGGGCATATTACTTTGTGGATATATTAGAATCAGCTTGGTATTTTGTTAGTAAAATAGTTTCGTTCATCTTAACTTATAGAAATCATAATTACATGTATTATTATATATTGAGGGAACCAATGAACACTGAAAGAAACTACTTTTCATGATTGTATGTAATATCAGTATGAAACGAAACTGCTCATTTTGAGGACTACTATCAAATCATCTTAGGTGTTTCTTTTACATAAATTTGTAAACAGTAAGCCAATATATTGTGTGGGTACTCTTGTTCGCCTTTCGTAAGTGTTATTATTGCTATAGTTATCAACATTGCTTCATTCTCACAAAACACATTCAACACAATTTCGTAACTGAAGAGTAATGGCTCGTCTGTTTTCTTTCTTTTCAAAGTAACCATCTCTGAACAATTGTGGCCATGGTAATCAAAAGAAAAAGTACAAGTCTTTTCTAGCTTCCAAGCTACTCCGTGGTTTCTTTATCATCGTGCATCATCTATGCTGCAATAACAATTTTTTTAATTATTGAACTACTAGGCTTATCTGTCTTTCGATGGCAGAAGTTATAAATTATTATTATTGATATAGTTCTCGTCACGATATGGCTGCAATACTGCCGATGTGACGCTAAATATTTATTCACTCACAAGCCTTATCGTCATGGTTATTACGACATTTTTACGACCATAGCTACAGAAAGTAAACCTTACACTCTGAACTATGTGTCTAGAATTAGTCAACTTGGATCGGTGCGAACAGGGATAACAAAAGGGTATATGTGGACTGTACATATATGTAATGCGATACGGGTAAAGCAAAAGTGACACTGTGTATAGACATGTAGTCCCTACCAACCTCCCCAAACCATTATTACAGAAACACCTTAGTGGATGTAACCACTACTATCATTACAAAAGTTATACTAAAATGACCCCCAGTTACGTTCCTATTACACAGTTACGAACATGTTGAATTTATTTGCTAATTACTTCTTTACTGTGGTAGGCAAAGCTTCAAACATACTGTATATATTCTGTAATATTGACACTTGCACACGAAATGCACCATGATCAACCAAATCAGTGCAGATAAAATCCAAAGGACGCATTTCCGTTTATCAATCGCTCTCAGCTCGATTTCAAGTTATCCAGTACATTCTGCTTTTCGATTTCATGTTACTTTCTAATGAATGGTTCATTATCTCACAATGTTTTGCATATGTTCTATAATTTAGAAGGTCCGTTTGTACACCTGCCCATGGCTCTCTATCCATATGGAGCTAATGGTGTTCTCTACCGGGTGTCACTCTATCAGAGTACTCACATGCTCAGGGTCATCGATCTTGCTTTCTGATAACCCACTGGCAAAGGTAAACCTTCATCACAGTATATTAATGGTGAACGTCGAGCCAAAATTATTTGTGCTGATTAACCATCCTGAGAAATCGAAAAAGTGATGTCTTGCTCAGTTAATATTAATGTGCCTGTCGATTAGGATAACAACTGACATAAAGATGCCATCCGTTTATTTATATTAACTTTACGGTCCTCATCTCAAATATTGGTGCACGGTGCCAGTACAAATGCGCATTCCGTGTTACTCGTTTCCGTCCATATGAGTAAGTTCCCATGGTCCCTGGTCTGGTAGACACGTGAAGGTCCCGGGTAAGAATAGGCCTTCAACAACCTAAGCTTGCCATAAAAGGCCACCATGCTTGTCGTAAGAGGCGTGTAACGGGATCGGGTGGTCAGGCTCGCTGACTTGGTTGAGACATGTCATCGGTTCCCAATTGCGCAGATCGATGCACATGTTTTTGATCACTGAATTGTCTGGTCCATACTCGATTATTTACAGACCACCGCCACATAGCTGGAATATTGCTGAGTGCGGCATAAAACTAAAGTCACTCACCCCTCTGGTCTGGTATTTACGTTCAGTTGTTGGCGATCTATCGCCCATTACATGCTATATTTTCCTCATGAAATCATTTTCAGAGAGAGATGCTAGTTCTATTTCTGGATACTGTGATATTCTTGTTAGTTTTACTTCGTTGACGGATATTTTTTATTTACATGTGGCACCCGTCGCGAGCCACCTCCTCGTGGTGGGTGCTGGGTAACGCTAAGAGCTCGGCGACACCCCGGTAGTGGACCCGGGGGGATATTTGGTACACCAAGCCGTTTGCCGTGGGTTGCGGCCCGTGTCGGCGGAGGAAGGGATCCTAGTGGTTGAGGGCAATAGGAGCTTGCAACCGTGTTCCTGTTGCTGAATACACCACTTTGGCCCTGACTTCGCCTAGACGGGTGGTCGAATGGGCCCGGTTCGATCAATCGGCTGGTCATGCCAAGCCCTGTGCATGGAGTATTTTTATATTTATCAATGCACACATATCATTTGGAATTGTTGTAACTTTGGACTTGGCCTTATTATCTGAAACATTTTTGATTTTGAAATATGCTGTTCTGAAATTTGCATAGAGTCCTATGCCAGAAGGCGGTGTCTCATGGGCCAATCTGGTGGAATGATTAATCTTTTAATTCTTCTGCGGGAGTATATCATCCGGGTATCCTTGGTGCTGCAATCTGGAGGCCCGCTTGCTTTAGCATTGTCCTTGTGATACTCCGTGGTGGGTGGGGAGCTCGGATGATGAACCATATTACCTTAACCATGGCTTACGAAATACCACTAAAAAACAAAACGTCCACTTGATATTGGCCCTGTTGATACTGACCATAGACCGTCTGCATCGATTGAATATTGCCCACGTTTCATTGTGATTGAGACTCCTGACAAGACACCGTTAAACTGAACCCCTTTGCTGTATCCAAGGGTATTCAAGGTATTGCAGGGGATGTGAAGAACATTAGACGCTTGCGTTCGGGTGCCCTGCTAGTAGAGTGCGGGAAAAAGCAGCAAGCAACTAATTTGCTGAACATTATATCTTTCGTGGGCATTCCGGTCACGGTCTCTGCACGCAAAACCTTGAACTCCAGCAAAGGTATCGACAGAGATCGAGACCGATTGTTTGATGATATGTCGGATCTTGATATAGGATCTGAAATGAAGGATCAAGGTGTACTCTACATCAAGCGCTTTTCAACTCGGAGAAACAGTGAAACCATCAAAACGAACACGTATCTGTGTACTTTTTCATGTCCTAATGCTCCTAAATCAGTGAAGGCAGGCTACTGTAACATTCCAGTTGATATATACATCCCCAACCCGCTAAGGTGTTTTAAATGCCAGAAATATGGACACGGTGTAAATACTTGCACATTGTCTGTTGTGTGTGCTCACTGTGGTGAGAAGACACACACAACAGAAGATTGTGCCAGTGATTATAAAAAATGCACCAATTGCTCAGGCGACCATTCTTCATTTTCTAAACAGTGTCCTATTTGGAAAGACCAAATGGAGATCAATAAAATAAAATTTACACAAAATATCTCTTTTTCCGAGGACAAAAACTGGTAAAGAGATCTGAACTTTCAGAAAGTTATGCTACAGTAGCAAAAACATCATCGAGGTCTAGCTCTTAAACAACATCAACCACAGGCTGCCTAACTACCTTGACTTGGGTAAATTGCGATTCTCCACAGCTTTTGTACCCTGCTATATCATCACAGACTGAGGAATCACTTCCTAGTACCTCAAAGTCGTCTTCTGGTCACAAATCATCATCATGATCTCAGTGACATTTAAAGTCTCAATCGACAGCTGATAGTCAACAACCGGTGAAAAGTAAACCGAAGCCAAAGCCTGATGCTTCAAAACAACACGGTGGCAGAGCTCCTAAGGGGTCACAAAATAAGATTCAATTGTTTAATAAATATGGGTCTCTTGAAGACATGGACGTTTCTGAAAACGTCCATTCTAGGGCACATAGCTTGTCGCCCTCCAAAAAAGTGCGGGGTAGATCCCCAATAAATCCCCCCCCCCCCAAAGATAGTTTATTCCAATAATATTCTACAGTGGAACTGCAGAGGATTGAGGACTAATTTACCTGAATTACAGCTATAAGTCCAAGATTTTAGACCTTCAGCGATATGTCTCCAAGAGACATATTTAAAACAAACAGATACATTTGACCTTCGTCACTTTTATGTTTAGCATTGTTTTTCACCTCCGGGTGATAGAGCCACTGGCGGTTCATCCGTTCTAGTCAGACAAAACGTTATTCAAAGCCCTGTTTCACTTAATACAAATATCCAGGCTGTTGCAGTGAGAATTACTTTACATGTAGCGTTTACGCTATGCTCACTCTATATTTCGCCATCTTCGACGTTTGCAAAAACTGATCTTCAAGCAATATTTATGACCAACTCCCTAAGCCCTGCATTATAATAGGAGATTTAAATGGGCACAACCCACTCTGGGGTAGTGTAACTACAAACGCTAAAGGTAAGTTCTTGGAGGACTTTTGTTCTGACAATGATTTATATATTTATAATGATGGTTCCAACACATATTTACACCCTGGTACAGGGACCTATTCTGCTCTTGACTTGTCATTGACAAATTCAGAACTACTAAATGAATTCGAATTCCACGATGACCTCTGTGGAAGTGACCATTTTCCTACTGTATTAAAAGCTGTAACTCCATCTGATGTTCCTCCATCGAGACGAAATTTTAAAAAGGCTAACTGGGCTTTATATGAAACACTGTGTGCTGAAAAACGTAAACCTGAACGTTTTATTGACGTTGCCGATGCTATTAAATGCTTTTCTGATGAACTGAATTCCATAGCTGATGAGTGTATGCCAAATTCCTCTGTAGTTGCACACATAAGAAAACCATTGTTCAACGATGAGTGCAAACAAGCTAGGAAGGCAAGGAAAAAAGCAGAACATTATTTCCGTCGCCATCCCATGGTGCATAATTCAAATAAATTTAAAATTTTCAATGCTAAAGTACGGCGTACTTTTAAACAGAACAAACGCCAATCTTGGCAAAATAATGTATCCAAAATAAATTATCGGACACTCATGTCCAAGGTATGGAACATGGTCCAGAAAATCAAAGGTAAAGGTACTAAATCTACAGTCCGTACTAAATCAGATATTGCTAATAAACTAGGTGAAACCCTTGCTAATCACTCTTGCTCTTCAAATTATGTACCAAAATTTCAGCAATATCAAAAACAAGAAGAGAGGAAAACTGTTAATTTCAATTCTGATAATGGGGAAGATTATAATGAAACGTTTTCTATTCATAAACTACATACTGCTCTTGATCAAGCTCATGACACTGCTACAGGAGCTGATAACATACATTATCAACTCCTGAAGCACTTACCAGAATCCTGCCTGGAAACTCTCATAAATATTTTTGATGATATTTGGACATCGGGTAGCTTTCCTCCATCATGGCGTGACGCCATAGTAGTACCAATACCTAAACCTGGACGTGATCATACTGATCCATCCAATTATCGTCCGATTTTATTAACTAGCTGTGTTTGCAAGACCATGGAACGCATGATAAATAATGGACTTGTTTGGTACTTGGAAACAAATAATCTCATAACAGATATACAATGTGGTTTCCGTAAAAACAGAAGTACTGTTGATCACCTTGTGCGACTGGAATCATTTGTTAAAAACGCACTAATTAACAAACAACACACTGTGTATCTTTTTTGATCTTGAAAAAGCATATGACACTACTTGGAAATATGGCATTTTAAGAGATTTACATGACTTCGGGTTGCGAGGTCGTTTGCCTGAATTTATAGCCACGTTCCAGGTTCGTGTGGGTTCTACCCTGTCTGATCATTACAATCAGGATCAGGGTGTTCCACAAGGCAGTATTTTGTCTGTCACTCTTTTTAGCATCAAGATCAACAATTTATCTAAAGTTTTAAACGATTCAATTGATGGATCGTTATTTGTGGATGATTTTAATATTTCTTGTCGTGGTAAAAATATGCATACCATTGAACAGCAATTGCAGTTGTGTTTAAAGAAGAAAAATAAATGGTGTCTTGAAAATGGCTTTAAATTTTCTAAATCAAAAACTAACTGCATACATTTTTGTCGTAAATAAAAACCACATAACGACCCTGAACTGTCTCTAGATGGCACGCCGATTAAAGTTGTGAAGGAAGCCAAGTTCTTTCGTCTAATCTTTGATTCACACTTAAAGCTTTTACCGCATTTTAAATCACTTAAAACTAAATGTCTGAAAGCACTTGACTTATTGAAAGTGGTGTCAAATTCTAAATGGGGAGGGGATCAAGCTACCCTTCTCCATCTATATCGATCACTCGTACGTTCTAAACTTGCTTATGGCTCCATCGTATATGGTGGAGCCTGCAAAAGCAATCTTAAACTTCTTGATTCTGTCCACCACCAAGGTTTAAGACTTTGTCTTGGGTCTTTGCGAATTTCACCTATTGACAGTGTTTACGTTGAGGCCGATGAACCATCTCTTGCACAACGCCGTATCAAATTATCTTTACAATATATCACAAAACTATACTCTAACGAATCTAACCCTGCATATAACTGTGTCTTCACTCCTTTTCATGAGGATATCTATAGCAAATTTCCTTCTCTTGTTCCCTCCCTTGAGCTCAGAATAAAACCGTTTATTGCTGCTGCTGGTATTGAGCTGGACAATATAGCTCCTTACCGTCTTCTTTCCTCTCCCCCTTGGCAGTTGGTTAGACCACAGGTTGACCTAAGATTAACTACATTTAAAAAATCAGAAACGAATGAATTACAGTATAAACAAGAATATACTCAATTGAAACATACATATGACAATTACAAATCCTTATTTACAGATGGGTCCAAGGACGGTGGCGCAGTTGCTTGTGTTACTGTCATTGGATCCAGAACAATATCTTCTAGATTACCAGACAATAGTTCTATTTTTACAGCAGAAGGTAACGCCATATTAACAGCTCTTATATATATTCAAAGACACCCTAAACGTAAACAGTATATCATATATTCCGACTCTCTTTCTTGCCTTCACGCTATTAAAAATATTTCTTGTAAACATCCACTTTTAATTGAAATTATTGAACTGTATAATACTCTTGCTACTGGCCAATATGACATCGTCTTTTGTTGGTTACCCAGTCACGTAGGTATTTCTGGGAATGTGATGGCCGATCTTGCTGCAAAAGCAGCACTCAACAAATCTGTGACACCACTTCTTCTTCCATATTCAGATTACAAAGCTTGCATTAGAACGTATATCCGTGATCTGATGCAGAAGAAGTGGGACACTCAAGAAGGTATCAATAAATTACATGAAATAAAACCGTATATTTGTTACACCTACTTGGGTTGTCAGTCCAGATTTGAGGAGGTCATCATGCGACGATGTCGTATTGGCCATACAAGATATACCCATAAGTATCTGTTAAAAGGTGAGGATCCTCCAGTTTGTATCCCTTGTGATGAGAGAGTCACGGTCAAGCATATTCTGCTTGACTGTTTTGAATTCTCCATCAGAAGGGATAAATATTTCAATGTTAAAACTGTTAAGGATCTTTTTAAAAACGTTAATTCTCATTTAATTATTTGTTTTTTAAAAGAAATTGATTTTTGATTGAATTTTGAATAATATGTTCTATAAATAGATTATTTTAAGTATTGCTAATTTAGATTTGTGACTTGCATTGTTAGTGGCTGTACCCTCAGAGGGGGTTGAAGTATTGTAAAATTATTGTCCTCCTGAGAGGGTACGTAAGTCCACAAACATTCAAAGTAAATTCTAAATTTCCAGGTTTTTAATCGTAGAATAAGTGTTTTTTATTGTATGGCTAGATCTCTCAAATTGCTGACGGCTGAGGGGATGATGTAAATCCAGCTAGGGTCCATGCAGGTAGCAAAAGTACTGTAAGTCCCCATGGCCCCTAGTATGGTGATCTACCTTCAGTTGTTAGCAATCTATAGCCCAGTTTTATATTGTATTGTCCTCTATAGATATTTTTTTAGGCATAGCTACTAGTTTTACATTCTTTCCTGTGATGTTCTAGTCTTTCGTCTTCAGGTTACTCATATATTCCATTTTCATGATATGTTCCCGTCACGATATGAAATATTGCAGATGTGACTGTAAATGTTAACTCATTAGCTCACAGTCCATACGAACATAAACTTTGTTCGTCAAGTGACATCTTTCATTGTATGATAAGTATTAAATTAAAAGTACAGAGTTTCAGTAGAAACTATTCACATTAATGTTTATCACTTTTCAATTAATGGCAAAATTGTTTCGTCAGAGGCGTCGAATTCTGAGTTTCGAAACATCAATTCAAGTAAATTTAATCCAGATTGTACTTCAACTCTACATGCACATATAACTATAACTATATATAACTATATAGAGTTATATATAGAGAGTTATATAGTTATATATATATATGTAGTTATATATAGTTATATATATATAACTATGTATATATAACTATATATAACTGTATAACGATATATAACTATAACTATATATAACTATATATATAACTATATATATAACTATATATAACTATATATAACTATATATATATATATATATATACCAAATCATAGAGTTTCTGATTAAACCACTGAAACCACATATGCATCACAGCTATTCCAATTTCAGTAATAAATGGGTATAGCTGATCTATTTTCGTAGGTCTTGCCATCTCATCTAGCCATTAGGTAATTTCACTTGGCCATTCATTAATTATCCAACTTGGCAAACATGAACCTCTAATTTAGCAGATTACAGAGGATCTTGCCACCTGACCCCAGACTTAAATTGGTGCTAGGGACATCACGGTTATTGGGCTGTAGTAGGCCATAAATGACAGCCTTGAACTGACGCGTTGATGAATTCGCGATTGGACGTACAGATCAAATAACAATGGCTGACTTGCCTTTATTCTCTGTTGTAAACATAATAAGTAAATACTTGGAAGTACAGATAATAAATATCAATGAGTCAGTTTGACTAGCAATAACTTTGTAATATTCATGCACACAATCAGTCTAGCTTGGCATGAACTGCAAGTTTGCTAAATATAATTTGGAATCAGTGGTCTTGCTGGCATATTGGTAATTCGGAAAGGGAAGACTAACGATGATCTGTTTTCAGCGATGACAGAGAGTGTGAACACACCAACCATATTTCAGCTGGACATGTAACATTAAAGAATAATGGATGTCCAGTGGATATTACCACTGCTGATACTGTTCATCACATGATATACCATCATACAATAGTACTTACTGAGACATTCAATCATTATGGTCCCTACAGGCCAGCTGCTTTGAGGACTTGAGCATGTTCGTAGTGAAAACTTGTCGCCTTATCACTTTCGGGACAATTTGAGTCGCTTAGTTGTAACTAGATGCCAGCCCTTGGGCGCAGTAGGCATACAGAATATTTTCCGGTGAAGGTGACGTAATCTGCTCAAAATTATCAATTAACTGAATGATTTGACATTTCTTTGCTTTGCTAGACATAGCTCTTAAAGCCAAATTCACTTCAAAGAGCGCCCCCCCCTCCCCCCCCCCCCCCACACACACACACACAAAGAAAGAAATAAAAAATAGAAATAAAAATATGATTCATCTTTAGTTTTTGTGTGCCCGGAATTCATACAAAGCACACGCAGCACACGTGGAGCAAGAGGATAGTGCATAATCATAAAAATTATAAATGATAGCCTCATTGTTATTTATTTATTTATTTATTTATTTATTTACTTGGGGTGGGGGGAGCATAGCTTTTTATCTCTCTTTGCAGCTATCCTCATATATGAGGGTTTATTCCGTCCCTTCATATGCCTTATGAAACTTTCTGAAGTATGATTCCAAAACATCTTCACTTACAGCATGACATGTTTTGCGAACATAGGTATATTTGCTTTGTCATCTTATTTGCCTCAGTTTGATTTTCCCGCCGTAGCAAATACGTGAAAAGCAAAACCATTGAGATATTGATTCGTTATTCTAATTGCACTGTACTCGAGCAATTCAAATAAATGTGGTTTTGATGCTTCATGCCATTTCAAGCAAACCGTAAGAATCATCTTTACAATCACTGTCCATTGTGGCCAAAGTGTTAGCCGATTACAGTTGTTAGTAATGATAAGGGTGATTCGCATTGATTACTTGGACATAGTTTGGGAACCGTCGGTGTCAGCAGCTACATATCAAATTACAATGTATTAGTATTTGATGTTTATTCCGATGTGATAATAATGCCTCTACTTTAGTATTATGTAAATATAGGACGCTAATCAGCATGTTGATCAGTTTTTGTAGGTGCCTATTCCCTGTGATGTTCTAGGACACTGAATGTCTTCATACGGATTTGCAAATATCCTCAGATGAGGTATGATTCCAAAATATCTATCCAAAAGACATGTTTTGCGAACCCAGATGTATTTACGTTCTCATTACATTTGCCTTTCATTTCATTTCATTTCCAGTGTAACAAATATATGAACAGCAAAGCCATTGACACACTGGGTTGCTTCTCTAATTGTATGTAATCAAACATATTGTTTGTGAAGACTTCATACGGATTATTCCGGAACAAGTACTGTTCAAGGACTTTGTTGATAAAGCTTTGTTGATATTCTCTGCCAAACCAGGATTACATTCAACGATAACGCGCATGGGTTAGTTTTGTCAGACAGATATTTACCAATGGCAAACACAAGTTGTATTGAATTATTGTCCTCCTGTGAGGGTATGTAACTCCCAAAACTTTCAAAGTCAAATTAAACTTATCACGATTTCTAACCGTAGTATTCTTGTTATTTGGCTAACATTTCTCAGATTCGCCAGCAATTGAAGGAATGGTGTAAATCCAACAAGGGTCCACACAGGTGGCAAAAGTACTGTAAGTGGCCATTGTCCCTGCTGTGGCGATCCATAGCCCGTTTTCATATTGTACCGTCCTCTATAGTTAAATCGCTTTTGATTCAATTACAGCTGGTTCTAAATATGTATCTCAATATCACAATATGGCTCAAATATTGCCGATGTGACTTAAAATCTTAACTACTTCACTCACTCACAAACTGCATTGTATCATTGACATTTTTTATGTAGTTGCACATATCTACATGGCACAATTGTAATATGTGTCTTTTATTTGTGTGCATCATTTACATTTCATGTTTGAAGTAATTGCTGTGTGAATAATGCACCTCTAATGTTAACCGACAACATGGCTTTAATTTTCACTTAAAAGATGACAATTAGCTTTCCATATTGTACATAAATCCTTCATAGAATGGTCTGGACATCTCAAGAAGTACCGAAAGTGAGAAACCTGATACATGAATTCTGATATCCACAAAAGGCTTTGAGCAGGATTTCGATTGCTGATTCGGTAATGTCTTCGTGTCGATCGCTCCAGCCAACATTGCTGAAAACGTGACTAAATTACCCTCAGCATAGCTACCTTTTGTGAATGCTGAAACTAGTGGTTTATACACACGCACCGCGATGGGGGAAGAATAGCACACAGTCCGTATGGCACAACGTGCTTGGTCTTTTTACATCAACTTATTTATTGGTCGAGTGGTCTGTAGAGCTGCCTGAAGTTCTTGGCGTGTGAAGCAGACCCTGTACACTTAACATTTGTGTGACATGCGTGCTCTCTGAGGCTATGTGCAGAACGATTCCAAATTAAAATGCATCTACAAAAGCTTCGTGAAGTACCCTCTGCATCACCAGATATACAAATGTGGTGGTCTGTGCGCTTACCAGAGCAGAAGGTTCTTAAACAATAACACTCTGACATTTTCAGTCAATTATATTGAGGACAATTTCATTTACTGATGACGTGGAGCTTTAGGAATGCTGTTATTGAAAGTTTTAGGCATGATCAATACACTTTACATTTGAATGGATTATATAGTAAGGGACGACTCAGTGTTCCATTCCTAAATCATATGGAAATGTCTCGCTTGCGTGTTTTATTAAAGATGTGTAACATCAGCATGACTAAATAATAGCAATGGTCAACAGGCACCGTAAAAGTATATGTTTTGTACTCTGTCGCATTCGTTAGAATCGAGACGTTTGATTTATAGTGTGCTGACTTCGACGAAATGCCACAGCAATATTTGTCCTGCAAGTTTTGACATTTTCTTTGTTCATTGAACAAACAGCCGCACAGTCCTGTCTCGCAATGCTGTCTTCAGTTGTCCGTATTCATTTCCTGAGTTATTTCCTGTCATATAAATTTTGTTTGGATTTCTCGGAGACAAAAACACGCGCTCATACAACATTAGCTTGGATATTGTTATGTTTAACTGTTAATGTCGCGTGTGGGGTTTTGTCTATAAACACGATAAACATATTTAGCACAAGGATTACAATAATAAATAATGGGGGCAATACCCTTACCATAACCTCATTAGGACATTTAGAAGAAGAACCATGATTTCCAGTTGAACCGGCAATTGCTTATTAGTATAAAAAAATAAGTCGCCGTGTGATCATGAAAAGGTGAGCGTCACCTGCACGGTGCATCGGTGGGACCCGTCACGTGTACATCTAAGGCACATGTTTATGATCATTGCATCTGAAAGATAGGAAACTTGCACAAGTGTATAAAATCCAATTGCAATGCAATGCAATGCAATGCAATGCAATGCAATGCAATGCAATGCAATGCAACGCAATAATTAGTTATTGTTTCAATAATAAATGTGTCTCAATTCACCTATTCAGTGCCTCACTGAGGAATACGTTGTTACATTCAGATGGTCCCCCAACGTTAAGCTGACAGGCTGTAAAGTAACTGGAATATTGTTAAACCAGCGCCAAGTCAGATGCTTACCAGTACACGTCGAGTAAAGTGATTTAAAACTAAATGACTACCACACTTTGTACATGGTCGTTATTACCAAATGCAGGTAATTATATCCATACATAAACCCACTCTTGATATGCCAACTTATTAGTGAGTGAGTGAGTGAGTGTGTGAGTTCATATTTGACGTCATATCGTGACGAGAACATTTAACACGGAAATGTAATATATGTATACTATAAAAACCTGCCGACGATGGACAGTAAAAATACTAGAATATCACGGATATACATATAAAACTAGCATGAAAAACTAAAACATTGTAATTAAAGAAAACAATACATTACAAAACAGGGGCTATAGATTGCCAACAACTGAAGGTAGATCACCATACTGGGGACCATAAGGACTTAAAGAACCTATGCTACCTGCATGGGCTCTAGCTGGATTTACACCATCCCTTCAGCTGCTGGCAAGTGTACGAAATACTAGCCAAAATTAAAATAACAAGAATACTACGATTAAAAACTCGGTATGTTGGGACTGACGAACGTCAACATATTAGTACTGAAAAACAGTTGAGTCTGAGGCAAGGGCCGCATCACATTCTTGGTACCTAGAGGTATTTACTCTGGGACCACTTGAAATATTGGCGATAGATTTGTTAGACAAGCTATCACAATAGCAGCCTATGGCTTGCTGTAACCTTTCGAAGTTTTTTCATGTTATGAGCATACTGTTTAGCTTCCTGTGTATCACTGTTGATTCTGTTCTTGCAGTTTAATCAGTGATCTAATAGCTGCCTATACGTGTCCTGTTCAGATAAACCAGTGTCTACTGTGTCCACGGTTATGAGTTACAATGACAAACAATCAACCAAGTCAGTCATTTGTTCCTTTAAATCGCCTTTTTATGACAAGTTGTTACATTCTAACCATGCAGGTAGCGAAGGTACTGTAGGTCCTCATGGTACCTAGTACGGTAACCTATCTTCGGTTGTTGGCAATCTATAGCCTCTTTTCATATGGTGCAGCCCCTATAGCTAAAATGTTTTAGATTTAATTACTATGTTTTACATGTATAGCTGTGATATTCTAGTTATTATACTGTCTTTCTTTCATTATTGTTAATCTATATATTGTGTTACGAGAGTGTATTTCCCGTGATTCGAGTTGTTATTAAATATTATTGCTGTAGTTGTAACTGGGTCACAGTAATTAACGTCTTAGTGTTAGTTATAATGGGTCACATTTCGTACAGAAAATTATTTAAGTGGCACGCCCCCAAGGTAGTATTTTGGAGTTATATGCCCTTGACTTTCTATTTGATGACTTCCGGGAGACTGATCTAGAGCTCTTCACGTTAGTGGCGATCGTCGTAAGTGCTTGAAAGTTCTTGAAACTATGACAGTATATATAAATGCTAGTTGCCGTGTTGGAGACACGGACACAGGCACATTCACTAGAGTGTATACATCATCAATATCTGTCAACGCTTGATCTACAAAAACCGCTGCCAGGCCGCTCACTGTGTTACGTTCTTCATAACTGTTTCTCTCTCGCACTAAGACTTTGATGAGTTTGCTATATTTTGTGACCCATTGCCTTAGATTTTGTCTCATTTGTATTGTATTTGAAATCGGTATTGTGAAATTGACTTGTGACTTAGTATAACTTGCTCTCCTTGTTTAATAATACAATATTTGAATGTTTTAGACTTGTCTTTGTTCTGTTTTGCAGTTTCACAGGGCATTTCATACACCTTTTGTGACGGCAAAATTCCTAACCGTAACAATTGTTTTCGTCACGATATGGCTGAAATATTGCCAAAGTGACTTTAAATTTTCACACATACACACGTTACATTCTAACCTAAAAATGACAGTATATTCATGACATGTAGCAGAGCTGAGATGTGCATGTAATAGGAACTGAAAATAGTACGATAATGGCAAAGAATTTAACAGGATAATGGATCACAGTGTTCAATGAATGCGTCGAATCAAGGCCATAACTTGTAAAGAAGCCCATCCGTTACAACAAATTGCATTAACAGGGTGATCTGATTTCAACATTGTCGAGCAACAGTAATTGGTCACATAGTAATTAAACCTACGCAACAATTTGAACCTAGTGATTGGATACTCACTGACTACAGATCTCAAGCTTAACTAATAATGTCCACATTTTGAGGCAAGAGAGGCTAACCCCTTCAGACAAAATGTAACCTTTTGCTTTAAATCACTGAACATATTGATAGAATACCGTGGAACTTTGTCCTCTGCCAGTGTAAGGAGGAATAAATGACTAATAATATTCATCTCATTCCAAGTTTCCTGCAAACCCGTTAGTGTTACATTAACCGTGGCACATTGCTGCACCTACATCTTTGGTGATCAAGAGTTTGGTACGGCGTTTTCATTAGTCATTAAAAGGGCACAGTCATACTAGAGATGTAGAAGGCAAATGAGAACGAGATGAATTATTTCATGAGCATTTTGTTTACCACTGGGGTGTAAGAGGGGTGCGGTGGGGGAGAGGTAAGTTTGGTTTATGTGCGCCATTTGTAATCATTTGAAGTTACACGTACGAACGGAGAGAATGATAGGATTTTATTGACCCTGTTCGGTGTATGCATATCCCCGCAGCGAGAGTAATTTATTATTAGTTCACCTTTTACGTCTGACACAATGTAAATTTAAGGAAAAGTGCAGTTATATATTTGCATCGTTTGTGGCATTAAACAAGTTTACTTAAACAACCACGAACTGAAGCTATTGGTGTGGTAATAGTGTGGAAACATTGATCCGACAGTTCTTCAATCAGCTGAAATACAAGTGAGTGAGACCTGGTAACATGATCATTACGTATAAACAGTTCATCAGTTTTAACTTTTGTGACCAGTGAGCACCTAAGTAAACACAGGAAGTGCTTACGAAAAATGATTTCTTTTGGCAGAGATTTCTTATGAATGTGTAAAGGGCTTTGACTCTTCTGTTTTCAGAGAATGGTGATGATCAAGCATAGCTTGTACAACTTGACCTGATCAAGTGAATACAAATGTATTGAGCGACCGTGTCACAATTGGTTGGGTCTATTATTGTGAAAAGGTGCATCTTTGTACGTTGACGGTCAGCATGTCCAACAGCGGAGGCAAGGTCGAGAAGACGAACACTCCAGCTTCCAAACGTCCGATAGTCCGGTTTCCTTTTGAGTGGCATTGTTGAACAAGGAGTGTTAGACCCAACTTCTGTGCAGTCTTATACCCACCAAAGGTGATTTCGCGTTTTGGCGATTCCTTCTATTGACGTGTCTTTGCTCAGGCCTTCCAGTGCACAACAAAGATTATTGATAACACCATCCGACTTCCCTATATGCTAAGAACTCATATCAATTTAGGGTTTCCGAGTTTTTTCGCGTTTCTTATGCGTGTGAGTATTGATAGCATTTGACTCTACAAACAATTAAATTAAAAGCAAGAAATCATTGTCTTTTTTTCATGCCAAGCTGAACAAGCTGTAAGGTGCTGTATCCAGGACCCAATTTGAAAGATGAAGAGTTATATAGTCAGTAATTTATCCGACTCACATTTTATACATAGCATAGGTCGGTTATATTAACAATGATTACCACCTGTCCATGTTGCATGGACTAGCCACCAGCGTTCAGCTATAATGAGATCTGTAGGTAAGTGAGGCATCTGACTATTACCTGTAATAGACGAAGTACATGTAATCGAATGTGTAAATGGCCTTAAATATTACCCTAAGGTCTTACTGCAAGTGATGGAATCTAATCAGACGGTGTCGTCTTGTAACCTACCATCGATCAGGATATTGGAGAGCGAGGCATGCAGCTTGAGGCAACTGTCTGCATGAAATAAGGTACAGGCGTCGGCAGATACTTGCATTAGAAAAAGGAAATTGGTACACGAAGGAATAGGTTCCTTGTAGCTAAAATATGTTATACTGAAATGTAAATCTCATGTGTAGGGAACATGCAATTAACACATTTTACAAAATGAATATATCTGAGTTTGGGTAATATGATGCATTAATTCATTAAATGTCCCAGATACAATATATACTGTTTCAAGGTCCAAAATATTATGTCCAAGTGTTTGTGAGGAGTCATAGGCAAAGCAGGGTGAACTCGCATTTCACGAAACCCGTTATCACCGCCTTTAGACAGTAGTTCCTAAATAACTGGCTATGATGTAGTGGCGATCATACAGTGGACCCCGCTCTTTAGAGATATTTTACGAGTGTTTTTTTTTCTCTCGAGAGATGTTTTTTTTTTATCATGGGAAGGGTTTGTCGGTTTTTTTAAAGTAAGGGCTAGAAACCGCGCTGTATTTGACAGTTAATCCAATACGTAATGTCATATCTGCTATTTTGGAAATGCAAAGACAATTCGTTTGAAATGGAAACTCAACATGACTAGGTTTTTAACATAACGTCTTAAAAACAACGTAGTGGACAGCCTTATCGGCAATATGTTGTTGGATACGTTGACTTATCCAATTTCTTGTCTCTGCTGCTTAAACAGCTATCCCCAAATTACACCGTTCTAAACAATGGCAAGCGACATCCCGACGCCATGCCTGGCAGCGAAACCTATCTCAAATGGACATTTTCTCTTGGCGTTTAAGATGATACCACTTGTTTAGACAGAATATTCAGGGTAGAATTTCAGAATTACAATCAAACATCCAGTAATGCAAGGTGACAGTCATGTTACTTAATATCCTGTTAAGTACGAAGAAATATTGTATAAAACATTAAAACTGTGTGTACCTAATTATCTCTAACGTATGTTCCGAACATACGGACATGTATACATTGCCACTTTCACAAGCAGACTTTATTCTGTATATTTCAGTTTCCATAAGGAAACGAGAATTCACCGCCATCACATTACAATTTATCTGCCAGTGTAAGTAAAGGAGCAAGGAAATCCAATATCCATATGATAGTTCATCTTAAATGCACATATATTTTTGTAATAATACATAAAGAGCTTGTGTTAATGGGACAAACAAAAATTGTGATATCTTCGCCAAAAGGAACTACCAATGTCAACCGTCACTATGTTTTAAATATTTTCAATTTTCATTGATTATAAACATAACAGCAACTAATCTGAACTAGAAAATATCACACTAAACACTGAAAACTAAATCAAAATATTTGGAAGAATGAATAGAATCCCCCAAAATGCTGCACTGAACAAAAATGCTTAGTGTCTGGTTTGGACAAGACAGATTTAGACAACACTGGTATAGTGTGAAATAATGAACTATGACAGCCAATAAAGAGACAGTTTATTTCTTCTGTTTTTTGTTTAACGCTGTACCATGCAATATTCCAGATCCATCGCGGTGGTATGCAGATAATCGTGCCGAGACCAGTCCATCCAGTAATCAACATCACGTTTTCCGACCTATGCAGCTGATATAATGATGACATGTGTCAACCAACTCAGCAAGTCTCACCACACGATACCGTTGGTTCCCTTGTAGGACAAGCAGGTATTGTTGAAGAACTGTTCTGAACCAGATCTGCACGGGTTCAGCTTGCTATTGGGTAGTAATTTATGTCAGTTCTATCCAGGATCTTCACGCATACATTCAAGGCACAGAGTGTGCCTAGCTATTCCATTCAGTGGCCTCTGGCTTATAAAAATAACATGTCTAAAATTCGATCTATGCTTGAAGAGCAATATGTTTTAAGTAATTAATTATGAACTTACTACTTTAATGTTCACTTTGTACTGACGTCATTAAGGGTCAGTAAATCTTTCATCAGTGACTGGTAATTAACATTGCCAGCGCAATCCTGTCCACTGTGATGCCGTAACGAAATGCCTGAATGTCTGGTGTGCCTCCTGATCACACACACACACACACACACACACAAATATATATATATATATATATATATATATATATATATATATATATATATATATATATATATATATATATATATTCATGATTATCAATATAGATCTAAGCTGCATTTATGTGTTTCAAATGCAAAAAATATTACTGTATATGCGAGGTGTAAACAATGCTGTGACTTCAGACGTTGTTATATTTTAGTACCCTCGACCAATAAATCGTCCAGAAAGCCAGTCCTTGTTATGAAATACGCAATGCTCAGCCGTAATCCTCAGTGGAAGCTGACGTTCAGACTTTCTCAGACATGCAATCTCACATCTTTCCTCAAATAGAAAAGCTTCCTCCTTCATCCTGCCTGGAACCAATCATTTAGTGCCAATCCCCCTGTTTCTAAATACGTGACTGCTACGTGTTCGATGGGTCGGGGGAAAGCTGGTAGATATCCTGTACCACTTTCTAATCACCGACATGCAGCTGCACTTGAATTATACTATGATGTAACATCTGAAACGTTCGTCACTTCAGGCTGTCCTATTTATCAGGATGACTTGTTTTGACAGAAATGAAAATTATCGTTCGAAGGTGGTATTGAACCTCAGAGTTGTATAAATGTGAATACTGATATCAAAGGAGTAAAGATCGTACCTTAATCAAGCCACCAAACAGTGCACAGGGTGCTGTATTTCCAAAGTAAGTTCAGTTACACACTTTTGACAAAACGTCATTTTGCTAGTTCATTACTGCTTTATGTACACAATGATCTGAGTAAATTATAAGCTTGTTCCCAATGCGTTCGCTTAGGGTAGAATAGTAGTTGAAGTTGCTCGTCACGCAGAAAATCCGGGTTCGGATTCCGTACATGGGTACAATGTGGGAAACCCATTTCTGGTGTCTCTCGCAGTGATATTACTTCAACATTCTTGAAGGCGACGTAAAACTCAACTGCTTCATTGTGCGCCTTTCTGTTTTCTTGGATAGAATTTAAAATATGGCTATATCTCAGAGGTTCCTATGTATTAACCACTGATTTCTTTCTTCTGGTTTACTCTAAATTAGCTGACAAGTGGGCTAAAAGATTTTGATAGTTGGTTTTAAACTGATTTCGATCTATGTCAGTAGGCTCTCTCATCTAAATCTCTAATAGTCCATGTGATCTGAAAGAAACAAAGAGTGAAATCCGCTGAAAAGACTGTCAACACGCCAGGCTTACGTCTGTCAAGTGGTTTCCAGTCTGACATTTCCTCGTTCGAAATTGATAACTTCTCTTTTAAGCGTGAATTATCTCTCTGTAATAAGCAGCTTCGCTTTTCAAGAGGCGCCTTGTGTTGATCGAGAGTGGACACACATGCTGACGAAGACATGTTGACTTTCAGAACAGTTTTTAACTAATCGTTTGCACAAGAAGTATTTTATATCATTAGGAGTGTATGATGAAAAAATAGACATGGACAATCATATTCATCCACAGGCTTCGATGTTTCAACACATAGTTGTACTGAGCATATTCAATGAAAAGCACATGTGACACGTCTAAGATCGTGAAGGATGTCTTTGCATCGAACAGCGGGTATCCAGATTAACTTGCTTTCCATTTTATAAAGACCATGAACTTTGTATAACAAACCTCAGGGTGAATACAAGTATCTGTTGTTTATCGCCAGTGCCCTATGCCCTTGTGCATGTAATAGTACCAGTACATGGACGCTAATTCAAGCCTATGGTCGGGCCCTCGGTAATGGTGATAATGTAACTGTGTGAAACGGTGCCTCTTGCAAGCTATCGTCGAATAGGAAATGGTAGAGGGTATATGCAGATTTTGACTTTAGGTAAATGGCTGCACTGCAAGAGTTTATATCAAGAGTATTTTGGCACACGGTTCTGGATGCTTGGCCTTGAATATTCTACTAAACAAATAGGTAGAAAGGGAAAAAACGGAGACTGTCCAGTATACACTTCATTGAAGACTTCTCAGGGATATGCTTTGGAAAACCAACTGATGCGCCAAGTGTTAACAAAGTACATGTTTACCACCTTTAGTTTACAAATGTTCTACCAAGCATCTGGTGACTAGCAGTGCCATGACACATCGACACAATCTCTGAAAAAGGAGAAACACAAAGAAACAAATGAAATCTAAAGAAATCAGTCATCCCGTGATAGAATCCACTTGATCGCCCTTTTGTTGTACTTAAAAAAGTATACATTTACACGAAGAGTGATATTTCATTAACGATTTGTTTCCAGAAAATTGTCAAACATATATATTGTATTCACAATTATGTGTTTTGTAATATGTTATTAATTATTTCTATGAATGTCTCTGTTCTAGATGTTATTAGAAACTATCCTTTCAATTTCCAAACGCATTCACAGTTATGAACGTAAGCTAAATTTACGAATGTCAGTGCTTTTTGAATTCTTGAATTTTTAAACATTTGAATTTGTTTTAAATGTTTGAATTGTTTTAAATTAGTTAGATTTCATGATCAACTAGGATTATTGACAGTTTTACCACTCAGGGCGTTGAAGCTTTTCCTGAGAGTGGCACGTGAGTCCGCCCCAAAGTTTATAACATCAATTAGTGTTAACTTAACAGATAGAATAACGGCTTTCAGAATTGGTCAGCATTACACACAACCACTTAAACTGATTTGTTTTAATATCGATGTTGTTCGTTTTATAATTAAACTGATATACCTACCTTGCTGTGTAACTGTTGACGTTTGTTAATTCTTAACCTTTGTGAATTGGTAATGTCAAACCTGTATATGTCTGCAATATTGCCGATGTCATTTGAAAACGTAAGTCACTGAACTCTCTTCAATTCTGAACATAATCCTTCGCCATGCTGCTTCACTGAAGAGTTCTGTGGTGACGATCTGTCGTGATGTTCTCTTCACTCGCAATGGGGGCTGTCAGGAATTTGGTCTCGGTGGGAGATGAGCAACATTTTTTCGTGATTGTTGCGAGAAGAAAATTTTTGTTTATGGATGCACAAGTGGCAGCCCAATTACTAGATCCTTTTGATACACAGTTAAACCGAAAACCCACGATGCTCTCTCAATCCTAATTTAGTGATTTTGTGTAAAAGATTGCCACATAAACAATGTTGTTCTTTGAATGAAATGAAAGAAATACCTGTTGAGTTTAAAATATATATTGTCATGGATGTTTTTGCCTTTCTTATACACTAGGAGTTTCGGAAAGAATATACAGCAAAGCCAAAATAGTGCTTTCCTCGGTGTAAATAAACATGTCATAACATTAATATTGGGTTTTACGTCACATCGACCCTATTCAAGCCATACAGTGACGAGTTCAAGCCTGCATTCACAAACATTTAAAATCAAAGTCCACATGAGTTGTATTTTAAAACATATTTTTGTCATTACACTGTTATCCACAAACAAAAAAGTGTCACAACACTAAATTAAAAAAGAACAAGCGATCCGTCATTCACATTACATAGATACATTACGTTTATGGTACAGACCAAGTAGCTAACAATGAGATGTCTGGTGACGCGGGAAAGCAGGTCTTTCGGACTGATCGCTCCATAATGTGAATACCTTTCACTTAAAAAGTCCACACAATCAAGCAGGGTTAGCTTAATGGTGAATACTTCGAGATACTCGTTGGAGGTCTATCTCCATTTATGCAGATAGTCATATGACATCGCCGTAAAACTACCTCATCACGTCTTGGTCCACGTAGGTATATATAATGAATTGTTGATTTCAATTCATGAAGTAATTTATTTCTTCCTACTTGGTGTCCCACATTTTTCACATAAGGTCATTTTATAACTTTTGATAGTGGGATTCAAATCACTAAACGGGATCATATGTGGAGATGGGGACTTGTCAAGATCTGCTTTTGTGTTACATGCTGTGCAAACGTGACAGGGCAAACAGCAGAGGACGATGTCACATTGGCCGATATAAATATTATATTATATAAATAAGTTCTCATATGTCCAAGATGCTAGATCCACCTGAAGAGACATTTTGAAGTGGCTGAAGGCAAGATAATGAATCTGTAAATACAAGGATGTTTTGGGAACGCCTCTGCTTTTTAATGAGGTGCAAGATATGAATATATCTTTGGCTTCAGCAGTGAAAATGGAACTATTGTCATGAATTTGGAGACGGTCGTGAATCAAATAACTGTGGTACTCGCAACATGGCCATCGTTCTTGGATGAAAACAGGTTTTCATGGAAGAGGCTGGAAATGCAATTGTATCCAGTATTATAGTGATTTTATCGTTATTTTGTGATATACTACAATGAAAGTTTAATACGGCGTTGCTCAAGGGAAGGATCGTAAGCCGTTAATAATACAGATGATTGCTGTGTATGTCGGTAGCGTGTCTCTGCTTCTTGGCTGAAATAAAATAGGAAATATGTTGTATCTTTCCCCCTACCTTTGGCTATACCACCTTGTAATTGAAATGCTGTTTTTGAAAACAGAAATACATCCAACTTACTTATGTAGATCAGTTACTATGTATTTAATTACATGCATATGCACTACCATATATTTACAACATTCAAGTCAACCTGTTTCTTTGTTGGCTTGTTGAATATTAACTCACTCATTTCAACCTGTTTCTCCAATGACAAAGCCAAAATCCTCAGGCTGGCAGACATCGTTGAACTGTACAAGGTCCTTTAATTTGAGAAGTCCTATTACAAGAGCCAGCTGTAGACACCTGATCCCTGGTCGCGAATAGTCGATGTGGTTAGCGAGACGTAAAAGACTTGGGACATTGTAACCATGGTAAGATCAACGATGCAATGACTGTAGCAATGACAGGTCTATGGTTTAATTTCATGCCAGTATCTGTGTTGACAGAATATTCACGAACTAAAGCTTTAAGTGCACGATATCTATCGCATAGCTCCTAATATCAATGAGAAATTGTATGAACACCTACACGCTAATGACAATTCATGCGAAGCATGCCCGAGGTAACTTAATGTGTATCACTGCATGTGCAAAATAAACAACTCTGCACATTAAAAGTTAAACGCATGTTTATAACTGTGAATGCATTAAATGGCAAATGTCTGTGTTTTACTACATGTACAGTGCATTTGAAACGCAAATTAAGCACACTGGAGCAAACCGGTAAGCAAACTGGAGTCTCTTTCGGGTTTTTTTTATCAGGTGAACAATTCAGGTCCATGTTTCTGGAGGGCGCTGACGGTATTATTTAATAGTAATTCATAAAAGTATGCTCATGATTTAGTGGGTATCTTGAAGTGGAGACTGATTATGAATGAAGAAATGATCGCATACATATTTGTCTCTCTCAAAGATCGTGTGTTCAAAAATTTAGTGCATGTGTATAGACGGAGACATGCCAGGGAACTGATGCAACTACAACCATTGCAAAAATATACGTTTACAAGCTTGGGGATGTTATGTAAAGATGAAGTTTACAAGACATTTACAATATTGTAAAGACGAGATTTACAAAATTTTATCAATTTTGTTAAGATGAGATTTACAAAAATTAGCAATTTTGTTAATCTTCACAAATCGAGATAATTGGCGTGTAATACTACATGTTAATGATTATTCTGTAGGGACTAAATGCAATTTGCACATCCTACTATAGTGGCACTAGTTTGTGAATATAGATCCTGAAACAAATAAGCCCTCATTGTCACAGTTTCAGGAAATAAAAAAGAATAAGAGGGATTGTGTTCGTCATATTTTATGAACATAAAGGAACATTTCATGATATGGCTGAAATATTGCCGATGTGACGTTAAATATTAACTCACTCACTCCCAATTCCTCATTCTGTCTGATCTACTTTCAGTTGCTGGCGATCTATAGCCTGTGTTTATGCTTTATTGTCCGTATAATAATATTGGCTTTAACTTTCTACGCTAGTTCTAATGCTAATTGTGATATTCTAGTTGTTTTACTGTCTTTTGTCGACAGGTTTTTCTAATACACATATATTCCATTTCAGTGTTAAATGTTCCCATCACGATATGACTGAGATATTGCCGATATGACGTTAAATATTAACTCACTCAATCAATCAATCAATCAATCACTCAGTCTGTCTTTCAAGAAATCCTAGTGTGCAAGAAAGGCAAAAACATCCATGACAATATATATTTTAAACTCACCGGTTATTTCTTTCATTTCATTCAAAGAACAACATTGTTTATGTGGGAATCATTCACACAAAATCACTGAATTAGGATTGATTTAGAGAGCTTTACCAAATCACAAAGGTTAACAATTAACAAAGGTCAACAGTTACACAGTAAGGTAGATATATCAGTTTAATTATAAAACAAAAAACAACATCAATATTTAAAGAAATCAATTTAAGTGGTTATGTGTAATGCTAACCAGGTCTGAAAGCCACAGTTCTATCAGGTAATTGAAACACTAGTTCGTGTTATAAACTTTGAGTGGATGAGTGGTACCGCTGTCAATAATCCCAGTTGATCATCAAATCTAATTTAAAACAATTCAAACATTTTAACAAAATTCTATTTGTTTAAAAATCAATAATTGAACTTACGGTTATAACTGTGAATGCGTTTGGAAGTGAAAGTTTCTAATCCGGCACAGAGACATTCATAGCAATATTTCATGACGCTCCATTTTGCAAAACACATAATTGTATATCGAATATATCTGTTTGACAATTTTAAAGAAACAAATCGTTACACAAATATCACTCTTTGTGTAAATGTATACATTTTTTTAAACAACACGTTATTTTATTGCTTGTACACAGATACCGGAGGATAATAATGATTTTCAGAACAGAGCACTAAAAACTCAGTTGTATAGTCTGCAAATAGCGGTGGTGACAATACCAAGAATGATGACGCCATGTGTAAGCAAAGAGAACAAGCAGGTTTTCTGCTATCTTCTAGCGATTTATCAGCCCTCCCTCATGTCCTAGTGAAAAACTGATTGAATGTAAATGTGTGTGGGTATATGTCGTGATCGCATGTCCCTCGTCGAGTGTAACAAATAAAGAGGTATTATTAATATTCATTGATAGCAATATACCAAGGGAGCGAATAGGTGTAAGGGTAAAGAGGACTTGGTGTCGTAACGAACAGCTAGTTGGGGCAACAATACAGCAATAAGGCGACTAAAGTGGACTCTATTACGGGATGACTAATTTCCTTAGATTTCGTTTGTTTCTTTGTGTTTCTCCTTTTTCAGAGGCTGTGTCAGTGGGTCATGGCACTGCTAGTTACCAGACTCTTGGTAGAACGTCTTTAAACTAAAAGTCTTAAAACATGTACTTTGTTAACATTTGATTTTCAAAAGCCTATCCCTAATAATAATATAAGAAGTCTTCAATGCAGTGTCTACTGGACATTCTCCGTTTTTGTCATTTCTACCTATTTCTTTACGATAATATTCAAGACCAATATGCCAAAGAAATCTATATTATTTGCTGTGCAGTCATTTACCTAAAGCCAAAATATGCTTGTACCCTTTACCATTTCCGAATCGATGATAGGTTGCAAGAGGCACCGTTTCACACAGTTAATTAGATTCTCACCATCACCGAGGGCTTGACCATAGGTTGGCATTAGCGTCCATGTATTGATACGATTACATGCACAAGGGCAACAGACAGTGCTATTACTGACGATAAACAGATGGCTGTCTTTACCCTGGGGCCTCTTATACAAAGTTGATGGGTGTATCTGATTGTCAATTTCTTTTTTTTTCATCATAAACTGTTCTGAAAGTCAACATGTCATCAGCATGTGTGTCCACTCTCGATCAACACAAGGCGCCTCTTGAAAAGCGAAGCTGCTTCCGAGCAGAGAGATAATTCACGCTTAAAAGATAAGTTATCCATTTTGAACGGGAAATGTCAGACTGGAAACCACTTGACAGACGTAAGCCTGGCGTCTTTACAGGGTTTACAGGCTGCAGTGTTTTGAGCGGATTTCACTCTTTGTTTCTTTCAGATCACATGGGCTCATTTAGAAGAGAGAACCTAGTGACATAGATCAAAATCACTTTAAAACCAACTATGAAACTCTGTCAGCCCACGTGTCAGTTAATTTAAAGTAAACCAGAAGAAAGAAAACAGAGGCTAATATATAGGAACTTCTGTGCTGTAATCATAATTCTATCCAAGAAAACAGAAAGGCACAGAGTGAAGCAGTTGAGTTTTACGTCGCCTTCAAGAATGTAGAAGTAATATCACTGCGAGAGACACCAGAAATGGGTTTCCCACATTGTACCATGTAGGGAATTTAACTACTATTCTACTCTAAGCGAACGCATTGGGAACAAGCTTATAATTTACTCAGATCATTGTGTACATAAAGCAGTAATGAACTAGCAAAATGACGTTTTGTCAAAAGTGTGTAACTGAACTTACTTATACAGCACCCTGTCCACTGTTTGGTGGCTTGATTAATGTAAAATCTTTACTCCTTTGATGTCAGTATTCACATCTGTACAACTCTGAGGTTCAATACCACATTCGAACGATAATTTTCACGGTTCGTGTAGTCGGCATTCTGTCATTTCTCTCTATACGACTCATCTTCATTAATGGGACAGCCTGAAGTTTCAGATGTTACATCATAGTATACTATTTATATTTCAAGTGCAGCTGCATGTCGTTGATTAGAAAGAGGCACGGGATATCTACCAGCTTTCCCCCGACCCACTGCGCAGGATGAAGGAGGAAGCGTTTCTATTTGAGGAAGGAAGATGAGACTGCATGTCTGCAAAAGTCTGACCGTCAACTTCCACTGAGGATTACGGGTAAGCATTACATATTCCATAACAAGGACTGGCTTTCTGGACGATTTATTGGTCGATGGTACTAAAATATAACAACGTCTGAAGTAACAACAATGTTTACACCTCGCATATACAGTAATATGTTCTGCATTTCCAACACAAAAATAGTCTTAATCCGTATGCATAATTATGAAGGTATACTATGGGTATTGTTTGCTTATAATAAATGACCGGTGCCCCTACAGATGAATTGTGTACCCGGTTACTTGTGCTTGACGCCAGAGGCCACTGAATGGAATAGCTAGGCCCACCCTGTGCCTTGAATGTACGCGTGAAGATCCTGGATAGAACTGACATACATTACTACCCAATAGCAAGCTGAACCGGTTCAGAACAGCTCTTCAACAATCCCTGCTTGTCGTACAAGGGAAACAACGGTATCGTGCGATCAGACTTGCTGCGTTGGTTGACACATGTCATCATTATATCAGCTGCATAGGTCGGAAAACGTAATGTTGATTACTGGGTGGACTAGCCCAGACACGATTATTTGCAGACCACAGCGTTAAACAAAGAAGAAATAGACTGTGCCTTGATTGGCTGTCATAGTTCATTATCTCTCACAATACCAGTGTTGCCTGTCTTGTTCAAAGAAGATACAATGTCATTTTGGTTCAGTGCAGTGCCAATCAGTTATTATGTTTTTATTTAATTTTTTTCCTATATTTAGATTTAGTTTTCTGTGTTTAATGTAATATTTTCTATTTCAAATAAGTTATAATTCTGTTTATAATAATTGAAGATAGAAAATTTTAAGAATAAGTGACGTCTGGCATCACTTGTTCCTTTTGCGAAAATATGAGATTTTGTATGTGATAACATTTTTGTTTGTTCCATCAACACAAGCATTTATGTAACATTACAAAAATATATTATGCGTGTAGATGAACTGTCATATGGATATTGGATTTCTTTACTCATGTACTGACATACGCAGATAAATTGTAAAGTGATGGCGATGAATTCTCTGCTCGTGAAAGTGGCAATGTATACATGTCTAGGCCTGTATGTTCGGAACATCCGTTATACATAATTACTTAATATTAAGGTCCTTGAACAACATTTATTAAGGTACTTTGCAGGATATCATGTAACATGGCTGTCACCTTGCATTACTGGATGTTTCATGATTAAGACACTTGTTACGACGTTTCCAAAGTGAATTATGTGCGAGATGGGACTTATTTCGCCCTGAATATTCTGTCTAAATAATTGCCATCATCTTAAACGCCAAGAGAAATGTCCTTCTGAGATAATCTTTGCTCCCAGGCCTCACGTCGGTAGGTCGTTTGCCATTGTCTAGAATGGCGTAATTAGGGGATAACCGTTTAAGCAACAGTGACAGATAATTGAATAAGCCAGCTTATACAACAACATAATGCCGATAAGGCTGTTAAGAAGGTTGTGCGTCCGACAATACGTGTCTTCTTCTAGCGCAAAAAAGCGACACTCGTAAATTATATCTAAAGAGTGAGGTCCACTGTATGATTGTCAACATCGTAGCCACTTATTTATGAACTATTATGTAAGGGCGGTGATATTAAGTTTTCTGAAAATGCGAGTTCACCTAGCCTTGCCTATGACTCATCTCAAACACTTGGAAATAATATTTTGGGCCTTGAAACAGTTTATTTTGTATCTGTGACCTTAATAAATTAATGCATCAAGTTATCCAAAATCTCAGTCTTTTGTAAAATGTATTATTTTCATGTTCCATACACATGATATTTACATTTCAGTATAACATATTTTTGCTGTAAGGAATCTGATGCTTCGTGTACGAATTTGCTTTTTTCTAATGCAGATATCTGCATACGCCTGTACCCTATTTCATTCAGACAGTTACCTCAAGCTGTATGCCTCGTTCTCCAACATCGTGATCAATGGTAGGCTAAAAGGAATGTAATTACTTCCTTTGTTTAGCTATGTTTTCATTGGTCACAGAAATCAAAACTGATGACCTGTTCATACGTAACGACCATGTTACCAGGTCTGCCTCACTTTTATTTCTACTGACTCACGAATTATAGGATCAGTGTTTCCACACTATTACCACACCATCAGATTGAATTCGTGGTTGTTTAAGTAAAATTGGTTAATGCCACAAACGATGGGAATATATAACTGCACTTTTCCTTAAATTTACACTGTTTAAAACGTAAAAGATGAACTAATAATAAATTACCCTCTCTGCGATCATATGCATGCTCATGAAATCGGATCAATAAAATCCCCGTTCGTACGTGTAACTTCAAATGAATATAAACCATTTGCCCACTACATCTTTAGTATGACTATGCCCTTTTAATGACTAATGAAAACGCCGTACCAAAGCCTTGATCACCAAAGACGTAAGTGGAGCAATGTGCCACGGTTAATGTAACACTAACCGATTTGCAGGAAACTTTTAATGAGATGAATATTAGTAGTCATTTATTCCTCCTTGCCCTGGCAGAGGACAAGGTTCCAAGGTATTCTGTCAATATGCTCAGTGATGTAAAGCCAAAGGGTTACATTTTATCTGAAGGGGTTAGCTTCTCTTGCCGCGATATTATTAGTTAAGCTAGAGATCTGTAGTCAGTGAGTATCCCATCACCAGTTTCCACTTGTCGTGTAGTCGTAATTACTGTGTGACAATTACTGTTGCTTGATAAGGCTGAAATCAGATCGCCTTGGGCTTCTTTACAACTTATGGTCTTGATTCGACACATTCACTGAACACTGTGATCCATTGTTCTGTTAAATTCTTTACTATTTTTGGTATCTATTACATGCACCTCTCAGTTCTGCTACATTTCACGAATACTAGTATAATGTCAAAATGAGTGGGTGAGTGAGTTTATATTTACTGTCACATTGGCAATATTGCAGCCTTATCGTGACAAGAAAAATTAGAAGTTGCATACCCAGAATATTATTAACTAAAACCCTGTTGAGGAGGAACAGTAAAACCACTAGTCAGTCACATACATCTATTTAAACAAATAATTAAACTTAGAACAGTGTAACTATAGAAGGCAATACAATATAAGAACGCGCTGTAGATTGCCAACAACTGAAGGTAGATCATCATAGTAGGGACTATGGGGACTTAGAGTACATTTGCTGCCTGCATAGACCCTAGCGGGATTTACACCATCCCTTCAAGAGCCAGCAATGTAGACACATTTAGCCAAAAGAATTAAACATACACATACACTACGATTGAAAACAGTTTTTTTAAAATTAATTTGAGTGTTTTGGGACTTACGTATCATGCCTCTCGGGAGGACAATAATACAGTGCTTTAAGCCCCCAACCCCCAACCCCCAACCCCCAACCCCCATGCGTGCGCTTGATGGTATTTTGTGCCACTATGTGATCGCTCTTACAGTATGTGAGTTGACTAGAGGTGTGTCATTTTAATATCATCATGGTCTTTATTCTTGTGTTATTGTGTCTCATTTGTCTAAAGAAGTCGGAATCTTTACCAGGGTGTGACTCACTGTAATAAACAATTTTCTTCTTCTTCAGAATGAGAATAAATCAACTTTACCTGTGAAATATAAAACGCGCTTATTGCTTCGAATGTTATTGTAAACAAATACCTCATAAACCGTGTATTTTAGAGGATGATTTGGTACAACAAAACGAATTCCGATGAATGTAAGAATGAAATGGTCCCTATTACATTGACTGTGAAAAACAACTGCCGACAACGTAAAGATTTAAGATAAAAAAAACTGCTCCTGCACAACAATTAGTAATTCATGAATGATGCTTATATGTCATAATTTGCCATCTTAACAGTATTACTGAACCGACAAAACCGATTATTTGACAGTCGTATCATCCTAGGTATTATGGATGTATAGGAAATATATATACTTAGAATTATTTCGAAATGTTAGCAGATGTCCATCAAATTAGGCAATATTGGGTGGGTATGGCAGCTACGTGCACGTGTTTTTTCCCATATGTTTCGATAGAGTAAGATGCAGGAAAAGTAAGAATGCTTAACAAAGCTTTTGCACAAAGAATGTCTGATACATATTTCTAGGTTTGACATGACACTCTTTATACTCCATATACATTTTATAAAGAATTACTCGGCTTCCAAATCATAATACAGCCTGAATGATACCTTACAGCACTAAATGATAACAACCTGATTCCTGCATCCTGTAAATTCCGTATTGCATGGCATTCGTTTAGAGTTAATCTATTGAGGAAAGGACATTGTACTGTTGGAAACATTCCTGTATGCGCTATGTATGTATGTTGTAAGACATATCTAGGAGTTCTCGAAGATGAGTACCATGTATTATTTGTATGTGAAAGGTATGCAGATATCCGAACCAAAAAATTACATGGTATCAGTTTCAAGAGTCTATGTCTTCTCGATACAAAAAATACCCAAACCATCACTTCTGTCACGATTTTTATGAAACGTGTGTACCTTTTCATGAGATGTGCATATGCTCTTCCTGTCACGTGTTAAGGCTATGTCTATATCGTCACAATCAATTGTACTTTGTGCCATATGGCCAAAATACCGTATAAATAAACTGAATTGAATTACATCAAATTGATGCCTCCGTCTGGAGGGTTTGCCATCTTCACTGGACGACGTTTCTCCTGCACGATGTAAAATCAGCTCGTAATGGTGCGGTCTAACTTCCAGGTAAAAACATAAAGTTGGGAAAATCCATCACAGCAGCAGAATCCATGGCCACTGCCAAGTTGTCAAATATAACCAAAGACGAAGCCACCGGCAGTAGTCACATTTGACGTGATGTCACCGCCCTGCTCATTAACTGTCGGGTGTTTCCGAAATCCGAGGTCGTTTTCCACGTTTTTATTGCGACTTTAAAAACGTTTTGTGAAATTCTGATGGCGGAAAGTGAGTTTTAGGATGCGTTTTTCCACATATCAAAAAATAAGTTTACTTCAGTATTCTCCATTAATAACTGGTTTCCATCTTTAAGATGGTGAATACTAGATTTGAAGACTTTAGGCATTGGCATACGCGACTTAATGTTTGATACATACTTTTGCCAAGATTACCGTACTTTGTACCCCATGCTTTAGAATCTTAAACTTAAAAATTATGCACCAGGGAGTGTCGATGGAAATAATGTGTCTAGCCTGTTTACATTGATCATTGAAGCATGGTTTGTGCATATGAGGAACTGTAGAGGACTTTGGTATACACTCATGAGCAATGATATTCATTTCGTATGAAAATCGATGAACACTATCAAAAGGTTCAGGTTTAAGCCTGTCAACACACAGAGTTTTATATAAACTAGTAGTAGCTTGTGCCAGTTAGCCTTTTTCAAGTTCCATCTTGTCGAAGGAGGAACATCAGATGGATTCACAGGATATATTAGTGTTGGGAATTTGTCGCTCTCACAGAGGTCATGATGGACTGACCATTCAGATTCATTGAAAATGTTTGAATCGGAAACTGATACATCAAGGGCTGAATGTGTTCCTGGGCCAGGGTGTAGATATGTATTAGACCCATCATTAAATATGCATAACTCACGGAACGGAATTCCTCCAGTATTTTACCTTAAGCATTAGTAGTTGTACCACTCCACAGTGGATTGTGGCCATTTAAGTGTCCCCATAGTAACACAGGTTTTCGGGAGCTGGCTGTACAAATTTTAAAGTTCGGTCTTCTGAAGTGTGGAAGACTGTGCGATATACAAAGATCATAGTGTGAGCGCAACGTGTAAAGTAAGTCGAGCGGCAACTGCCTGGGGACCAGTATTAAGAATAACACGGTTCTGAATAATATTTTGGTTTATAAGGATAGAAGATCCTCCAGTGGCCCTCTCGCCCAGGGGTAAGAAAGGATGGTAGGTATTGAAATGGCGCACGCCAAAAGTATCCGTCTGCTTTAAATAGGTCTCCTGTAGACAGAGTATTGATGGCAGAAAGTCTTAATTAATAGCTGCATATCACTGAAATTATTTTTTATCCTTCTGCAGGTCCGCTGTATAATATCACAGGACGAAACCATCTTTTGTGAAGATTTATTGGGCATCTTTGATGGCGGGCGACAGGCTATGTGAACTAGAATGGACGTTTTCAGACATTTCTATGTCCTCCAGTGATATCATATGTGTTGTGTAGCTGAATTCTCCTTTCCAATCCTTTTGAGGCTCTTCCACTTTAATATTTTTGTTTGCATTTTTGTGAGGCCTCATGCTTTAGTTTAGTTTTGCTTGTAACAACTGGCTGAGTATCAGATGACGATGGAGACTATGAACGCATCGAGAGGATAGCTTAAGATCAGGGGATAACTCTGACTGCTTTTAGGAGGTACTAGGAAGTGATTCCGTAGTTTGAGACGATGTAGGATGGTATACTATCTGTTCTGTGTAAATTTGATCTTGTTGATTTCCATGTGTTCTTTCCAAATCGGACACTCTTTAGAAAAAGAGGAATGGTTCCCTAGACAGTTTGTGCTATTTTAGAAGGTACTTGTACAATCTTCACTTGTGTGATTCTTCTCACCCCAGTGAACACACACAACGGACAATGTACAAGTATTTACACCATGGCCATACTTCTGGCATTTAATACATCTGAACGGATTAGTAATGTACATGTCAACCTTGATGTTGCAGTAACCATCTTTCAATGACTTGGGAGATGTCGGAGATGAAAAGGAGAACAGATGAATGGTGGTTAGAACAGTTTCATTGTTTTGATGGGTTGAAAAGCGTTTTACGTATAGCACACTTTCATCTTTCGGTTTCTGGCGATGCTTTTGCTTGTATTTAAGGTTTTATGAGCATCCCCATGGTCCCTAGTTTGGTGATCTACCATCAGTTCATGGTGATCAATAGCTCATTTTTACATGGCATTGTCTAAAATTTTCTGTGTTTGAATAATACATGCTAGCTAGCTTTAACTTCTTTTGTGATGCTCTATTTATCTTACAGTCTGTCGATGACTCGTTCTTTACCTACTTATATTTATTGTGTATCTACAACATTTCTCTTCTCAATGTGACTGCAATGTTGCCGATGTGACGTTATATTTTCACTCACTCACTCACTTATGAGCAGATAATGGAAATGGAACGTCGACGAACGATTCGGTGCTCATCAGGTTGGCTGATTGCAGTCTTTTAGCGCCTTCAACGTTTTAATGTACTTAACTTCTCCAGCGATTTACCCTATATTGCTAAAGGGTTCAACCAAAAATCAAGTGATTTGGACGGGTAGATGTCATCATCAATAGGATCAGTTTCAAGAGGACGTTTGGTTTCCGACTCATGAAGAGATGGCTTGCCGCTGATGTCTATCAACCAATGATAACAATAAGTGAATAAACCGTCTTTCTAGATGCGTCTTACTCTATCAGTTCTTGACGTTAATTCAAATAAATGTTCTTTCACGGACACGCATATATGTATATGAGAGAGAGAGAGGTGTGTGTGTGTGTGTGTGTGTGTGTGTGTGTGTGTGTGTGTGTTCTAATTACAGTTCCGTCCAGTATCCGTTATATATAACTATTCTACAGTCAAACGAGAATATATAAAAAATCAATAAATGCAACCAGAGTTTATTATACCTGGTTAATAATTTCTGCACATACATATGTATGTGCAGGAATTATTAACCTGGCATGGTAAACTCTGGTTTGGTATTTGCATGGAATGATTAAGTTAGTTTGGCATGTACTTATTTGATATAAGCATTCATTTTTATGTAGCCAGACAAACATGAACTTGTAATTTAGTAGTACATTTAACTTTGCCACCTGACCCAAGTCCTAAATTGGTGCTGTGGCAAGCATGGTTTAGCTGCTGTAGTTGGTCATAAACGACAGCCTCGAATTGATGGGCTGATGCATTCTAGATTGGATGGTCAGATTAGAGAGCGCTTTATGTCCCTTTTCGGTTTCACAGAGATATCTAGGCACTGGTAAACGTGCCTTAAACATCTTGAATAAATACGTCGAGGTACATTTGATTAATATCCGCGGGTCACTTTCAGTAATGATTACTCCGTTGTGTTCAGATACCCAAAATTTAATCTAGCCGTGCACAAATTGAATGTGTTCTAATCTGATTTGAACCAGGGGACCTGCTGGCATATTGGTCATGCGGAGTGGTGTAGTTTGGGTTCCAACTAGCATAGATTTGATTTCAGTGATGAAGGAGCGTGTGAATACACCAACCATATTTCAGCTGGACATATTACATTAAGGAATAAAGGATTTCCAATGGACATTACGTCTGCTGATAATGTTCATCACACAAATATATCATCATACAACGTAATAGTAGTTTCTGAGACATTCTCTTTTTGTGACTTCCACGGACCAGTTGCGTTGAAATGAGCAGGTTTGTGTTGAAAGCGTGTCGCTTTATCACTTAAGGGGCATTTTGAATCACTTAATTATGTCTGGATGCCAGATGGACAAATATTCGTTAACTTTTTTGATGGGATTTTTAGAAGTTGAATATATGAAGGGTAGATGATATTTTTAGGATGTACAACTTCTTGTATTGTTTCGACATAGGTTCTAATGTCGTTATCAAGCACTTATGAATGACAAAACCAACAGAGAGAATATATACATGAGTTATTACAATAGTGAGTGAGTGAGTTAATATTAAACATCACATCGGCAATATATCAGCCATAACATTTAATGCTGAAATGGAAGATATGTGCATCATAAAAAAACCGTCATCAAAGGACAGTAAAATGACTAGAATCACAGTTACAATCTATATCTACTGTGGAAAGTTACAACTAATGTCACTATTTGGACAAGACAATATTAAATACGGGCTGTACATCACCAGCGACAGAAGGTAGATCACCATACTAGGGACCATGGGGACTTACAGTACATTTGCTTCCTGCATGGACCTTAGTTGGATTTACAACATCCCTTCAGCCGCTAGTAATCTAGGAAATCTAGCCATACATCAAAAAGACATATATTCTACGATTGAAAATGTGGAAAGTTTTAATTTACTTTGAATGTTTGTGGACTTAAGTACCCTCCCAGGACAATAATTTTACAGTGCTTCAACCACCTTTGAGGGTATAGCCTCTAACAAGCACCAACTTCCAACAATACAATATATATCAATTAAAAAGTCATTTAACAAATCTAATTCTTTTTAAAATGGAATGATATGAGAACTTATATTATTAAAAAGATCCTTCATAGCTCATTTGATGTATGTATCCCTTGTGATGGAATATTCAACACAGTCAAGCAAGACATGCCTGACTGTGATTCTTTCATCACAAGGGATACAAAACGGAGGATCCTCACCTTTAAGCAAATACTCATGTGTATATCTTGTGTGGCCAATGCGACATCGTCGCATGATGACCTCTTCAAATTTGGACTGACAACCCAAGTAGGTGTAGCCAGTATAGGGTTTTATAGCATGTAATTATTAATGCCTACTTGAGTGTCCCACTTCTTCAGCATCAGATCACGGATGTAAGTTCTAATGCTAGCTTTGTAATCAGAGTGTTGAATAGTAAGTGGTGTCACAGATTTGTTGAGTGCTGCCTTGGCAGCAAGATCGGCCATTGTATTCCCAGAAATGCCAACGTGGCTGGGTAACCAACAAAGGACGCTGTCGTAGCAAGATCATTCTGCAATTCAACAGTCTAAGTATACTTAGTCTCAGTAGTTTTCGTTACAATCCACTGCTGAGTCTAACAAAACCTTGTGGGAGGTCGCGTCAGGTAACCTTTGAGATTGACCAATCAGAACACAGCTTACCAAATCGCGAAAGTGGACATTCGCACATACCTTTTGAACTTTTTATCTCTGCAAGGTTCGTACCCGTACGATTCCGAATGCTTTTTAGCGTACGGTCGCTTTCGGGTGATGCACACGGCACAAGTTACAACCAGTGAGTAAACAGTCACTGAAAATATCGTTTTTGGCAATATTCAAAGATGTCATCTTGCGGCAATATTAGTTAATGGTAACCATATCAACAGAAACCCCGAAGCGTATATACTGGGGGTCAAATAACTGAGTTATATGCGGATTTCTGTTTATGGAGAGATCTGCGGCAGTGACCTGAATATTTTGAAAGTCCCCCGATCCCTAAATAGTAGCCGTTGTCTGATTAGTTAAATCTTTTTAACCGTCTCGCTATTGTTTGGACTGTCATAGGTCGCTCAAAGGTTACCTGACGCGACCTTCTACTAACTTTTGTTAGACTCAGTGGTGGAGTATAACCAATAACACCGAGACTAAGCTTACTGAGACTATACAATTCAATAATGTCTATTAAAAGTGGATGTATACATGATAAGTTTTTAATCGCCCGAAGGAAAGACAGAGTCTGAATAGATTATATATTGTCTATGTTTAGGATGTCTTTGACTATATTTTAGGGGTGTTAATATGGCTATCACTTTCGCTGTAAAAATTGAGCTGTTATCAGGTAATCGGAAAGATATTATTCTGGATCCAATGACAGTGGCACAAGCTACAGCACCACCATCCTTGGATCCGTCTGTAAATAAGGATTTATATGCATTATATTTAGTACGTAATTGACTGAATTCTTGTTTATATTGTAGTTCATTACAATTTTGTTAATGTGGTCAATGTTAATTAAACTTGGGGCCTAACCAATTGCCAAGGAGGGGAAGAAAGAAGACGGGAAGGAGCTATATTATTCAGCTCAATGCCCGCAGCAAAAACAAGCGGTTTTATGCTTAAACCAAGAGGCCGAACAAGAGAAGATTTCTTGTTGTATCAATCCTCATACAGAGTATTGAAACACAGTTATATGCAGGATTTGACTCATTGAAATACAGTTTTGTTATATATTGTAAAGCTAATTTTATACGGCGCTGCTCGAGAGATGGTTCATCGGTCTCGACGTACAGGCTGTCAACAGGTGAAGTTCGAAAGGAGCCAACACAAAGTCTTAGACCTTGATGATGGACAGAATCTGATAGTTTGAAGTTGCTTTTGCAGGTTATATACAAATTAAATTTCGAACGGACAAGTGATCTATATAGGTGTAGAAGGGTTGTTTGAACCCCTCCCCACTTTGAATTATAAGCCACTTTCAATAAATCAAATGCCTTCACGCATGTAGTTTTTAGTGATTTGATATGCGGAAGAAAAGTTAAATGTGAATCGAAAATCAGACCTCAGAACTTAGCCTCCTTGACAACAATGATGGGAGTGTCATTTAAAAACAGCTCTGGGTCCTTATGTGATTTATATTTACGACAGAAATGCATGCATTTAGTTTTTTATTTAGAAAATTTAAAGCCGTTTTCAAGACACAATTTATTTATTTCATTTAAACGCAACTGCAGTTGCCGTTCAATAGTATGCATATTCTTACCGTGACAAGAAATATTAAAATCATCCACCAAAAGTGATCCTTCAATTGAATCGTTTAAAACCTTGGATAAACTGTAACTGTTGATCTTAATACTAAATAAGGTGAAGGACAAAATACTGCCTCGTGGAACACCCTGATCCAGACAATAATGATCAGACAGGGTAGAACCCACTGTGACTTGAAATTGCCTGTTGTGTAAAAACTGTGATATAAAAACCAAAATCATGTAAATTCTTTGAAGTGCCATGCTTCCAGGTAGTATCGTATGCCTTCTCGAGATCAAGGAAGATCGATACTGCATGTTGTTTATTTACTATTGCATTTTTGGCAAAGGATTCTAACGTACCAAATGATCAATGGTACTACCACATTGAATATTTGTAATAATGTTATTAGTTTCGAGATTGTTTACCATTCGTTCCATGGTTTTACACACACAACTCGTTAAAGAGATTGGTCTGTAATTAGCTGGATCAGTATGATTCCGGGGAATGGGGATTACAGTGGCATTACGATAGGAAGTTCGGAAATTTCCTGAAGTCCATATTGCATCAAATATATTTAGAAGTGTTTCCAAACATGGCTCCGGTAAGGTCTTCAAGGGCTGATAGTATATGTTATCAGTTCCTGTTGCTGTATCGTGAGCTTGCTCAAGGGCAGTGTGTGGTTCATCCAATGAGAGTAATTCATTATAGTCTTTGTCATTGTCCGAATTAAAATTGACTCTCTTCTTCTCCAGTTGTTTCTGGCATTGTTGCATTCTAATTTGATGAAGAAGAATGTTTAGCGAGAGTTTCACCAAGCTTATTGGCAATATCAGACTTATCAGTTAATAAATTATTACCATCCTTGAGATGGTTCACAGTAGATTTGGAACCTTTGCCCTTAATTCTTTGAATCATATTCCACACCTTATCATAGGTGTACGGGAGTTAATATTTGGAAACGTAATTCCTCCAAGACTGACGCTTGTTCTGTTTAAAACTGCGTCGAGCCTTGGCATGTAAAATTTTCACTTTATCTAAATTATGAACTGTAGGATGACGGCGAAAAGTCTTCTTCCTATTCCTTCTGGCCGGTATGTATGTCCACAAACATTCAAAGTAAATTCAAACTCTCCGCTATTTTAATCGTAGTATGTGTGTTCTTTTAAACGTATGACTAGATGTGCCTAAATTGCTAACGACTGAGGGGATGGTGTAAATCCAGCTAGGTTCCATGTAGGTAGCAAAAGTAATGTAAGTCCCCGTGGTCCCTAGTGTGATGACCTACCTTCAGTTGTTGGCAATCTATAGCCCATTTTTATATTGTATTGTCCTCTATAGTTAAACTGTTTTAGATGTAATTACTAATCTTAAATGGATATTTGTGATACATACTTGTGGTTTTACTGTTCTTCGTCAACAGAGTTTTAGTTTCTTATATTCATTCATTCTATAGTGTCATTATTACTTGTTCCCGTCTCGATATGACTGCAATATTGCCGATGTGACGCTAAATGTTAACTCACTCTTTCTGGCCCGTTTACAGTCATCAGTAAACCATGGTTAACGAATATGAGGAGTTGGAGAGGACTTAGGCATAGTTTGGTCAGAGCAAAGTGTTTTATATAATGACCGGTTAGCCTTGGTGAAGTTTCGTCTGGATAAAGGTGGATTATCCCCAGGGATAATGCTTTTGCGAATGGTGGAGAAGTGATCACTCCCAGATAGGTCATCATGGACCTCCCATTCAAACTCATTACATAAATTAGAATCAGCAAATGACATATCCAGGGAAGAGTATATTCTCGTAGCAAGGTGTAAATAAGTGGTAGAATCGTCATTAAAAATACATAATTTATTATCTGATATAACGTCCTCGATAACTGTACCTATAGTATTTGTGTTGACACATCCCTAAAGTGTGTTGTGTCCGTTATGATCGCCCGTGATGAAGCATGGCTTCGGAAGCTGATCATACAGATTTTGAAGGTAAGATTGTTGAATATTTGAAAAGGGAGGTATATACAAGCTGCATAATGTCAGCGCCATGTGCAGAGTAAGACGAACAGCACCAGTTTGCAATTGTGTATTTAGAGCGACAGAGCCCTGCATGATGCTGTGATGAACCGAAATAGAACGCCTCCAGTAGCATTACCTCTATTTTAAGGTATGTCTCTTGAAGACATAGTGCTGACGGTTTAAGATCCTGAATGAGTAGCTGTATTTCGTTTAAGTTATTCTTCAGTCCTCTACAATTCCACTGAATCCAAGGCTGAGAACTATTCATCTCTTTGGTGGGTTAACTGGAGATCTTGCTCGCCCACTACGTTTAGGCGACAAACCTGTTCTCTGAGGGACGCTCTCTGGAACATCCATCCCTTCAAGTGATCCAAACTTGTTGTAAAGGTTGATGGGATCATCAGAACCTTTTGATACTGTACGCGTTTCATTGTTTGGAGAAGAGTCAGTTTTACATCTGGATAACGCAGTTTTTCCTTTCTTAGGCTGTGAAATTAGTGCTGAATGATTCTGTACCCATGTCCGTTGAACTGGAGTTACGGAAACAATAGTTGATGCAGGAATCTGTTTAGCTGAAGAAGGCTCAGTAGTAGTTTGTGAAAAGGAATCCGACATGCAGGAGGGTTCAGGATTGATGGCATTCATCCATGTCAGATCTGTTTGACAGCCAATAGAAGATGTTACCACAGATGGTCTTCTAGTTACAGAAGCATATGAGCCATTGGATCGCAGGAAGGCATGAGTTTCCAAGACTCATTGTAACTAATGTTCGCAATAGTTTTGATTTTATCTATCTGCATCTCGTTTCTCTTTATTGGACAATCGAGGATGAATGTTGACCAGAACAGTTGACACATTTCTTAAAGTTGCCATCGCAATCTCCACTAGCATGTGTTTTGTCACTACAGTGGGCACAAGTAATAGTATTCTTGCAAGAATGTACCCCATGGCCAAACTTCTGGCATTTAATACACCTCAGTGGGTTTGGGATATATTGTTCAACATCCAGGCTGCAATATCCTACTTTGATAGTTCTTGGTGGAGAGAGACAGACGAAAAAACCCAAATAAGTACTTGTTTGAATTACTTCTGAGTGCTGACGCCGAGTTTAACGTTTCACATGTGTTGCACCTTGGTCTTTTAATTCACAAACAATGTCTATCTCAGACATTGTCATCTAGGAGGTGATCACGGTCCTTGACCTCTGGATTGACACTGAAACAGGGAGTCCAGCCAAGGTATCACAAGATAAATAATTGCTGACTTGCCGTCTTTTGTCAGATTCAATTAGAAGTGATCCAGATCTCATACGCTTGATATTCTTACATCTCCTGCTATACCATACACTCCTTTTTGAAATCGCAAATGGATTCAGTTTGATACGTTGCTTGTCCGGAGATTCTAAAACCAGAAATCTTGGCCATTATTCAACTTGATTAAGAGGCAGACAGCCTTCATTAGGATGATTACAAGATGATTACACGATGTAAAATGCAACATATGTCAAATTTGGGACTTAATAATGATCATTCTCAAGTTGCATTTGACGCTTCTTTTTCATTGGGGTTTCCAGAACCATGTTGAAATATTATAGATTCATCACCCCAGCTCCCCACCCACCACGGAGTATCATAAAGACAATGCTATATACAAGTGGATCTCCGACTTGCAGCACCAAGGATACTGGGATGATATACTCTAACAGAAGTATTAAACATGTAATCAGTCTACCAGACTGGCCCATGAGCCTTCTAGCACCAGCATCTAGGCAAATTTATTTAATTTTCAAATTCATATGTCATACAACATATGCTCAAAACCAATTGCGTCAATATTGTGTCCAGTAAAATCAAGCCAAATAGTTATTGAACGATGAAATTTAGTGCTCAGGGCTCGGCATGACCAGGCGATTGGTTGAACCGGGCCCATTCAACCATCCGTCTAGGTGAAGTAAAGGTCGAAGAGGTGTGTTGGGCAAAGGAAACGCGGTTACAGGCTCCCATTGCCCTCAACCGCCAGATTCCCATCCTCCACCGACACAGGGCCGGAACCCACGGCAAAAGGGGTTGATGGACAAAATATGGCCCCTGATCCACACGGGCTGTTGGCGAGCTCTTGGCGTTACCCAGCACCCACCACGAGTAGGTGGATCGTCACGGGTGCCTTATTACATTAGATTGGGGATGAGTTGTTTGCAGACTAGATGAGACTGCTGTAGAACAGTTGTATAGGAAATTGATTAAGATGATTGGAAGCCAGTAAGTGACATACACGGATGAATAGAGCTCATACAAATGATAGGAAGCCAGGTGTATGTGTATGCTCATGTATATATTCTCTCTGTTCGATTTTCATGTATCACTTGCTTGATAAGATTAGAATTTGTTTTCCGAACACAGATGTATTTTCTTTACGTTTCCGTCGTAACAAATACGTGAATAACAAAACAATTGAGACATTGAGTCGTAATTCTTATGGCGTGTAATCCAATCCATTTGTGTGATGTCATGATACATACCATTTGTTGATATTCACTGCCAACCCAGGATTACATCCAACATTACCGCTTATGGGTTAGTTTTGGCAAACATAAAGTGTATTGTGTCATTGATATTTTTATTGTTTCCTTTTAAAACATATTTTATTTACAGAGAAAAGCATTAGGAACAAGGTTTCCAACTTAGAATATCATCTACTTGGTATGTACGTAGACAGTATAGATTCCTGCAACTAGAGATGACAGATGTGGACAAGTAGGTAGCAGAAGTGAAAAAGAGATAGAGCTAAACAGAATATCACAGAAATGCTGTAGAAATCGTTTTGTCTTACTGATGAATGATTGCTCTAACTTGAATACATTCGTATTTTTACATGATGATAGGTCTGCACATCCTTCTAACAAAAGTATGAGGTGAACTGAAATACCTACTGATAAACACATGCGCATAACAGATAACATGAGGTTAACTCTGTTGTTTGTACAATGAACATTTAAACAGACAGTGATGCGAATCCCCAATAACATACCCACTTGCACAAATGGGATCAGTTTCCAGTTCATCCCTGTACAAATCAGAGAGCAAACAACTAATAGAATCTTGCAACTTGGTATGAATAATATTTAATTTTCTTTTACCACAAAAACATTACTGAGGTGCATACTCATGGCTGTCAGTGATAGTTGATTTAAAATTAGAAACACTGTGAATTATGAACTGTGGTTGGTAAATTGTTCCAAGAGCATATTGTAGATGGTAAAAGATTCTTTTGAATGTTTAAGTGTGGAGTAAGAGTTGATATATTTAGAGAATTGCGTAGATTATACTTAGAGTTTGGACCAGCATTCAAAGGACGCGGTTCTTTTAGATATGAAGGAGCTATTTCACGTTGAATTTTATACATCAAACACAGCCTTCGTTTTCTACGACGAACTTGTAATGTTTCCCATCCAGTTACAAAGTAAAGAACTTCCCAAGATGTATATATTGGTAGACTATTCTCGCTGCTTGTAACTGAATCTGTTCTAACTCATTTATGTGTTCGAGAGTAAACCCGTCCCAGACGTCACATGCATATTCAAGATGCGGCCGAAGGAACGATAAAGATCTTATTAAGAGGACAACACAATACATATTCCAAACGTCGCAAGACATTAACCATTTTTGAAACCTCTTGTATCACACATTTTCCGTTGCGAGTGAGGTGAACTGCAAGATCTCTGTGATTATCAACAAATTTAATTTCAGCACTGTTAAAGTAAAGATGTGGTATATCCATATCATTTTTATGTAGTTACAAAAATTTACATGGCACAACTGTAATGTGTGACTCAAACTGTAGTAGCAACTAAGCGGGTGGGTGAAGATCCTGACATAGGTTACTCGGGTTTTGTTTGGCAGATGGGAAATCGACATGGGGTACATCTTGCCATCTGACATACTGTGCATAAGATACACCTGGTGCCATAGACTGGGACAAGCAAAGAAAGTTCCGTCCGTCAATATTGTTACGGGTAAGAATGTTGCCGTGACAAAAGGTGTAAGAAATCCCCTGTGAACCACCAAAACAGAATAAAGACAAGTCTAAAACATTCAAATATTGTAATTTTAAGCAAAGAGAGCGAGTTATACTGAGTCACGAGTCACTTTCACATTACCAATTTCAAGTACAATACAAGTGAGACAAATCTAAGGCAATGGCAAACTCTTAGTGTGAGTGTGAGTGAGGGAGAAACAGTTATGCAGAGTTTAACACAGCGAGCGGTCTGGCAGAGGCCATATATCAAACGTTGACGGATTTGATGACGTATACTCCAGTAAATGTGTCCGTGCCCGCCCCAACATGACTACTAGCATTTATATAATATTATACATTCGGTCATTTCCTAAAAGTTCTTGCACATACGACCATCGCCACTAACGTAGGATGCTCTGTAACAGTCTCCTCAGAAGTCAACAAATAGAAAGCCAAGGGGAGACAACTCTAAAGTACTACCTTAGAGGCGTGCCGCTTAATTAATTCTCTGTAGGAAATGTGACCCATAATGACAAACACTAAAACCTTAAATATTGTGACCCAATCACAACTACTGCAGTAATAATAAATAACAACTCAAATCACGGAAAATACACCTCGTAACAATATGCATAGTTTCAGCGTCAGCAATAATCTAATTCCAGTATCTCCACCGTGGTGAACACGGGAAATCTGTCATCTATTCCGTCACCCACCGTAAAGAACTGCCTGACATTGATATGCTTAATGTCCTTTTACGCATAGATTGTGAAACCGACCTTCCTTAATTCCATCCCTTCTCTACTTAGGCGTGCATTTTGTATTCCCTACATGTTTTCTTTAGGCTAAATGGGATGTAGGCCAAATGAGTTTTAATTTTCAATCAAGAGGTGACGATTTGTTTTCCATATTGTACATATATTCTTCAAAGAATGTCATAGACATCTCAAAAACTATCGAAAGTGGGAAACCTGATATATGAGGGTTTCAGCATTGTTTCGATTGCTTATTCTGTAATGTCTTCGTGTCGATCGCTCCTGACAAAGCCACTGAAAACGTGACTAACTTACCTTCAACATAGCTGCGTTTTGGGAATACTGAAACTATTGGATTATACACACGCACCGAGATGGTGGAAAAACAGCACACACTCCGTATGGCACAACGTGCTTGGTCTTGTTACATGAGCTTATTTATTGGTCGAGTGGTCTGTAGAGCTGCCTGCAATTCTTGGAGTGTGGAGCAGACTCTGTACACATAACATTTGTGTGACATGTGTGCTCTCTGAGCCTATGAGGAGAACAATTCCAAATTAGAGTACGTCTGCAAAAGTATCTCCTGCACCACCAACTATACAAATGTGGTGCTCAATTCAAATACCAGAGCAGAAGGTTCTTAAACAATACCACTCTGACATTTTCAGTCAATTACATTTGGGAAAATCTAATTTGTTGAAGACATGCCGAATTAGGAAAACTGTGATTGAAAATTTTAGACATGATCAATGCATTTTACATTTGAGTAAATCGTCTGAACGAACGGATTATATGGTAAGGAAAGATTCAATGTCATATTCCTAAATCATATGAAAATATCCTCCTCGCTTGTTTTATGAAGAATGTGTAAGATCAGCATGGCGAAAGAATATTAAAGGTCAACAGGCAAAGTATAAAAGTATTGTACGCTGGCACGTTCGTTAGATTTGAGGCTCTTGGTTTGTAACGTGCTGAGTTAAACGAAATGTCACAAAAATATTTGTCCTGTAATTTTGACATTTTCTTTGTTCCTTGAACTATCAGTCTGCAGTCCAGTCTCGTAATGCTGTCTTCAGTTGTCCATATTCATTTCCTGAGTCATTTCCTGTCACGGAGATTTGTTTTGATTTCTCGGAGACTGAAAAACGTGGTGGCACATTATTAGCTTGTATGAGATTGCGCAAGCATACTTGTCAACGTCGTGCGTGGTATTTTGTTTAGAAACATCATAATCGCATTTAATAGCTCTGGGTCTGACAAAGGAATTACAATAATAAATAAAAGGGACAATACCCTTAACATGACCGTTTATGTAAACGAAAAACCATGAACACGAGTATAGAACGTTAACTAGAATGCGATTATTGATAGAAACAGATGTCATCACGTGTTCGCGATAAGGTGAGCCGCCCTCGTTCTCGAACTATCGGTGGCACCCGTCACAAGTACATGCCAAGGCACATTTTCTGTGCATCTGAAGGAAAGGGAACTTGCACAAGCGCATAAAATCCAAGTCCAATGCAATAATTACTTTTTGTTTCAATAATGCATGCGTCTCAATTCACGTATTCAGTGCCTTTGAGTTTCCTTTGAGTTACAAGACAGTTCACATCACCCATATATATGCATGTACCTGACATCATTTAGCGGCTGATAGGTTCAGATGGTCCCTTAAACGTGACTATAATGTAACTGGATATTGTAAGAACATCGTTAAATCTACCTCACCTGAACACCCACCTGTCCAAGATTCGGCCATCCGAACACCCGGATAACAAATGCACGCAGTGATTGAAAACTAAATGACTACCGCGTTTTGTACATGTTCGTCATTAAAAAATGCAAGTAATCATATCCATACATGAAATCCTTTTAACATGACAACATACCAGTATTGGTAATAGTTTACTATTGGAAAATACTTCCGTTTGAGGCAGGAGCAGCATCAAGAGTTCACAGAATCTTGGCACCTGAGGTTATTTACCGTGGGATCACTGAGAATAATGGCCTCAGATAGCTGACTTTGGTGAGTTTTAACCTTCCGAATTTTCCACATATCAATCGCATGCGTTCTGGCTTCTTGTGTTTCAATACTGATGTTTTTCTTGCAGTTTAACGTCGCCATCAGTAGCGGCCTGATTTGATGTTCTAAATCTCTCTTGACCCGTGAAAAATAAGTAAAATATACAAGAGTTTGTTCTCATTATTTACACCAGGATGTAGTGCACCATGTATCAAATATATTAAACGAAGTATTGCCGCTTGCAATGATGATGTTGTGTTATGTAAGCACTGTAAAAGTATTGAAGATAAAATTCACATTGTCTATATTCGTAAACGCCATGAGGCGTCCATGGTTATTATTATTCTGTCCACAGCATATGTAAATCATCAGAAATTAATGTCATAAGTATGTTTTTCTCAGGTTCTTCGAACATGTTTCCATTTCGGTGTTAAATGTTCTCGTCACGAAATATTGCCGACGTGACGTTAAATATTTACTCACTCACTAACTCACCTCTTAGCGTTCGTTGTATGAAAATGGTAACCAAATCTGTCTTGCACCACAATGTCATTTACACAAGTAAACCCCTCTTCTTCTTCTTCTTCTTCTTCTTCTAATGATGCTGCTGATCATTTGTTCCTATAAGTCGCCTTTCAAGACAAGTCGATGTTACATTCCATCCTGAAACTGACAGCATATTCATATATTCATAGTGGAGGTGAGAGATACTTGTAATAGATACACAAAATAGTAAGATAGTAGTTTAAGACTCTTAGGTATTAGAACAACAGAACACTGGATCACAGTGTCCGGTGATTGTGTCGAATCAAGACCGTAACTTGTAAAGAAGCCCATCCGTTACAACAAATTGCATTAACAGGATGATGTTATTTCAACAATGTCCAGCAGCAGTAATTGGTCACACAGTAATTACGCCCACGCCACAAGTGGAACCTAGTGACTTGATACTCACTGACTACAGATCAAGCTCAACTAATAATGTTCACATTTTGCTGCAAGAGAGGCTAACCCCTTCAGACAAAATATAACCCTTGGCTTTAAATCACTGAACATATTGATAGAATACCGTAGAACTTTGTCCTCTGCCAGGGCAAGGAGGAATAAATGACTACTAATGTTTATCTCATTCCACGTTTCCTGCAAACCTGTTAGTGTTACATTAACTGTCGCACATTGCTGTACCTACATCTTTGGTGATGAAGTGTTTGGTACGGCATCTTCATATCCAATAAAGGACATAGTCATACTAAAGATGTAGAAGGCAAGTGGGTGCGAGATGAATTATTTTCATGAGCTTTCCTTGACCAGTGGGATGGCGGCAATTTTGGTTTATGTGCGCCGGTAATATATCCATTTGTAACCTTTGAGTTGACAGTTGCGAACGGAGAGAACGATAAAATTTCCGTATGTATAGACTCGTAAACTTATCGGTAATTAATCATTTACGTTCTACACAATGTCCCTGGTATGGTGATCTACCTTCAGTTATAAAAACCAAGTTCTATGGATAGTCATCTTCTTTATTGCAATGAGTGCGGATTTTCCGCGCAGGTACTAACACCCTTATCGCCGAGACGTCGCACTCATTGGAATAAAGGAGATGACTATCCTTAGAACTTGGTTCTCCTTCATCTTTACAACTTCCAAAATGCTTCTCAAAGACGCTACTTCAGTTGCTGGAGATCTATAGCCCATTAATACTGTGTTTACTACTTCCGTAACTCGTTTTAAATAAAATATGATGCATTAGTTGTTGTACTGCCATTTCACGTCACGATTTCATAACCTCTAAATATATGTCATGTGTGTGTGCATTTATATATTATATTTTTTCATTGTTTTGTCATTAAACGCATTTGCTTCTATAAACAGCTATGAATTAAAGCTGTGATAAAAGTGTGGCAAAACTGATCTTATAGTTGATAGAAAAGGCTGAGGAAAGTGACATAAACCTGGCAACAAGATACACAGTTCATAAGATCAGTTTCAATTTTTGTGATTCCAGAGATCGCAAACACCGCATAAAGGAACACTGAACAAAGTAATAACGTTTCTACTGAATGTGGAGAGAGTTTTGACGCTTCAGAAAATGGTGATGTTCAAGTAAGTTACACTTCTACTTTAAGCTACTGGTCTAACGACTAAGAAAATATTTTCTGCTAAAGAATATTGAATAATGAAGTAATTGATGACGTAGATTTTCTCCAGTGGAAAAAGTAGCAAGATGTTTTTTTCCTTCAGCCACCTGCGACCAGCAGAAACGTTGCAAGTTTCACCACCAAAGAATTTCGTCTAAAGATTGTTGAACAGGAAAGAGAACATTTCTGTCGGATAATGGTTACTAAACAAGTACATGAAAATACACATCTCAGCTGCTGAACTACATATTGAACTAGTATGTTTTAGTTTACATTTTAGCTACTTGCTTCATGAAACATAAGCGCACTAACTGAACCATTCGTGCGGGCTGCTTCGTATCAGGAGGCAGTTATCTAGCCAATACTCTATCCGACAGATATGTTCTATATAGCATGGGTCGCTAATAAATAACAGTGATTATCACCTGTCCATGTACCATGTACCAATTACTATCACTCAGCTATTATGAGATCTGTAACACAGTGGTGCATCTTTTTATTGCTTGTAATAGACCAAGTTCATGTAATCGTTTGAATGAATGGCTTAAATATTACCCTAAGGTCTACCTCCCAGTGATGGAAACAGTAACTCTGTCGTCTTGTAGCCTACCATCGATCAGGATATTGGAGAGCGAGGCATGCAGCTTGAGGCAGCTGTCTGCATGATGTAAGGTACAGGCGACGGCAGATATTTACACTGGAAAAAGGAAATTGGTACGAGAAGAAATAGATTCCATATAGCTAAAATAGACAGTGTGTAACCATCGCGTGCATGTTATACGGAAATGCAAGTCTCATGTGTAAGGAACATGAAATTAATGCATTTTACAAAATAATTATACCTGAGGATTTTGACCGGCATCATGCATATATTCATTAAACATCACAGATACAAAATATACTGTTTCAAGGTAAAACATCTCATTTTCAAGTGTTCGACAAGGGTCAGGGTAAACTCGCGTTTTCACGGCACCTAGTATCACCGCCCGTAGATAATAGTTCACAAATAACTGCTTAAGATGCAATGGCCATGAAGCCTGCTAATTGAAGATATTTTACCAGTGTTGTTTTTTTCGAGAGATTTTTGTATCATATGGTGGCTTTATCCTTGTTTTACGTAAAAGATAACAGTTTAGAAACCGCTACTTACTTGACAATTACTCAAACATTAATCGTATCTGCTATTTTGGGAAAGCAAGACAATTCGTTTCCAACACAAACCCAAATGGCTAGGGTCTCAAAAACAATAATAGGGCACAACGACGCACAACGTCCAGAGCAGCCTTATCTGCATTATGTGTTGAACAGCCAGCCTTATCGACATTATATATATGCTGACTTATTCAATTACATGTCTCTAAGTGTATATCCTCATCCCCTAATTACACCATTCTAACCAATGGCAAAAGACATCCCGACGCCAGAACTGGCAGCAAAGCTTATCTCAAGTGGAAATTTCGAATGGGATTTACGACAATTTCCATTGCTTAGACAGAATATTCTGGGCAGAACAACTCCTATATCAGACGTAATTCACTTTGGAAAGGCCGTAGCATGTCTTAACAATCAAACATTCAGTAATGCAACATGACCCGCATGTTATGTAATATTTTGACCGGTAATGTCCAACGATCCTAAAATTGTATTTACGTAATTATGTCTCATGAATGGTCCTACATCTGAACATAGAGAAATGTAATTATTTGGCGGTTGTCACAAAGCCATGGAAACAGACTTTATTCCGTATATTTCTGTCTCCATTATGAAGCAAGAATGCATCTCCATCACGTTATATTTTGTCTGCATGTGTAAGTAAATGCGTAAAGTAACCCTATATCCATACAATAGCTCACCTAAAAGAAACTCAGAAATAAATCCGCAACGTTCGTTAAAGTACGGGTACCTTTTTGGTTATGTCGTTTTCTCTTGTCACGTCGGCTTTCCATTTCCCACATAAGAACAATATGTGAAGCTCATTGTCCCTGCTGTGATATTGCTGGAATATTGCTAAAAGCAGCGTAAAACTCACTCACACATTAAAGTAACGTATTACTACTGGGGAGACGTCGTTGACATTCATGATGCTTCTTCCTTGAAAGTGTTTGCTGTTTAACGCTGTGCCACAAACAACATTCCAGCTACATCGAGGTGGTCTGTAAATAACCGTAGCCTGGATCAGACGTCGACAATCCAGCTTTCAGCATCATGGTCTTCGATCTATGCAGCTGATATCCGACGGCATACGTCAACCAGGTCAGCAGAGCTGACAACCCGATACCATTAGCTGGCTATTCTTATACCGTTGTCAGTCTTGCTTGACAACCGTATATGAATCCGTCCCAGAACGTCGCATCATATAGGAGAAGTTGTTATCTATCATGAATGCATGTAGAGACATGGGGTTTTGTAAATACATACTCTCTGCTCTTGCTAAGTTGTTATCCACGAAGAGTCTGACTTTCTTATAACTCACCATACTTCTAAAATGCCAGTCAAGCCGATCATCTCTATGTACCCTGAATGCACAGATTGCATGATGGGTAATCCTTGAGTGTAGACGTATTTACTACTGCTCCGTAATGTGGATAAGTTTACAACAATACAGTCTTAAAATAGGATGTTTTGTACAATCGTGCAAGTGTCAGACGACTGTACATGGAATTTTAATGGAAAAACAAGGCGTTTGCCTGATCTTGAGACTTGCTAACGCTCACCCAGCTGGTGGTGAGTGGCGATGTCGAGCCAAACGTAGCACCCCAGACACGACAGTCAACTATATCAACTGTATCAGTAGACAACAGTGGCAGTTGAACTTCACAACAACGTAAATACACGAGTGACAATTTAAAGAACGTTCTAGTTGGACTAAAAGCTGATACAAAGGAAGTAAATGACACATTTGGTCACCTGGATCAGAAGGTAAACAATGTGGTGTCGGATATGAGCAATGAAAACACAAGGCTACGGGTGGAAAACAACAAACTTCAGATGGACAAGGCATTAACCAAGCTAACAGTGATTCCTGGAGTAGCGTGATAATCAGGAGACAAACACGTGAGTTTGCTTACATCTGAACCCGGAAGTAACACCTATCCAAGGGGGAGCACTTCACATGTAAACAAATCATGTGATGACAACAATTTAATTAATCCCATCATTAAAATCAATAAACTGAAAACGTATCGAATAACAGCAAAAACACTAGCCTATCACAGATATGAACATAAAACTAGCACTGAATGCTAAAGCATTGCAATTAAAGAAGACAATACGATATAAAGCACCAATAACTGAATGTAAATCACTATACAGAAGGTAGGGAAAACGAAAACAGATAAAGCGTTGCTTTTAAGTTTCAATATTTTTACGAGTTGATAAATGTTCTCATGTCAGAGACAATATCTAATTCCGACATGTCAGCGAGTAATCTATCACGGTCCCTTATGATTCCTCTACTCGTGTTAAGTGTTGTGTGTGCCGTAATGGTGACGGGAATACCGGCAAAAGTCTTAGTGTTCAACAACTTGGTTGATTTTTGCTTTTTGGCACACTCAATCAACCGTGCGCCAGAACTTTTTTGATATTCGTTACATCACCACCAATGCCTTGCATACCCGTCTTCACAGAAAAGAGTCTAACTTCAATGGTGTGCTATCTTCAGTCTCCAAAAGAAGAAAACGTGGCCAGTAATCAATAGATTTGGACAGTCTAAGGTCAGTATCAGTAGAATCTTTTTCAAGCAGACGTTTGGTGCTTTTTTATGGGGGCTTTCATACGCCATGGGTATCCGAGCTCTCCACCCACAACTGAGTATCACACCGACAATGCTAAAGCGATGGGGTCTCCAGCTTGCAGCACCAAGGATACCAAGGATGATATACTCCAGTAGAAAAATTATAAGGTTAATTCTTCCACCAGATCGGCCCATGAGCTACCGCCGTCAGGGCATACGACTCTAGGCATAACTGTGAGACTGTATATTTGAAATTCTGACATTCTAAAACATCGCCAAGTCTTAAAAAAAACAAGTTACAATTTTCAAAATGTTTACAACATTACAGAATGTAGTGCCCAGGGCTTGGCGTCACCAGCCGATTGGTTGAACTGGCCGACTGGTTGAACAGGCCCATTCAACCACCCGTCTAGGTGAAGTCACGAAACCCAAGTAAAACGAGTTGGTGAACCAAGTATGCCACACGTGGGGTTGGCGAGCTCTTTACTTTACCCAGCACCCACCACGAGGAGCTATAGTATTGCCTTCATCAATACCTTATGGTATCACGGACCTCTACCAAATGTTCAGGCGTGCGTCTGTTACTGCAGAGAGTACGATATGAAAGTTAGCTTTTCTAAAGTTCCATCTCCAGGATGAGGTAGTATCAGATGGCTTAACGGGCTTTAATACCTTTGGAAAATGGTCACTTCCACAAAGGTCATCATGGACTGACCATTCTCAACAGGTCTGAGTCTGTAAGTGATACATCTAGAGCTGAACAGGTTCCCTTGCCATGATGTAAATATGTGTTGGAACCGTCATTGTATGTGCATAAATCATAACTTGAACAGAACTCTTCCAATAGTTTATTAGTCTAGAATTAGTAGTTGTACTACTAGTTGTGGCCATTTAAATCTCCCACAATAAGAAAAGATCTTGGGATTTGGTCATATAGATTTTGAAGGCTAGTCCTCTGGAGTCCAATAGTAAACGCAACTGGGCTATGAATAATATTCTGTTTGATAAGGATCGAAGATCCGCCTGTGGCCCGAGAAAGAATGAGAAGCACTGAAATATTGTAGGTCAAAAGGACCTGTCTGTTTGAGATATGTCTCCCGCAGACAGTCTGCTGATGGTGTACAACCAGTAACAGTTAATCATTGGTAATATTTCTTAATCCTCTGCAATTCCATTGTATGATAGAAGCAGTATAAACTATCTTTTCGTGGCATTTCTTGGAGATCTACCTCGCACGTTTGGGGAAGGCGACAAGCTTGATGGAACGTTTTCAGACACGTCCATATCCATATCCATATTTGTTATAAAGTTTAATTTTATTTTCAGATCCTTTTGGGGCTCTGTCACTTTGCAATTGCTTTTTGAAATAATCAGGATTAGGTTTATTCTTTCCTTTAGGATATTGTTGTTCAACAGATAATGACGGAGACTTTGTGGTTGACTGAGATGAGGAATGATCAGAAGCTGGCTCTTATTGACGTTGGGACACGCCAGAAAGTGGCTCAGAAGTCTGCGTGGATATTGCAGGTGAGAAAATCTGTGAAGAATCTGTTTTCACCCAAGTGAAGTGATTTTGACAGTCTGAGTGAGTGAGTGAGTTAGGCACTTTAGTGGTTGACTCAGAATGTGTTCTGCTTTTTGAATCATGAGTTTCTGATATGTTGGATGTTTATACAATTTGTATGGCGTCAGAAAATTCTAATATTTTGAATCAATTTGAGTTTGGTTATCTCCATCTGCTGCTTTCAAACTAGACACTCTTTGGTAAAAGAGGAATGATCTCCTGAACAATTAGTGCATTTCTTAAATACTGTCACAATCTTCTGTTTTGTGTGTCTTCTCACCACAGTTAGCAAACACAACAGACAATGTGCAAGTACTTACACCATGGCCATACCTTTGGATTCGGAATATACGTATCCACTTTGATGTCACAGTAATCAGCCTTTACTGATTTTAGAGCAGTTGGGGTAGAAAATGAAAACAAACAGGTGTTTGCTTCTTGTATCTCATTGTCGTCACGGGTAGAGAAACGTTTCACATTCATCTCAGAAGCAATATGTCCATCATATCTGAAAATCTGACTCTGTCTCGGTCTCTCACTATGCCTTTGTTGGTATTGAGAAATCGACGGGCAAAGACTGATACAGGTATGCCGACAAATGATTTCATTGATTGGAGGTTTATTGCCTCTTGTCTATCTCTTACTGTATTCAACATGTAGAGAACGTGTTCCCAAATGTTTAACATTTTTCACGTCCCCTGCAATGCCGTGCTTGCCTTTTGATAGGGCAAAAGGGTTGAACCTTATAGGAGTCTTGTCAACGGTCTCCATCTCGATAACTCGTGGTCAATAATCAGTAGGCATGGTTAGTCTTTGGTCGTTAGCATCATTAATGTTGTATTTTTGGTTCTTTTATTTTAATTTCGTAAGCCATGGTTGTTGGTTAGAGGTTCATCATCCGAGCTCCGCATCCCTCCAAGGAGTATCACAAGGACGATACTGAAAACAAGTGAATCTCAAGCTTGCAGCACCAAGGATACCCGGACGGTATACTCTAGCGGAAAAAAAAGTTACAAGATTAGTAATTCCACCAGATTAGCCCATGGCCTTCTGTTCATACTACTGTAGGCAAAACATACATGAAATTATGCATTTGAAATTACTAGATCAACATAGTTTGGCCAAGCGTGAAAAATCAAGTAAACAGTTTGATAAATTTTGAGCATCACATAGTTGTAGCTCATTGCTTGGCGTGACCAGCCGGGCCAGTTTGAGCATCACATAGTTGTAGCTGATTGCTTGGCGTGACCAACCGGGCCAGTTCTACCACTCGTGTAGGTGAAGTAAGGGGCGAAGGGGTGTTTTGAGCAAAGGGAACACGGTTACAGAATCTCAGTGAACTCAACCCCCAGACTCCCGTCCTCCCCGACACAGGGCCGTAACTAACGGCTAACGGGTTGGTTTACCAAATATGCCCCGAGTCCACACCGGGAGTTGGCGAGCTTTTAGCATTACCCAGCATTCGCCACGAGGAGGGTGCTGAATACGGTATAAATTCCAGTTAGCATTTTCAAAGTTCTGTCTCACGGATGAGATAGTATCAGACGGGTTCAGGGGTTTTAATACTGTTGCAAAATGGTCACCACGGGCGCTACATTTCTTGAAATTCAGTATTTTAATGTACATGAAAATGTACATAGTCGTCGCAATTCTCTGTGAAGGCTTTGGACGTTTTTAATGTATATGATCCTACTTGAAAGCTTAACATTGCTGTGAATTGGGGTGTAAATCTAGTATGGTAATCCTCCATCAGTTGTTGGCAATATGTAGCCTGTTTTTACCTTGTATTGTCATGTATAGTTAAACTCGTTTTAAATCTGAATTGAAAGCAACTTGCATGTTATTTAATTATATGCATATGTGCTACCTGTATATTTCCAACATTCAAGTCAATCTGCTTCTCCAGAGACAAAACTCAAAACCTCATGCTGGGAAACATCATTGACCTGTACAAGATCCTTTAATTTGAGAAGCCATATTACAAGAGCAAGCTCTAAACACCTGTTTCCTGGTCGTGAATTGTCGATGTGGTTAGTTAGATGCACAAAATAATAAACGGTGGGACAGTGTGGCCATGATAAAATTAACGATGAAATGTATGTTTCATATAATTTATACAATTACTGTGGCAATCGTGCGTCAGTGGTTTAATCTCATGCCAATGTCTGGCGGAGACAGAATAATCAGGGAACTAAGGCATTAAATGCACGATATCTATCACATGGCTCCCCAAATCAATGAGAACTCTTACGAATACTTACTATCTCATCAGTTAACCTTCGAAGGGGTCTATTGTCTTTATCGAGTAGAAATGATTAGTTTACTCATTGCTCCCAGGTCAAAAGCCATGAAAACGTAGTCATTAGATACAAACGAAAATGCAACGAGGATACAATCCACAATGCACCTCGAATCAATCGTAAAAGTGATATGTCCCTTCTTCATCAATCAAAATACGTGATCCGTCATCTTGACACTTGACATCCCTCGTTGAAACGTACGCGCTACTGATGAAAGCTGACCACAAGTAACGGGAATAGATTATAGCATTCTTTAGCATTAACAAAGAACTTTAATGAAAATCAGTACGAAGCAAACTCTGGGTAACCTACAAAGTATAACTGCATGTACACGATAAATAAGTGCGCATGGCCATACTCGCATTAAATCGTAAACGTCTGTGCAATACTGTGTGTATATTAATGGTAAACGTCACTGTATTGCTGAATGTACATTAGATGACAAACGTCTCTGTAACATTATTTGATTTAATGGAAACTGGTAAAGAGTGGTATAGCTGCAAAGTACAGCGTTTAGATGTGTTAAATTATTTGACATACTGCACATATGCATGTCAGAACATATGAATATCACTGTCCAAGAAAAGCATTCATCATAGCTCCAGTCTTCACAGCAAATGTAGTATTGCTGAACTCCGGACTAAAGTACTAAATTCCTGTTTAATGACTAAAGATAGATTATTGAATTTCAATGATTCATGTAATTTGTATAGTATCTTACGGATTACCCCCAGTGTTAATCTCTTGGAAGAAACTCGGAAGTGCTTCTACGCTTTAACTCACTGTTAATATTTGTCAATTAGGGAATATGGACACATCGTTTGCTTGGTATTGCTTTGTCGAATGTTACAATGCAGTTGTATTTCAATCAACTGACAGTAGTATTACATCTAAATGACGTTATGACAGATGGCTAGTCTTCGCTGATGTGCATTTTAATGAGGAAATGCATGCGTATACATCTCATACTCTCCCTTGTTCTGAGGATGACATTGGCACTGATATGTGCAATATTGTCAACGGATTTGTATGGAAGAATTTATCTCCTAAACAACAGTATGACAAGATAATTTAGGGAGAATAGTGTCTGTGTCGCTGTTTCGCTTGCAATTTGGAACCTTCCACTTATCAAGTGTGCTGTCTAGACCAGTGGACATGTTGATATGTCTATGCTTAGTTTCTATACTATACGTAAACTTCTTGAACTAAGACTACTGCGAAACATGTACCGAAACATTACACTACGTTTGAGGTGGAGATTACCCATCTGACCTTTCATGTTAGTGCAAAAGTGTTGAGTGAAAAGCGTGATGGAATGTAGCCCGTCTTCCAAACGTGTAAATTTGAAGATACCTGTACCTAAACATCGAAACATTACAGTTAGTACGTCTAGAATATCGAGAAAGTCGTCTCGGATTCGGAACTGCAGGAACACAAATCCCATCGAACAAATGGGAATATGCTATATTTTCAGTGGAGTCATATTTTCTGCTGCTGACTTATTTTCCTAACAGAAATTGCCAGCTGATTTCCCAGGGTGCATAGTGTCGCATACCATGGTAGGCTCCTGTCTGATAGATAACCGAATGAGGAACCACTGCTGCAAGGATTCTAGAAATATGGTTCTGCACAGTGGTGCTTAAGAGGATATTTGCACTTCTATAGCAGTGGGGGATACATTATTAACGAATAGTTCCTCATAATGTAACTTCACCGACTGTTACCATCTCCTTTTGCCCCCAATATATTTTTGAGATGTTTATTTTATGAATCTTACATTGCTGACTTTCAATCGGAGTGCTATGTTGTTGGCCTCAAGACAAAATCTGCGACTGGTGTTTGCTGTACACAGGTTTTCGAGAAATGGAAATCCCTCATCAACGTCGCACCATAAAAATTTAACGTGTTCAATCAGTTTCGCAGTCCAAAAATTCCACCAAGAGGTATTGTAAATGTTTTCTGCTGGGTGCCAACAATAGTAGACTAATTACATCTTCCTTTAGTCAATAATGCTTCTATGATAGCTTTCTAGTATCTTTAAGTGAGAATACGACACGGCATGTATTTCTACCAGAAGAACTAGCATTATATTCATAAAGAGTCAGATAAAGAGACTTGGGTCAGAGAACAATGCTTGGCATCTATACACGCTTACACGCGTTTCCTCATTGTCGGTATTTCTTGTATGTGTAAATGATATACACGTTTTATAGCAAGGACATGTAACAGCAACTATTAATCACTATTACGCGTGTATTTGTTTAAGGGTTTTAATTTAGCATTACGTGTTTTTAAGAGTCGGTAATTGGACTGGGGTGGTGTTTCAACGATGATGTTATAGAAAACCAATGTAAATTACAATAATTGCTGAACAGAATATTATCTGTTTGTGTCGATGAAGCGGACGCCAGTAATTCTACTTTCTAACCACCTCTGATCATTTCAAATCCCATATTGATTCGAAGTGAAGTCAATAAGTCATGTCATAGTTGTGACAGGTTATTATATACTGTGAGTATGGATGGTTCTACGCCACTTTTAGCAGTATCACCAGCAATATCACGGCGGGGATACACCAGAAAGATAGGTCTTCACTCATTGTACCCATATGGTGCCTTGGTCTTCAGCGTGACGCGCGGACACTTTAACCACTAGGCTACCCCACCGCACCTTTTGTGTAATCACTGTAGCATATGCAAATAGCAGTAATGTGCGCAATGTTAAACCGCACGCCTTTGTTTCCTAGAATACACACCCTGTAAACTTTCTCGCTGATTAGCACTATGGGGATTTAGTAGAGTAACAATGTCACAGCCTAAAGACAGTAGTACGATTAACTGAACTAACACCACAGCAAATGTCAATGAACTCTGAAGGATTGTCAAGGTTTGAAATAAACTAGTAATCTTTCATCAAGGAACATTTGGCACGAGGAATATGTAAGTCCCTTGTGTTGTTCCGATCGCATTCAATACACGTTTCGTGCATTATCCGTCTCATCTACACACAACAGGAATGGAAAGGAATGGGTCCCTTCGATACATCACAGCATCCCCATGGAGTATACGTCAATATATATTAGCTGTACAAAGAGCACAAAACATTTTATTTGACACATTTTCCAATATCAATAGAGCGTTTGGGGTTCACTGAAATGGTTAGGCGAGTGTGACAGTTATTTTCTTGTAACTGCTTCAAAGCCTAAGAGCACAATTACCAACACATTTATAACCGTTATTACTTTGCGAGCAATCGCTGAAAACCTCGACAACGACACGCTATATGAGAAATAATATCCCCGGAAGGATCCATACCAGTGTAAGTGACAAATATCCGTTCAGTATCCAGTGGGTGATGCTCGACATTTCTCTTGGTGATTTTTTGGGTTTATAAGAATCTTTAGCTCTTTGCGATTCGTGTCTAAATAACAAAGATGAAGGTTAATTGAGAGTGGGAGACAGCTGTTTAACATAAAACAAAATGTGGAAAGGCTGCTTGTGTAAGATCAAATGATATCTCTTAGAAATACTGTTTATTCACTCACATTTTGAAAGCAATGGGTGTGATGTAAAAGGTCTTAATGCTCTATCGTACCAACACAACGTATGTGAGTAAAGTGAACCTATGCAAAAGAAACGAGCAATAGAAGCTGAAGACATCTTTGCTGATCTGCGAATGTTGGTTCTTTGATTGTTACCAAGTAACGGTAAACACATGCAGCTGTTGATATTTTATTCAAAATCTGCTGAACTGTGTTGAATATTCCATCACAAGGGATCTTTTTAGCGATATTAGTTCCCATTTAATTATTTCATTAAAAAATAGATTTGCTATGTGATTTGTAAAGAGATAAATATTTTATTATCGGAAGTTTGAATTAGTAACTCAGATTGTTAGTGGCTGTATCCTCGAGGGGGGTTAAAGTACTGTACAATTATTGTCCTCCTGAGAGGATATGTAAGTCCCCAAAACATTCACAGTCAATTTAAACTTTCCAGGTTTTAATGGTAGCATATGTGTATTTTTAATTTTTTGCTAGATGTGTCTACACTGCTAACAGCTGAAGGGACGATGTAAATCCAACTAGGGTCCATGCAGGTAGCAAAGGTACTGTAAATCCCCATGGTCCCTAGTATGGTGATCTACCCTCAGTTGTCAGTGATCTATAGCCCGTAACTGTATTGTATCAATTACACTATATTTTGGTTTCACATGCTAGTGATATGTTCATATCTGTGATAGTCTAGTACTTGTACTGTCCTTCGATGGCAGGTTTTTATGATCACAATTTATTAATATTCATATTAATATAAATTAAATTGTTTATGTCACGATATTGTTGATGCTAAATATTAACTCACTCAATCATTCAACATCTATATTCCATACATCTACATTCCACATTATAGCCTGCAGGTCGGTCTTGGACGATAGGCAATGATTGCTAAAGCCACAGGTGGAGGTAGTCAGGAAACTGTCAAGAGAACGTCTTGTGATATACTCAGATACCGGTGCCATGGTACCGCTGAATGGCATATTCCGCTAAAGCAGACACATGCAAGTTCACTTGCTGCATCCTTAGAATCTGAAAAAAAGCATTAATATGAAATGAATCTGAGATCAGCGTGACGAGTAAATCTCTTCAACAACCCTTCAAATGACAACGCTTTTCTCAAAGTGTTACTAATCTGTATTCACTCCATGCTATGGCTTCAGACGTTGTGCAATCGCGAAAGATGAAATGGGGAAATGAATCCGAGTTATTTCATCAAATATTTGATTGAACTTGCTATAAAAACCGAACTTGAATGCAGAAAGGCTAATTGGTTTCGTTGGATGCATTTTCCCTAGAACACATTATTCTGATATTCCGTTATGAACTGTCTTCAAAATGAACAATGATGCTTTTGATAACAACAAATGAATGATATTTTCACAGATATCGTTGTTTCGTGAGAGACATTTTTAATTAAAGAAGTATAATTTGATGCGGAAAAGATCAGGGAGTTTGACGCCACCAGGTAAATGTACCGACATGAGAAAATATGTTTGTACGAGTAACAGGTACTTAACACACGAAAGGTTTGGCTTTGATTTCAATATCATCAAGAAGACGATGCCCACAAGAAGGGTAGGAAACTAGAGACGTTTGAATTAATCGGAATGATCAAAAAAGACTGTGTTTCCATTAAATTCGAAAGTTAATTTCCATAACGCTTCAGGACTTTCAGACTCCAAACGTAAATGATTTTAAAAGAAAAAAAAGCACGATACTTAAACAAAAGATTTTTTTGCATGGTTCAATTGTACTTTAACGAACAAAAAGTCACGTCTCCTCCGATATGACTAGGCTCTACGTGAGTTTATTGTGCAAGGGCTTTGATATGTTCTTGTAAGCAATATTTTATCAAAAACAAATGTTAAAGCTATATATTTTCAAATCAGTATGCAACGATTGTATCATACTCCATTAGAAATCTTGTGTTTGACTGAATAAAGATTACTGAAGCTGATGTTGACGCTAATGCGTGGTCCCAACAGTGAGTAAGGCGCAGAGAAGACGAAAAAATCAGGTGTGGGATTTTAAAATTTACAAAAACTGTTTGAGATCAGGAAAAGGAGAAGATTTTGGATGAGAAGGGATTTGAATAAACTTTGCACTGATAGAAGATTCCTCCCCCTTACTAAATCAATTAAAAGTAAGGACAAGATATACGGTCATATTACAGATTTTATTGCACACTGCATACTACAGGATATGCTCTTTGTAAACATTCGAGAAGACAACCCAGTCACAGACATAACTGGCATCAGTATGCAATTTCGACACGACATGAAGCATCCAAGTCAAGGACACTCACCTACCGATTCGAGGGGGAGAGGAAAAGAGAGGGAAAGAGAGAGGGACACATGCATGGACACACACACATATCACACACACACGCACACACACACACACACACACACACACACACACACATATATATATATATATATATATATATATATATATATATATATATATATATATATATATATATATAATTATATACATATGTATATGAGTGTGTGTGTTTGTTCGTGTGTGTGTTTGTACACATATATATGTGCACGCGTGCGTGTGTACATGCACGTGTGTGGGTGTGGTGGTGTGTGTGTATGGGGGTATGTATGTGTGGTCATTCCTGTCACAGTGACACCAGTCAGTAACACCGCACAAGCAACACCACACGGTAGGCGAGATGTTATTACGGTGATGCTGTAAATTCAGTTTCGGTCTTCTTCAGACACTGCTGATTTCCCCAGGCACAGTGAGGTGCACGCGGAATAGAAAGGTGATTTGCATGTCTTCTGTACGTCTGAATTACGTTCCACCTTCGTCTGTGTAGTCATTTAATGTTGGAAATATGCTCCAACCTTTGGTCGGTTGAACCATTTCTGATGGTGATGAACTTCACCTGTTCGTGAATTCTGTTCTTGAACTGTCCCAAATCATTATCAGCAAAATATTGATATTCTAAAGACAAATGGACGTCTCACAATAGTATTAGTATATTTCCACACTGAAAAATGATTATACAGAATATAAATGGATTTAACATATACGATATATGAACCTATAATCACGTTATCAAGACGTACACTGAACGTAGTAGTCAATGAAAAATAGGTTCTAAAGAAAGATTGCAGTAAAAAGTAAATGTTATTGTGTCAGACACTAAGACTTGTAGAAGTCTTGTAACCTTTGACATTACAACATGGTTGGTAGGCCGAACCAGTGGCACAGAATGTATAAAGTGGCAATAAATTATCTGCCACTAATTCATTTCAGGATTAATTCCTTATATATAACAGACTGGGAATATTTAGCTGCTGACATGATCATTATAATTCACAGAGTAAATAAGAAGGCACTAATCCATGGAATGACTGAGATATTGCCGATGTGACGTTACATATTCACTCACCCACCCACTCACTAATCAGTGGAGAATGGTAAACGTTTAGCAAGGAAGATTCTGCTTTAAAAATGTTTTGCATAAAGAAAAGTACTGTTTCCAGATGAATCATTCAGCAAACTGATTTCAATATAGAATTACTTTCTATATCACATCTAATGACAGCTTGTTGCCCACAGGCCTTCATCTTTTCAAATGTTGACGATTCTCTGTGAGACAGTGCTTTTAGCACAGAACTGTACATTGTCGGCAAACTGTAAGACATGTTTATCACCGACTTTGTTGTTATGAATCTGCAGATAATAAATGTAGATAATAAATTGTCGATAATATCAGCAAATCAAAGGTGGTATATTTTGAAGTGAGTCTTGAACTGAAGGAAGTCCCATATCTTTCTATTATGAAATGTCGAAATCTTTGTCCCATCATGGCCATTCAGCAGGTAGGAAACATGCAAAGGCAAGTCAGCTGTTGAAATCCTAAAGAAAATAGTGTATGTCCAATGTAACCAACGCCTCATTTTTTGTACTTCTAAGCATGTATTCTCTTATCTCTTTTAGAAGTTGAAATGTTGAAGGAAATGAAGTTATCATCGGTTTTATGGTAAGAAAAGAGACACTATGACTTTGAACAAATGATTCTAAATCATCATAAAACACAGTGGCATAGAATCCGTAAAAGTGAGTCCTTAAGTGTAAGTGATGCCATTTTTGAGAAAAATGTAGTGCACGTGACCTCTGAAACTTAAACACCTGTTGCATGGGCACGTGGGTATGAACAAAACATTATTTTTTCTTGAAGCCCTTGTATCATCACGAAGTGCACTAGTAAGCACCTGTACAGTATCCATTTTACTGTTGTTTAATAACGATCACTTCCTTACGGGTTGAATCTTTTCTTACTGTTTATGCAGTTGAGTCACAAATCTACGGTGATGGGTCACAAATATAAAATATCAACTCATCAGAGTCTGCCATGTATAGTGAGACCTCACGTTCTAAATGGAGCTTGTTTCCAGTGTGAGGGCATTCAGGCACGAAGTGTGAATCTAGAACATCTGCATGATGTTTTGACAGACAGACGATGTCGGTAGGCAGATGAACACAACACCAGTAATATGAAAATTCCAGTGTCAGTCCGTGTGTGTCCGTCAACACAACAACCAACCTTTATATATACTGACACAGTGTCGGGAACATTCGACCACAGCGTGGCTGTATCGCCCTTCACTTTCTCGATAGCCGGAAATCAACAAGATAAACGTCCAGTCAAGGGAGGCAACTCTGGAACGGTATCACAAAAAGACGTGCCGCTAAAACACTATTGCCATTTAACATACATGATGCGAAATGTGACCCAAAATAACTATCACCAAATCAGTGATTGTACAAAGTAGAAAAAATGCACCCTCATAACAGTATATGCTTCGAGTAAGTCATTTAAACAGAATAGAAAGACTGAGGTAATAAATTTGTACACCGAAACATGGGACAAACACCTGAGACCCTTTTCTTTGAGAAATCAGCAGCCGCACACTGTTATCACAAGATGTGTTTTCAAAAGAATACATGCATGTAATATTCAATTATTGAACCCCTTTGTAGTGGAATGTTGATGTCTTTGATACTATTGAATGTTTGAATGATATCTGATACCGATCCTACTTGTATGGGATTTGCTGTGATTTAAGAGAGGGATTTACCTTTATGTTAGGTGATTATTTTTAAATCGGCAACGAGAGAAAATCTTTCCTTTTCATCCTCACATTATCATATCTATCATGGCCGTCTGGGATAATAGAATCGGTGCAGTTTCGTCAGCAGCCATAGCCCAAGCCAAGTCTGCTTTCTTCTTCTGACCGACTCTTGGTGACAAACAAACAGCTATTGCCACAGGATATCTTGACCAAAGGTCAGGGTGTACTGTACCTGACCTTATCACTTCGATTCTGAAAATTGCCAAAGATCAAATTCTGGCCGCTGCCAGACAGACCTGATTTCCCCAGGTGCATTGAATCATGTCTTTGCCAGAATTACGATCAATTCTCGTTTCCCCGTCTACTGATACTGGAAATGTTTCTCTGTCAAAACTATGTGAAGTATTAATTTAAGTGATAAAAGCCGTCATCCGGGGCGTGTACCATTGTTGTAGCAGCACGAGTCACACTACTGACGACGGTGGGCTGTCGTAAAATAACCTTATTCCTTAACGCACTATAGAATATGGTCATGGCCCCTGATTCACAGGGGCGGTGGGTTAGCGTAGTGGTTTTAGGGTTTGCTCGTTATGCTAAAGACCCGGGTTGGATCCCGCCATAAGTACAATGTTTGAAGCCCATTTCTGGTGACCCTTGTGCGATGTTGCTAGAATATTGGCAAAACGGAATAAATGTAAAATCGCACCTGGATCCACAGACGCAGTGGCTAGATACTTTTTCCTGCTATAAAACAGGCAACCTTATTACAGTTATGAATGCAGTCCACTAGCAGCCCACATATATTCATCATACCCCACAAAAAAGAGGGATATATATTTTATGACATAAGTATGATGGATTGGTGAGAAATGTTTAGAAGGTGACGCTGTGAAGACTCGCTCGATGACATGCAAGGTCACTAACATATTGAAGATGTCTTAGCGAACAGATATTGCAGATGTAACTATAGCAGGTATCATTAGAAACTTTAATATATATAGACATATATGTTTTATGGTATTGAAGATAAGTTTAGTTGCATTTACTACAGTCACATTCACTTCATTTACAGGTTGTGGCTGCAACTGTACCTATTCGAAACGTAGGTGAGGACGTTGTGACCACCCAAGCGCCACGTTGAGCTAAAGTTATTTAGGAACACCTTGACGTGGCAACATGTGATGGACATAATAATATGTGTCTGATCCTCTGGTCATGTCGCAGTAACCTTGAACCTTGTTTTGGCTGAGTGTATTGTCGTCCGGAGACGGTTCCATGGAACAACACAGCTATAGTGAACGTCTACTGCTCCTACCCTCCAACAAGATGTCGCCAATGAAAGAATTTGCAAACAGTACCAGAAACATCATAGGTCCTCAAAGTGGGCTGAAGTATTGTACAATCTTTGCCATTCTGAGAGGGTACGTAAGTCCCAAAACATTTGATGTGAGTTTAAGTCTGCAGAGTTTTTAATCGTAGCATTTTGGCTAGCATTTCGTACACTCGCCAGCGGCTGAGGGGATGATCCAACTAGGGTCCATGCAGGTAGCAAAGGTATTGTAGGTCCCTATGGTCCCTAGTATGGTGATCTACCTTCAGTTGTTGGTGATCTATAGCCCGTGTTTTATATTGTATTGTCTGCTTTAATTACTAGAATGTTTTACTTTTCCATGCTAGTTTCATACCCATCTCTGTGATACTCTAGTCTTTTACTTCGCATCGTGGCAGGTTATATTCTTGAAAATGTTGTCATTTTTCTTATATGAATTGTTTTTGTCACGATACGACCGAGATATTGCCGATGTGACGTTAAATACAAAACTCACTCACTCATCACATACGTAAACCTAGAGAATTCCTTGCTAATGAGACACTTTTCACTATAGAAAAGTGCTCTACAACAGACCAAGACGTTGAGTGACATTGTACATCAAAACGGATACGGTGAGGTGAAAGTGTGCAATTGATTTTAGTCCATTGACTCCAAGGTATGAGTTTACAGATCTGTAACGAATCTCCCGTAGAAATGTACTTCTGTTCTGTAAACCGACTCTGAGGAAGCATGTGTCAAGATTTGGATATCATTTTAAGATGATCGGAACTACTTAGCACTCGCAGGTTTTGTTTGTGAGTAAGTCAGTAAGGTTCTATGTCGCAGCTAGAATTGCCATGACGGGCACACCAGAAATATGTCTCACTCATTGTTACCCAAGAAAGGAATCAAACCCGAGTCTTTGGCGTGACAGGGGATCCCTTTAATGACCAGGCTATTACCATGTCATTAGTTTTGTAGTTGCAAAAGGTCTGGAAGACCAGCTTACATGTAAAGCAAGGGCCAGTAGGGACACATGCCTCAACATACCCCTTTACACCTTATCCGCAACATCTGTCTGGTGCAGATTGTCGTGCGGCTTCTACAGCAGATATAAGAAGGAACAACTGACCTTTGAAAACAACAGAGGATTTCCTGTAGTTAAGAGACTTATGTTCAACACACTTAATCGCATACCGTTTTGGTTTATTACGAGTGTTAATATACACAACTCCATTGTCTGATGTCGCTGGTTCGATCCCATGGTTCAAATACCAAATCACATGCAAAGATGGGACTTGTAGTTACCGCTCGGCAGTACAAGGGTAAATCAAGGACTGGTCGGCATCTCGTGAGTAGAATATATTGGGTATCCAACCTGTTAGAAAAGGGCAAATGAAAGGTGGAAAGCCTGGTCTACACGCCATGTAGAAGGTTTTCACACGCGGTTCTAGACAGGACGGTCTCAAGGGACATCCTTGATAGGGATATTATATATTTCTACCATAAAACAACAATTAATTCATTCTGGATCACATCCGTGACAAGTCTACCGGTTCAGCAGAATCGAGGCTTGACAGAAAACTGGGTTAAATTGATTTTTCCACACTCAACAATATCCAGGTCATGTGGTTGTGACTTGAAACTAATCCAGTACTGATATCATCAAAGATCACAGTCTTTGGGGTATAATAATAACCCAGTCTCTCAGCCACACAATCCGGCAATCATATGTTTCTGGAGACTTGCGCTTCTCCGGAATACCCACGCGAATGGTTAGGTGGAAAGTATCCTCCTGGTGATACGCATTTCAGAATTACATTGAATTACCCAGATTACACGGTTTTCATTTTCTGATTAACACTTAATCCGTCTTACAATGAGATTATTGTCTTTAATATTTATACCGCTTCTTCATGTAAGTGATCCGTTGAATTGGTTATCAGAGGCATAGTCGTATCAGAGACCAAATTGGAGTACCGTTACGTACAGCACAGACGCTTTAAAGTGCCATACAGTCCAGGCACGTGTCGGACAGTCAATTAATGAGTGAAGACATCTGCCAATGTCGACTAGATGTTATTTACCTAGGGATTTTAATCAGACCAAAAGTTGGGATTAATTACCAAAGAGAAATGTATAGGAAGGCCTGATATAAACCTCCAGTCTGGCAGTGTGTTTGAACGTACCCCTTGGTCTGTCTGAATATACACATTTGTATCCTTTGAGCATTCTTTCCATTCTACCGTCTAGCATTACTGTTATAATGTTTAAAGAAGAAGTTGTTGACGTTCTGAAATGTAATTTTAACGGGTTCCTCCTCAATGTACAATATGCTACATACTTAAGCTGAGTGATGTGCACTTGCAATGGACGTATGTCTCCATTGAACACCAAAATAACCTGAAAGAATAAATATTGGCAAGTCTTTCAGGGTTTCCGACATTGTTCAAGATCAATAACCTGGTACACAACATTGTGGGAATGTTTTTATGTGTTGCACATATGAATCAGTATTTGTTCCTGAACTCATAAACAGAGCGTTCATATCGTAACATATAGCTACCGGTTTTAGCAGTTCCATACTGATTTTTTTCAGTTCTATGTAAATAACCCTCCGTAATCTCAGGCACCCTGACTTTGAAAACTTGAATCCGAAGAATCATTGCTTTGTGCATACCCTCTCAAGATATCCGACTTGCGTCTATCTTTTCACTGACCCGTGAAGGTCCAGGGTAGAATAGGTCCTCAGCAACCCATGCTTGCAATAAAAGGCGACTATGTGTGTCGTAAGAGGCGATTACCGGGATCGGGTGGTGAGGCTCACTGACTTGGTTGACACATATCATCGGTCCCAAATTGCACAGATCGATGCTCATGCTGTTGATCACTGGATTATTTACAGACCGCAGCCATATAGCTGGAATATTGCTGATCGTAAAATTTATCCCGCTCAGCACTCACTATCCATTCACGTTCAACCACTATTTCCTCATTCTACATCGATAGATTATCTTTAATATGATAGTCCTATCATTGTTGTCTTAAAGGGGATGTGCTGTGTTTGAGATACGAAGCATCCCATGACGAAATACACTGTAAACATTCCGATTAAGGTGGACACTACAGTGGGTATCTAAGTTAATGCAAGTGTATTTGGGAGATATTTTTGTTGTTTAATTGAACATTTTGTAACAATATTCTATCGCATAAGCAGCAACGAAAAAAAAGAAAATATTGAGTTGAAAATGCCCACGCCTGAAATCTATCGACTTTTCAGCGAAACGGTTCCATGTGAAGTAAAGGGGCAAATGGAAGAGAGAATTATGCGAAAAGATAATTCAAAATGATCATGATTTTCTTCTCAAGTTCGAGGTGTCTCAACCTTTTGGACACGTTGTTATTTCTAAACGATCTGTTTCCTTTCATACGCGTCTGGAACTGAGATTCTACTGAAAGATATACCCTAAAATCAACTGGAGGAAGATCTTTTTCGAAACTGATACATTGAATTGATGTTTCAATAATCCATTTATTTTGGAGAATTGATGTTCCAAAACATTCCTACTAAAGGAATTACGCATTCTGTTGGTGTACATTGTTTCACCTCACACGATTATCTTTCAATAAGCGCCTGGAGCGAAGTCTTCTTCGAAATACACTATGCACATAAAAAAACTGTGCATACAAAAAGTTAAAATCTAAATTTATCAAACCTGTATAGACACATAAGGACTGAAACGCAGAGATTAGTGGCATGTATCCAACATCAGTGGTCAGTGGTTTCGTCCTTTCGTCCTCGTATTTCGCAATACGGTGCTGCACGTGCAGTTCGGAAAAGGGAAACAGAGCAAATGAATGCCACATAATACTGTCATTTTGGAAAGCTCAACCCCTGCCCTTGCGATCCTTCACAAACTTACACGCCTATTGAAACGCATGGGATGCCAAGGCTAACGTCTGCACAACGTCATGAGGCCATTGGGATGGTCGGTGGGGGAATGTCTCAACGACAAGTGGCTGCACATTTTCAGTGCCACCGGAACACCATTTCTGTACTGGTGAGTCGCAGACGTCTGGACGTCCACGTGTAACAACGCCGAGACAGGACAGATGGAAAAGGTTGACCCATCTTCGTCACAGGTTCCAGACTGCAGTTATGGCTGCCCGGACCATCCCGGGACTTCGCCGTATTTACTCCAGGACAGTTCGACAACGTTTACGTCATCACGTTATCAGACCACGATGTCCCGCCATACGGCCTATCCTGACACAACGTCATCGACAAGCTCGCCGAACGTGGTGCCGAATTCATGTCCGCAAACCCTTGTTTTCCCGAGGCCGTGTGTTTTGGTGGAAAAATGTTGTTTTTACAGATCAGTTCAGGTTTAACATTTCCCATGGTAATATACGTCAACGTGCCTATATACGTGTGGGAGAACGTTATGCACAGGCCTGTGTCTTGGAGAGGAATCGCTTTGATGGTGGTTCCGTGATGATTTGGGGTGGCATAACATCACTCTAAAGAACTCCTTTGGTGATTGGTCAGGGCAACTGAACTGGTATGGGATCATATTCTTCGACCTGTGGCAATTCCTTTTCTGCAACGTCATGACCCTGGGTTAACATACGGCAAGGGTTGCTATGACTTACTGCCTTGGCCTGCAAATTCACCGGATCTCTCCTCGATAGATCATGTTTGGGACGAGATGAGTCGACGTCTACGCCGCCTTCCTCATCCGCCTCATAACGTCCTTGACCTTGTAACAGAACTTGAGAGAATCTGGCGTGACATCCCACAAGCCTTCCTTGCACGTTTGATAGGCTCTATGCGACGTCGTTGCACTGCTGTTCTCAATACCGATCTTGGACATACCCGTTATTGAGCTTGTGACATGGTCGTTTGACCCATGTAGCGCTTTTCGACTAGTTACGTCATTGTGACTGACTTTTAAATTGAAATTCTCCCGACGTATTATGGTCTCCCCCATTAAAGTTTATATGTACCTTTGACATTTTTATGGCACATATCAACTGGAATGATTTTTTGACAATGCAGAGTTCCTTCATGTGGCTAGTATATACATACCGTACAATTAATGCATAGAAGAAATTGACACACTAAATTGATCTCTTTATGATCCGTGAAATTTGGAGTATTGCTGCTTCCAAACGCTGTTACATATGGCCTTAGGCCTTTTTGCTCATGTAACAACTGACGACACAGAGGTATTTGTGGTTATCCGTGTCACCGTTCCTTTTTGGGCAATCACTGCTTGGTCTAAAGGGAGATGGAAAGAACTCCATTTGCCAAAAATATTTATCAATATGTAGACAGTGGTATGTTATCTAATAATTTCGTACTTTCACAGATTTTTCGTTTACTCAGATTCTTTTGCTTTGACTGGCTGGGAAATCGGTCATGGGATCTAAATGTCAAGGTTCATTTCTCTTAAACCCTTCAAATAGTCCATACGAGTGTAAACATCGTTCATTCGTATGGGGACGTTTTCTAACCGATCTCGGTCATGTGAACTTCTCTCCGGGTGTTCCCAGAATACTCTCCGTCCAGCTTTGTTCGTTCACACGAGTTTATACAGCGCTTTGACATCGTTCATTTTTCTGTGCAAACACACAAACTGGCATTCAGTTCTTAAATGACATTACAGTTAATAATTCTATTAGAACCGTTGAAGGTCCGGGATAGAATTAGGCCTTCAACAACCCAAGCTTGCCATTAGAGGCGACTATGTGTGTCGTAAGAGGCGACTTGGTTGACACATGTCATCGGTACCCATTTGCGCAGATCGATGCTCATGCTGTTAATCACTGGATTGTCTGGTCCAGACTCGATTATTTACAGACCGCCGCCATATTGCTTCTCTAAGGTGAAGAAGCTTGCCTCGTCGGACTTACGACAACATCATACAATGCAAGCATTAACATCAGTTAATGACCAATCACGACAGACCAGTTCTCTAGGCGTAAAATACAAAACGAAAACAATAATTGGACAATGGAAATATTTATCGAAGTAACAAACACATACACCACTTGCTGACTGCTTTCAAACGATAACTATAGAGCTGTAGAAACTCAAATCGCGCTAAACGAATGGACATATTTTCACAACTGCAGACTTATGTTCCTAACATTTAGATTCTGTACTTGTCACCTATAGCCTCAGACGGAGCTCATTTCCCAAGGTGCGTTGTGTCGCATACCGAATGACGTTGTGGACTCCATGTCTGACAGATAACAGATTATACTCCAAGGATTCTAGAAAATGGTCCTGTACAAGTCCATCAGAGGACTGATACTGTTACCGTCTTTTCTCCCTTAAATACATAATAATTATTATTTGATGATTTGTTTCTGGTATCTTACTTTAATGGCATTCATTACGAAAGATATTATCGTATTTCCTCGAAATAATTAGTCTAAAGACGAAAAATGCATTCGTTTTTTACTGTACAGAATATTTTGACAATGCAAATGATTAATGAACGTCACTGATAACACCATGATAATGTAACGTGTTCAAACAATTCGACACAACCAATAATTCGACCAAGAGACATGTAAGACATTTTTCTCTTATGAAGGGACACCCACAGAGGTAGACAATGCTGGACGAATCCTACATTCTATCCCATCAATCATTCTTAATGCTAATTGTTGGAACTTTCTGCATCTAAGTGAAAATACGACACGACTTGAATTGCTGCGGTGAGAACTAATATATGTTTATATTAATGACTTAGGAGATCTACTCCATTTGAATTACTTTACGAACCTTTAACTTTTGTTCAACGACATTCCTGTAAATGTTAGTAATATTTCAATGGTCATGTGTAAGTTACCTTTCATTCTGAAACACACATATCTTGCAAACTAACGTCGCTCACCACTTACCACCATGGGGGTGATACAGAATGGCAGTGTGACGGTGTCATAGACTAAAACTGCATAAAACATGATGGTGCTGGATTGTCAAGTTTAACATTAATGTGTAGTGGCTTACCAAGGAACACTTGACACGAGGAATGTGTATGTTCCATTTTGTTCCCATCACATTCAATACACGTTCCGTGCATTAGCCGTCACATCCACGAACACCTGTGCATGTAAGTGAGTGAGTGAGTGAGTTTAGTTTTACGCCGCTTTTAGCAATATTCCAGCAATATCACGGCGTGGGACACCAGAAAATGGGCTTCACACATTGTATCCATGTGGGGATTCGAACGCGGGCCTTCGGCGTGACGAGCGAACACTTTAACCACTAGACTACCCCACCGCCCCCTGTGCATGTGACACGACTTGAATACATCACATGAGCTCTAAGGAGTATACGCCAATATATATTAGCCGTACAAAGAGCACAAAACATTCTGTGTTTACTTCGATAGTTTTGTGAGTGTGTCAGTTATTTTCTCGTAACAGTTTCAAAGATGTAAAGCACAATTTCCAATAGATTAATAATCGTTATTTATTTGCGAACAGTCGTTAAAATCCCCAACAACGACACCCTACATGGGAAATAAGATCCCCAGACAGATTCATAACAACGTAAGTAGCAAATATTCGTTTAGTATTCCGAGCGAGATGTTCTGTAATTAGCGTAATGGTGTATTGTTTAGAAATTCTTTCACTCATGGCAAACCGTATCTCAATAACAAAGATGAATATTAATTGCAGGGAAAGCTGCAGTATCTGTTCAGATTGTTTTAACTGTTCTATTAAATATGAGATATGGAAAGTATTCGCATTAAGGTATGCCCTGATGAGCACAGTGAATGTACGATAGAGTGTGATTATCAAAATGACAAGTGTAGGTTAATTAGTAGGTACCTGACATGCCGAGCCATGGAAATGTCAATACAAGAAGTTAAGGTACTGCTATGCCTATTTAGGCACATTCTCCTGTAACAGTCACATGCATCCTTAGCACCTGGAAAGAGGTTCAAATGAGATTAAATGTAACAAATGAGATTAATGTAACAAATAAATATATTCAGCTCCTATCAACTGATAGCGGTTTCTTAAATTGTTTATAATCTATGCGATGTTATGGCTTTGACGTGATCTAATCATGCAGAGATGAAACAGGAAAGTGAATCCGAGTTATTTAATCAAATATTTGGTTGAACTTATAAAAGCTGCAGTTGTGTGATATTTGATAGTCACTGTCCCCAATGTTTTCTGTGCATGAACATATAGAACACCGTCACTCTTCTTGTCTGTACTCTTCATGTCAGTAGTCACATATTACAGTTCTTGTCTGGAAGCCTATCCTCGGAGACAACATTCATCTAACTCTCCAAACCACAGACGAGTGCGAAAGAGAAGACCCTTCCATTAGCGAGCGTGGCACCACCAGACAGATGCACTACCATGGTAAAATATGTTTGTACGAGTAACAGGTACTTTGTATACGGAAGTGATAAGTTTGTTTTCAACATCCTCAAGACGCTGAAGCCATGCCCACGGGAAGGGCAGGAAACCAGATGACGTTTGAATTGAGTTGGATGATCTAATAATGACTTGCCTTCATTAGTTAATTTCCATTTCGCTTTGTGACATTCAGACGCCAAACCTAACTGATTCTAAATGAAAATAAACCAGAATGTCTGAAAGAAAGGGCAATGACTTCAGACCACGATGTTTTATGTTGTTCAACGGCGCATCGTCTAGCAAAACATGAAAAATCGTGTGACTGTTCATGAATTTGAGTTAATCTGAAATACCAGCACTTCGAGCATGTACTAGTCGCGTGAGTGCTATATAAATATACAATATAATTGTTAAAGTGATATGATCAGTCAAGCAATATCTTTTCAGACACAATATTTTGAATATCAGTGAAAAACGAGACATACGAGTCCTAGTCCTGTACGGACCTCATTGCGTCACAAATGTTACGCTGCCTTTGGTGGGTCGAACTTCCAATTCCTTGGAAGTAGAAACTAATTCTCAGCATATTCCTAATCCAGTCACATCCATCATAATAAACAGTAAGAAAGGTTTGGGATAGACTGAGCTGCAGGCACAATTTATTGAATGTTAAGACACGATATACCGTCATATTGCAATCTTTGCTGCACTCTGCCAACCGCTAGATGTACTCTCAAATCCATTCAGCAGACAGCAGTCTGTAAACGAACGAGAAGAGAATCCAGTGATTGACACCAAGAGCACCCACCCATGCAATCTGGATATGATGGCATGAAATCAACCACGTCAAAGAGACTCATCCTCAGTTTCCATATGTAGCCACTTACAAACATAGTTTGCTGAAGATTAATTCAGTCAGGGGATCAACTTCATCCAAGCTGTGTTGTAATCAATCCAGACAGTTTCTTCGTTGTTATAAAAGTATATATATATATATATATATATATATATATATATATATATATATATATATATATATATATATATATATATATATATATATATATATATATATATATATATATATGTATCTACAGTCTATAATTTCTGACGCAACATTTGTGACTAGAGGGTGGTTGCACAGTGATATATCTATGACTAGATAATAAAAAAACATAACAAACACATGGTCCATTGTTGTATGTATTCACTGTAACACAGCACAAGAAACACTTCCACAAGATGCTATTAAGCTGATGCTGTAAATCCCGTTTCGATCGTCTTCAGACACTGCTGATTTCCCCAGGTGCAGTTAGGTGCATGCGGAATAGAACGGTGGTTTTCATGTCTTCTTTACGTCTGAATTACGTTCCACCTTCGTCTGTATAGTCATTTAATGTTGGAAATATGCTCCAAATGGGGACAGGTGAAACATTTCTGATTGTGAACTGTCTTGGACTGTCCAGCTAAGGTCCACGCAGGTAGCAAAAGTAATATATATCCACATGGTGTGGTGACCTACCTTCAGTTGTTGGCAACCCATAGCACGTTTTTATATTTATTGTCCTCTATAGTTAAACTGTTTTAGATTAACTAGTCTAAAATAGATATCTGTGATATGCTGGTGGGTTTACTGTTCTTCGTCACTGGGTTTTAGTTTCTAGTTTGTGGATCTATCTGTAACAATGTTGTTGGCGATCCGTACTCTGTTTTTAAATTGTATTGTCCAAATAGTGATATTAGTTTTAACTTTTCACGCTCGTTTTAATGTTAATTGTGAAAATCTAACTAGTCTTAAATAGATATCTGTGATATGCTGGTGGGTTTACTTTTCTTCGTCACTGGGTTTTAGTTTCAAGTTTCTTGATCTATCTGTAACTATGTTTTTGGCGATCCATAGCCTGTTTTTAAATTGTATTGTCCAAACAGTGATATTAGTTTCAACTTTTCACGCTCGTTTTAGTGTTAATTGTGATATTCTAGTTGTTAAACTGTCCCTCGTGGACAAGTTTTTATTTACTCTTCAAAAAAGATGTAGGGGAGCTTCATTTTTTTATTTACGATTGAAATATTTACGACATTTATCGGAGTCAGTCAATGTAGATGTGATATTATTGAATGTTTTGAGAGTACATCACCATTAGCACTTCCTTACAACCGTAGCTATGTGGAATTGTCGCTTTTGAAAGATGACTGGTATATGGCATGTAATTTGCATGTATAGGGTTTTGATTTTAAAACAAACGACTGGAAACAAACACTAACAAATATGTGATGCAAGATGGGTGTCAAACTTAATGTTCTAGGTGATTTCTCGACCTTCTTGAAAAAACGTGAAAATCAAGAATGGGCGAACATGCACGTGTATGAGGCTACTGCGTTGTATTTAGGGGTGGTAATAGAGGGAAATGGCGGTGCGTTCATAAGATGTCTGTCCTTGAAACGTTTGTTAACGTTTTTACTTCCTACCCATACTCATATTCATTATTCCCTACTTTTTTGAAGAGTTAGCAATCATACAGGTTAGTCAGACGTCCAAACCAACGCTTTATGCCGTCTTCTTAGTATTTGTTTCTGGAGTTTTTGAAAGACCAGTTCTGTGGAAAGAACATGAGAAACAGTGTATATAATGAAACCATTTTATTTCACAGATTCAGTAGCACAGAATCATTGTAGCATATTAAAAAGTGTCTCCTTAAGTGAAAGATATTTCCGTGTCAGATATCGTCACTAAATGAAAACACTAAAGAATGTTTTGATGATCTTAGATGTAGAGTTACTAGTGAGCTGCAGATAACACTTCCGTGAAAATACATTTGCCCAAATCGGTGGGAAATTGCCGTTGCCGACTGCCGTTGTCGGTTTACCACTGACACCATAAGAACCACGAGAAACGAGTGCTTAGACACCATATTCTTACAGTAGAGCAGGCAACCTTATTATATTTGGGAATGCAGTCCACCACTGAACCACATATATTCATCATAGTCATCAATGTAACATACGCTCTTAGAGGGAAAATATTTCATCGAATCTTTAGGACTGGTAGGCGACTGTAAGAGTCGTAAAGGTAAAGACATGAGGACCGTGGGACGAGCAAGTCACTAGTATGGAGAAGTGATCAGCGATCAAATACAGCAGGTGTCACAGACAGATTTAACAGACGGGATTACAAAATTTAGCACACATAGAGATATCAATTATATGTTTAGTATGCATCTACCACAATATTTGGTGCTCATGCCATTTGCATGTTATGGGTGTAGCGTCTCTGAGGGACGAAGCCACTTCTAGAGCAGCATGGTCTGGTAATATGCGACGGAATTGACAATATGTGTAAATATAGTCTGACTGAGCAACTTTTAATCAGTTTCTGCTCAGGTTGCACACGGTATTGGCATTGACATTCAGGTGCAATAATGATACCCCGTGGCTTGGACACTCTGAGGTCCATCCATGGGCAATCTGGGTAATACGTGTGCACTGTTGGGAAGTCTTCATATTTTTCCGTATGGTTCCTGGTGGGATCGACTTGATAGCGTTTCCCAGCAGACGTCACATTCGCTGTCTGGGATGGGCCCTGAACTGATGATGAACCGTTGGTGCCTTACTGTGCCCGGATGACTCTAAACCTCTCTGCTACATTTCTTATCTTTGTCTGTAAAACGATAATAACGATAATAATGCTTTATAGCCCGAGAAAGGAAACTGTTTTTTCCTCTGTGTGACATAAAGCATGGTTACACAAATAACGCAAAGAAAGCGCTGTCTCGTTAGACATGCATACAAATAAGCAGGATGAGAAGGAAAACCAGTGTGTACTGTAAGAGACTAGTAGACCGATGCATGAAAAACTGTGATTAGGTCTAACCTTCGTTTACAATTTTAATGCCAAAGATACTTCGAACATTTTAGTGGGAAGTTTAGGAACGAGGAATCTAAGTAAAAGTTTAAAATATGAGTGCAAATCATGCGACATGTCGGATAAGCATTTTTCGGAGACAATAAAACTCGATTCCCATACATATGTCGACAATGTTTGAACAGGTGGTTTAGTTTTGGAGAGAAGCAGAACTGAACAGAAAAAAAGTAAAACAGTTTTGATGCATCAAACATTCAAAGTCGTATGGTCAGTGTTAAAAGATCTGAGCTTTCGCATAAAATTCATCTGAAGATCTTGTTTACAAACCCTAGAAGTGAGTGAATGCATGCCATTGTGATCCTAGACATTCTGGTCACCCCTGAAGTTGTCATTTCAGGGACCTGACATGACATGTCATGACATGACATGACAATGATTTGATGTTTGTCTCTCGATTATTTACTGACACGAGTACCTGAACTCAACCTACAAAACTGGATGAAGTGGATTTTGCTACCCTCGGCAATATCCAGGCTTGAAAATAATATAACAACTCATATTGTCAAGGATAAATTATGCCTTTTGGGTACAATGATAATCAAGTCATTGTGCCAGACAAACAAATTGTGGTTTCTGGAGACATCCTCTTATCCGGAATCCCCACGGGACGGGTTAACAGGGAGACTATTAATAATGATTCTAGAAGAATGTTTTTGTTTTCAGATTAAACAGTTTTTATTTCTGATTAACACTTAAATCATGTTTGATCTTTGTACGGTGATTCGTGTAATTGTTCAGTTAAAGTGGCCACCAAAGACAAATTATTGTGGTGACAAAATATAGTATATATACGTATAACATAGGCGTTTTCATTGTCAAACATTCCAGTCAAATAATGAACGGGTCACAATTTCCCATGTTGAAAACAATTCTTGATCAGATCAAGAGTTCCAGTTAATGTATTAAGAACAAAAGACGGAATGGTGGGATTTGAATAAGCTTTTAAAATAAAACACATTTATATCCTGTCCAGCTATATACATGTAGCATTACGTTTATGGCGTAAGATCTGATAAAACCATAGAGTTTGAGCAATGTAGCGTTCCTACGTGTCCATCTGTCATATTTAATGTGCAATTTACAGCTTACCTCAGCTTCGTTATGTAGAATTGTAATGGACGTCGGTCCCCAATGAACACCAGATAAAAAGTGACGGAATAAACACTGGCATAATGATAAGGGTTTCAGACACATTTCCAAATCAATAAACAAGAGACAATGAAGTTTAATTTCTCTGGCAGACGTTCTTAACCCTGTTTTAGTTGAAGATGAAGTGTATGTAATTAAAGAAATATTTATAGGTTTAGAGTGAAGTACAAATGGTTTCTTGGAAGGGATTCTCCCACTTTAGTCATGTGGAATTGATAACGTAAAAATCAATTACTTTCTTTAAACAACACGTAATCAGCTTTGTTCCGTCCAACATTTTCTTGCACTATTCTTGGCGCATTAAATCGTAATGAAATCACAGTTACGTGTGCTTCACAAATGAATCTTAACCATTTCCTCAAATCTGTCATTGAGCGCATCACGGATTGACTGAGAAAGGAACAAGACTTCACGCTTGCCAAAGATTAATTTCCCCTTAAAAATATGAATGTAATAATCCTTTCTACAATTTCCTTTAATGCGAATCCAATCCCTTTCATAACAGCGAATGTGTGAATAATCTCGGCTACAAATCCATCTCTCCGGGGAGATTTAGTGACAACAGAAAGGTTTTGTATTCTAGAACAGAACAAATTACGCAGTCCTTTCACGTTTTTTGGAAAACGATTTTCTGCTCTAAATGATGTAATCTGTTAATGTATTGATGCGTCGGTCTTAAGATTATTTGATTGGTTCGGAATTGTTTTATCTTTATTCCACTACAAAGAGAATGACAGCGCCCTGAATGAACATTTAAACCCTGCATTGCAGTGTTTATCTCGAGGGGAGCTCAGGGTACACATGGGGTACATCAAACCGCGTACCCCTCGGTTTATTAAAGCACACAAGGGATGTGTCAAGATAGTAGAAGGATGGTGTAGCGAAATGCTAAATCATTCTAGAGTGAGTGAGGTTTACGTCGTCTTTAGCAATATTGCTGCAGGATCACGACGGGGGACACCAGAAATGGGTTTGACACATTGTGTCCAAGTCGGGAATCAAACCCTTGCATTCAGCGTGACGAGGGATGCTTTAACCGCTAAGCTAACCCACCGTCCCAGAATTTTCAATGAAACAATAAACTGTACAGTTTCGCTAGCACAACGAACACATCTGTATTAGTAGATCCATAACAACTGTATAAGACAATCGAGTGCATATAGTACCTGCATTATACACATAGGTATCTGCACTCCTATAAACTAGTAGTCCATAAACGGACCTGGGGCGGGTGAGGAGATGAGGTGGGCCTCGACGTTACGAGATACATATCGAAGTGCATGCGCGTGTGCCTTCTCCATGTCTTCTGGAATATATGTAATTATAATTCATGGCAAGCTTGTCCATACTCGCCAACAGATGAGGGGTTGGTGAAAATCCAGCTGGGGCTATGCCGGTATAGCAAAGGTTCTGAAAGTCTCCATGGTCTCTTGCATAGTGATCTGTCTTCAGTTGTTGCCGACTATATAACTCCTTTTTGATATGACTGAAATATTGCCCACGTGACGTTAACTATGTAACTCACTCACTGTAACTCCTTTTTATACTGTGTCGCTTAGGGAATAATAATTATGCTTGCCTGCAAGTTTTAAATAGAAAAGGATGTGATGTTCTAGCCATTTTTCTTACCTTTGTTGACATGTTTTCATATCATTAAAATGTTTTATTAATCTGTACGTTTCATGGTCATGATATGGCTGAACTGTTGCCACTGTGACTTTAAGAGTTAATTCACTCACTTACCAATATCTTCTGTGTTCCCTTTCCGTGACCAGGCCTAGTTTCTCATTCAGTACCAACGCTCGTTACCGCGTTTTGCTGTCACTTGACCGGGGTTCTGACAATCAACATGGCAAGACATTCTCTTGGCAAACGGTAGTGATCATGGAAGCCATCTACACGTAGGTAGAGTGTCCCACGTCAGTGTCAGTGACAAATACGTATTTAATACACAGCGTGTAATCCTCGATAATTGCCTCGATGTAATTACAGAGCCTTTATAGACTGAATCACACCTTGCAGTCTGTGTATTTAACCGAACATTGATCAAGATTAATTACCAGAAAAGAACTGCTCTCCTTATTCATGGTGAAAGAAACTGTGCCATTCCCGAAAAAATGTTCACGTTCCAATTTATGGATGTCGCGAACTAAGGACATTAAAAGAGGAAACTTCTAACTTCAGTAATTGCAGGGCTAGATCCGCATAGATAACACACATTAGCCAGGCAAGCTTCGCCAGCTTCCGAGCCCTGGGGTAATGTCTCGGGCGGACGGATGTGGTGAGCTGCTTCCCTTAACTATGAGGGTTAAATAGATGTTTTTAAATTGTCTCCAGATTGTGGTGTGACGGCATCACGCAGTGGCTGGTGCAAGGCATCAACATGGTTTGCGTGGAAAACCACTTTGGCATGCTCACCTCAGTTTTCACTAGCCTGCTGTAGGTAACACTGTCAGCTGATACTGTTTCAGCAATACTTAGGGCGATGGGGTATCACACTAGTTCGCTCGCCACATCGAAGGCCCCGGTTCAGTTCCCTGCATGGGTATAGTGTGTGGCATTGCTGGTTATGATTCGGGTTACGTCGGGTGTGTTAATGGGCTAATGCTTGTTTTATCCATATAACGTTGATCAGTGTTGAGCAAGGATCCCCGACATCATGGTATGATGACATGCAATGGCGACCCCTCACCACCCGATCCATTGCAGTCAGTTCGTACAACCAGCATTGTCTAACTAGTGATGTCTTGCTCTGGGTCGCGTTTCACAAAGCAGTCGTAGTGCTACGTATGACTCTCGTATCTCCTATACGTAAACATGCGACCCCTGCGTGGTTAGTGGAACTGGTATGTTGCCACAACATGATCGCAGCAAACAGCGTTCAAGCTACTATCGACCACGTGTCTGTCTGATTTGAGCAGTTAAACCATTTTTCATTCCCTTAACTGTGTACTATTATGCAACATCAAATGCTGCGGTTTGGCGGCTTGCTTGGTAAAAGTACGTTTGATTCCCATGGCGGGAAGAGTGAGTGTGAGTTTAGTTTTACGCCGCACTCAGTAATATTCCAGCGATATGCCAGGGTCGCTAAACAATCGATTCTGAATCAGACTATCCAGTGATCAATAGCACGGGCATCGATCTACGCAACTGGGATACGATGACATGTGTCCACTAGGTCAGCGAGTCTGACCTCCAGATCCCGTTAATAGCCTCCTACGACAAGCAAGGGCTACTGAAGATGAAGTTGATGGGAAAGAAGAAGCGTCGGTGTCGACGGTCGCCTTGTATCACTTTGTCCTAAAACAGACGACACAGTTAATATTAATGCTTTACCCTGGAAAAGCAACATTTCCGCTGACGGTTTTCCTAAATCCCAACAACTAGCAACTATACCTCTCAGTCTGTTTTAACAAATATCTGATTTTCAGTGAGTGAGTTTACTTTTACGCCGCTTATAGCAATATTCCAGCAATATCACAGCGGGGGACACCAGAAAATGGGCTTCACACACTGTACCCATGTGGGGAATCCAACCCGGGTCTTAGCGTGACGAGCTAAAGCTTTAATGACTAGGCTACCCCACCGCCCCTGATTTTCAATGACACGATGAACTGTCCTGTTTCGTCAGCACAAAGAACACACAATAAATTTCCGACGTGGGAAAAATGTTCGTAGAATTTTAAAAATGGCATGGTGTGCATTGCTACTATAATCCTACTCTAACCAAAATGTTCACTGGATCGATATGTTTTTTCACAGACATTTAAGGAGCCATGGGTTACTATTGTAACCTTGCTAAAGTTAAGTCCAAAGTTAATTTAACAACAGTTCGTGGAAAAATTAGTTGCATAAAAACAACTTTGGAATACTTTCTTTTACATCTTGGCTGTGTTTGATGTGTGGAGAGTGCATACCTACTTTTTTTTGTAAGAAATCCAACCAACTCGACGGAGTCAGTAATTAGGATCTGCACGGCACACGGTCGTCTTGCACGTTCAGTCTGCGGTAACATAGGCTGGTCATAATGCACTTAAAAGCGGATATTTTTATTAGATACGAGGCCAGTTCTTGAGTATATTGAGGAGTTGGCCTACCAACACGCCTGGATGAGGACTACAGATCGCGACATCTATGACAAAGATGAAGAATCAACACTAGTGCCCGACTGAGTAGAAAATGGTTTGGGAGTCAAACGTTACGAAATGTGTGTGACACTATTCATTATGCCTGTTGCATTGGATGAGGATTACAGATATTTATGAGAAAGATACAGAATTAATACTAGAACCGGACTGAGCAGAAAATGTTTTGGGAGTCAAAGGTTACGACCTGTGTGTGACAGTATTCATTGGGCCTATGACAAACCAAATAGCCACAGAGGAGTTAGCTCCTCTTTAACCTAAACCCCCAAAACAGGAAGGGGCTTGAGTGGGGTATTTAGTTATGATATCATGATATCACACAATGAATGCGGATGTCAGTTTGGAATAGTTACAGCACGTTCTTGTATTTGTACGTGTACGTCACTGTGTACGAGCAATGACCTAGAACTCGCTCTTAAACCCAAATATCCAAGATTTGTGATGAATAACACTGAAAAAAATATGAACTTTTAAACTACTCGAGAATAATCGTATAAGCCGATCGTTCAGGAGAACGTTTCTTTTTCGAAAGTATTTTACGGACGCATCAGTTACTCATTCGGTGAGGTAATTGAGAAACAAATTGAGAAACACGTTGGTGTGACATGTTTCCCTTCGGATACCTAAGTATATCTGTGCTGAAACTACTGACTGGGATGAACCAAAAGAGGGAATTATTCAGTGATGTTTGGTGTGGGTTTTCTGTTTAAAAACTAAATGAGATTAAGTTCAACTCACACAGGGAACTGTCAGAGCTTAAAATGTCAATCGAAAATTGGTCCCAAATTGCGATTTTATGTGTGATTCGGCTTAAATGCATTTTCGGCGTCAGTATGGTGACGTTTGGCAACTATTTAGAGCTTAAATAAACCCAAAGGTGGTTAAAGTGCATTTAGCATTCCACCAAATGTGCCAAAATTTATCTTTTTTTTGTAAATTACTGCTTTAAATGTATTTTATCGTGATGTGTTTATGCCGTGTGATTCTACAATGTGTCATTGCCCGCTCACTTACCAATAGTTCCACCAGGACATCAGTTTTATATCCGAAGCTTGGAATCGTCTCTTCCTAATCATGTTGACGAAGCTCTGTGAGCCGACAGCCAGTATGACTGATACACCCGTTGCAACATATGTTATCTAATTTATTCATCCATCTATTTGGGCGCGGTGGATAGTTTTCTGGTTAGTCTCGTCACATCAAAAACATCAGTTCCACACGTGGGTACAAAGCGCGAAACCCCTTGGTGTCATCCGCCGTTATATTGCAAGATTTGGATATAGCAACTTCAGACTAGCCATAGAAAGCGGGCGACACCCCAATACCTCGAGATTGTGCACCTTTCGTCACTGTAATAATATAACTCTCATCGAGGATGACATCATGTAATGATGGATTGCGTCAAGTATAGCCAAGAACGACAACTCTACTTCCTGATAACAACTGATATCCACCAAAACTCAATACGTTCATAAACTAAAAACACTACTAAAACATAGACCAAGGGACATAATAAATAACACTTGGAACATAGTGTCACAATGTATAACACTGTCACATCACAACAGACACAAGACAACGATGTTAGTCACATATTTATAACTGAACCGTGAATCTTTTGTAGCTTTAAGCAGTGTATTGTTTATTATTAATAAACACGATAGACACAAAAAGGACTTGAATCAAGAAGACAACGTAACGCTTGCCGTGAGCTTGCCGAGACTGAATACTACTGAGTGAATTACTATTTACCGTCACAAATACTACAGTAGTTCGTCACTTCAACAAACACAGATGCGCATGTTTTTAGAGTTCGGTATACCTGCCGAACTCGCCTGAGAAGCGGCAGACAAAAAGACACAATCCGGGGCTCCGGATATCGACAGCTTGCAACACCAGCCACTGGGCCCAACTTGGAGTCACCACTCCCTGCATGAGAGGCTCCATCCGGGTCTTTTATCATTATCTCCATGCTGCTGCCACCGGAACAGCTGACAGCAATGGTCGGCTACAGGAACTAATTAGAAGCAAAACACCGACATTTATGCCTGTATTCAGATGTTTGTGTCGACGACAACATTTGCGATGGAATAAGATCTCGCAGTCAAGGACTCGCGAAAGTGGCGACGAGTCTGGCTCATTGATGAATCACCATTTCCTCACCAACTGAGAGATTGATTAGAAGGCAGCTTGTCCACCTACACAAGGAGATCTGACAGCTATATGGTACATCGGTACATTCTTAAGAGTCGCCGCGCGTGCCCCTCACACACAAACATTGACTTGTCATGGGCTTCTTGATCTCAACCCAGTATAGGTTGGGTTGAACTTGATTTGAGTGTTCGTCAACATACACCAGTGACAATTGCAAAAATGCCAACTAGTGGCAGGAGAAACAGTTCTAGAGGAGAGTTCGAGAAGACAAAATCCGTACCATCAGTGTGTGTTATTGGTCGTAGACCTGTGACAACGGCACACTGTAACGCTGGGCCTCATCAGAATGCCCTTGTGTAAATGTACATTTGCGCTTCTAGATTTGACACCTTCAGGGCACCAAGCGAAGCTTTGTCCGTGTATCAGTCTAAATAGTGCAACATTTACAGTTAATTAAACACAGTAATTACTTTCAGTTTTAGTGTTGAGGGGGTGGGGGTGGGGTCTAGGGTGTTGCAGTGTGTATACTTTTCAATCTGACGACTAATTATAACATTTATTTCGAGTTTTATAGAACAGTATACGCACAGAAAATTTTTGTCAAGTCCTTAGATTTCAGTTCATGCGTGTAAAAGACGGAAATTCGGAGTATGTTGTTCATCCACAATGGTTCATAAAACATTTTGTTCATTCATGGGAAAAGGCATGAAAACAATAATTTAAACAATGAATTTGTTTTACCTAGTTGCTAAAATACGCTCGTCCACTCTCAGACTGCATCCATCTTTCCACACACCTACTTGCGTTAGACTCGGATAAACATCCGGGTGATAACTTGTCCCGTAACTCAAAGCAATCTTAACACTACGACAGTCCTAAGTAGATCTATATGTTAAAGTATGTGAGCTACGATCATCTTAGCGCTAAGATCATCGGTTTTCAATTGTGTAGATCGATGCTGAAGCTATTGATCACTGGACTGTCTGGTCCAAACTCGATTATTTACAGACTCACTCACTACTTGCGCCAGCATGTTGATATGCGAGGTGGGGCGAAGGGCAGCTTAGCTGTACTGTTGGTATGTTCCATGACGTCATTTCTACTGTGCTTGTGACGTCATCAGAATGACGTCACACTGAACTGTCATGTGAGTCATGTAGGCGGTACACAAGGAAGGAAATGGCGTCGGTTGAGCTTGAGAAAGGACTGATCGACAATGTCGTATACGAAGACGGGGAGGAGAAGGAGAAGAGGAGAAGTAGAGATATCAAAGACAGCCGAACCGCCTGGATAATCTGTGTATGCGCTGTGTTCGACCAAATGTTTATCAATGGCTTGATAAACATATACGGTGTGTTTTATGTGAAGTTTGTAGAGGAATTTGGAACCACCAAAGCCAAAGCAGGTAAACTGACTGAATATCTCTTAGTACTTTGCCGGTCGCTATTGTGGTACACCTGCCATCAGTATCACAATATTAAATATATCTCAAGAATAAGTGCGTACGTATACTCCATATCTACATCAAAATTACCTTGAAAACGGGAAAAGAACCCATAAAGCGTAAGGCAGGAACTCTTGAACACTCTTAAATATACTGGTGGAAGGTACCCGGTGTCCTAGAATCCAGCCCGACCCTTTTCATTGTAGGGGATAGGTCGTCCCGACACTACGGTAATGTTTTAGATCTTCATTTCCATAGAGGCGAACATATTCAATTGCAACTCTCTTCATTGTTCATAGAAGTGACTGCCAATGAAAGTTGCGCACATCAGTACAGACAGAACAGTCTTCCTTTCTTATCAACCTTAAAGAGTTGTTGTTCCTTTGGTTTGTGCAGCGTAAATTGTATACCTTCAGAAATCAAAGTTTAAACTTAGGAAGTAGCTAATCTATACTGAAAGAAAATATTTGTCGTAACGGAGATGTGTGAGAGGTGTACGGGTTCCAAGAATTCCTCAGTTACGAAATACTAACGATTTTCAGACCGAAGACAATGGAAGCGGGTGTAAAATATATAAGGGATACCGATATAAGGCTACATAACTTTAACTCCCAGTTGTGACTTCATGACTGATCACGTGCTTACAACGATATGTTTGAAGTCGACGAACAAAACACTTTTCATACACGAAAGGACTGGGATTTCTTAGAGTCGATTGAGGTTTTAACCATCGCCCATAAGTTTGTATGTGGAGAATCGTTTCTAACATATGACGCCTTGCCATCGAACCGGCATCAATTATTATTTAGACTAATACCTCATGTGATTATTCGGGAGGACTTTCGATGTGCCTTTGCATATGAGGGTAGCACTAGGCCGACATGATATATCTTCAAGAAGTCCTGATATCATGCATATCCTGTGATTCATAAATCAGTATTATAGACGAAATAAAATCTGCTTTAAGATCAGACTCACAATATGAGACATGTACATATGGAATTTCACATGTGAGAATGTATTACTTTGCCTTTAACGTTCACGGAGATCTCCAAAATATCGGCACCACCATTCTCACTTCCAAATGTGATTAGCAGCCATAAACCTGCGGGGCGTTTAATGTGTTTTGTCACAGACACACGGCCAGCGGATATGTGCACACATTTAGGAGATTACAACTGCTCTGCTTAAACTATTTTTGTCTCCGTTTACCATCGTATATGTGTCGATAATGAATGAGTTTATCATTTCTGCAAGACAGTGTTTCAAACAAAGGGACGTAACCCTTGCAAGCGAAATAATGTACCTCGGAAAACAAGAACTTCACGTACCAGCCAAGTTAATACTTGCGCTTTGACTTGAACCCCTGCCAATAGAATTTTATGCGTGTGTTGTAGCGTGGCTGGGTTCACTGACCTATGGTATGATGAAGTTGTTTGCCCCAGTCGTCAGCATCCTTGTTCGCCGATACACAAACCGGATGTCAATGATCACCGGATGTGCCTTCTGCGCTGTCTCAGTATTCTCCACTTCCTTTGTGACCAACATCGATGTGATGTTTGTAACTTTTCCCTTCCTCTACGGCATTGGATTCAGCCTTGTTATCAACCCTGCCATGGTGATAGCAAACGGGTAGGTCTGATTGATGGAAACACCCGGCAACGTACTCGTACTTCAGGTTGCGTTTGTTCTATATGTCATGTCATGTATGGGACTGTTACGGTCAGAAGAATAAGTGGGATTTAGCTGAGGGGAGTTTTAACCGAGAAACCATGACGACTTATAGCACGACGTATTAAAGAGGCAGTATAAGCAATTTACAGTATTGAAATTATATCAATGAAGTGATAAAACTCGTCCTAAAATTAGAGCCTGGATCATGTTCGTCATAGTCGGACAGAGCAGTCAAGAGCTGCTTTCCTCCGTAAATATATGGTTTATTGTTGGGTCTTTAGCAAACCATGGATTAACTGCATCGAGAGGTCAGAGGTGCTGACGTGCTTGCTGCATGGCATCATATCCCATGTTCGGAGATCGATGGGCGTGAAGTCAATCACTAGATTTTCTAGTCACTTAAGAAACAGTCATGTTACGAAGTTATGCTTTGTTTGACGTTTAATAGCCATAAAAAAATTAGAACTATGGAAGTATTGAATCATCTATATGTTCCACAGCTACTTCGACAAATACCTTGGTCTTGCTACTGGTCTGGTATGTGCTGGTAGTAGTCTGGGGTCTATTACACTGGCGCCGGCCTGTCAGCGACTCGTTGACACTGTCGGCTGGAGAATGACATTCAGGTATATGACGGGAGCCTACATCGCTCTCTGCTTCCTCAACCTCCTCATCAAGCCTCTCCCTCGAGGCTCGCAGCGTCCGATAGACAACATTAGTCAGCCTGTGATCCGCGGACTTATTGAAGACCTAAAGCTGTGGAAGAATCGTGTGTTCGTGTTATGGGCTGTGGCAACGGCGTTCGTAATGTTTGGATATTTCATACCTAACGTGCATCTAGTAAGTAGTTTACCATACCTACGTAGTGCTTCATTCAAACCTGTCCACCTTAAAACCGAAAAAACGGTGGCGCTTGTATTCACTGTAAGTGTCCAAAACACATACAATAACACTTCTTCGCATTTTTACAAGGTTCCATACAATAATGCTTAGGTCCAAGAGATAAGTTACTGTGGCCAGTCTTAAAGATAATGAAGTAGTGCTGGAGTAGAGTGGGCGCCACTGCTTCCTTCATCCCGAGTTCTTTCCGATTACGATAGGACGCACACTGGATTTCACTAATGTGGGCTTTATAAGCCACTGCTTTCTTCGTCACTAACTAGGGTCGGTGGGGTAGCTTAGTGGTTAAAGCGTTCGCTCGTCACGCCGAAGGACCGGCTTCGATTCCTCACATGAGTACAATATGTTAAAGCCATTTCTGGCCTCCCTTGTCGTGATGTTGCTGGAATATTGCTGACAACGGCGTAACACCATACTCACTCATTTGTCATTGACTAAGCTGACAGATCGCGATAGGTATTCCAGCCGATTGGACTGGGCCCGCTTGCACAGAGCAATCTTAGTTACAATCAATCTTAGGTCCCTACAATCAAGTTTACAATCACCATACAATTGCCCTAATCCACTTGCACAAAGACGATCTTAAGACAGCATGGATTTAAGATCGCGATCTTAACTAAGATCGAAATCTTCAACGTTGGAGGTAGAAATTTCTTAAACTCGACTCCTGTCTACAGTTGTCTTCAAGTGCGCATAGCATGCAGCGCAAATAAAACGTGGAACTGGTTACTGCACGCAACTGACATTTCTTCCTTAATCGCATTTTGCAGATTTTTCATGAAAACAAAACAAAACAAAGCAAAAAATAAAATAAAATAAAATAAAAAAATAAAAAAATAAAAAAATAAAAATTTTTTTTAAAAAATTAAAAAAGCAAGAAAACCCCACATATCTTTGTAATGGTAACGTGGAAGATAACATGTATGGTAACTCGTACCTCGTGGGCTATTCTCTGATTTTTCTACATACTAATATTATTTATGAACTAAGAATGCCATACTGCAACCACAGAAATATCACGTTTTATGATAAAATAATATTGAAATACAAACAGGTACATTAAATTTGGGTTTTGAGTTACTGACCTAGTACTCATGAAAATTAAGAGATATCATAAATTATAAACAAAAATTCCTTATGATACAACACCTAAATGTACTATGATTTGTCAATGGCTGTCAATGAATCTGAGTTTGGCATCTGGTCGCTGTTATTTGGAGTAAAATCCCAAATATATCCCACAAGTATTAGATGTTTAAAGATATGAAAGTGTGACATGACTGTGGGAGTGTTGTGGAAAATGCATGACAGGGAAATATGAAAACGTTATTATTCCATGTATTTTGTATGTGTTGTTAAATACCTATCTACAGTATGTTAATTGCTTTACTCTAATTTGTTGATAATTATTTTTTCTTTTTGTTAAAAAAACCTTTCTACGCAAATTTCACATGCCTCAGCAAGTGTATTTTCCCGTTTGAAGAATACATGTATTATATTTAAAATGCATAGATTACATTCTCTCGTCAGAAAGAAACATAAATTGGTACGTTAACCAACTGTAGATTATTGACACGTCTATGATCGAAAAGAAATATATGTGGAGATCTGCGCTGTCGACAATATAACATACACTGTATTGGGGCATGGCAGATTTTACAGCAACGGTATAATACGCAAAGGGAAACAACTCCCATCTTGCGTAAAAACTAAAATTAGCTGCCCTTGAGTTATTGAAAAGGTCATGGCCACTGCTAATCGCATGCAGACACCTTTCGTTGCTATCCTTTCCTTGTTTATCAAAAAGGTATGGTGTTCATACTTTTTCCAGCACCGAATCGGGTGAGAATTGTACTCTATGATATCGACTCGATAATGATGTTGTTCACTACCCCAAATAGCGGTATTTCAGACGTTAAATCGATGTTGCATTCTCCGTGTTGTTGAAGTGTCGAGGCGAATCATACAGTTTTATCCAATATGAAAGCAATCCCCAAACGTAAAGCTAATTATTTGCGTGAAATTGACTGAACTTGAACGTCATTTTGCTACTGACTACAATGATCATAGCTCCTTACAATTGGTTCCGACCAGTTGTAAGTTTTGATTGTAACTTACAATGATCTTAGCCTACAATCACTTTGTGCAAGTGGATGACGATTGTAGCCGAAGCCTAAGATCGCGATCTTAAGGATTTACAATAATTGTAGCTCTAGGATCGTTTTCTGCAAGTGGGCCCTGGTCTACCTATTTTATACATTGTCAAACATTCTCAGTAACAAATAGCCATAGTAAACGGCATTTCATTTTTCTTTATCAGATTATCCTTCTTGATTCTGTCGTCCTGTTTATAGGTGTCTTATGCCATGAACCAGGGTATATCAGCCGATACTGCAGCCTACCTGCTCATGGCGCTGGGGTGCGCCACCACCATCGGCCGTATACTATCTGGCAAGATTGTCCAATATGGCTTCCTGAATCGCCTCCACCTCCACCAACTTACAATGATCACCACAGGCACGGCGTTCATGATCCTTCCCAGCATTGAATCATTTGCCGGTCTCCTGACATACTCCATCGTCCTTGGGCTTGTGGACGGGTGCTATGTCGTGCTGCTCCCCATACTGACCAGCTCCCTGATCGGAGCTGACAAGGCTGTCCTAGCCTGGTGCTTTATGTCCTGTGTCTGTTCCTTGACGTTTACACTGGGACCGCCAGTGTCAGGTGAGCAGTGACTGTTGGCAACGACTTCCAAATATATAACAGGAATTAATACATTTTACATCTGTCCCAGGCAGCATGTGATTCCTGCAATTCGCTCAGCATGTTCTTGTTTGAAACACGTGAAAAATATCCATTTATTATACACAGAATAACCTGCTCGAAACTTAAATGTTTGTTCCATCATGAGAACTGTACAAGTTATTACGTTTTCACTAAAACTGTTTGTTTCCGTATTAACAGGTTTCCTCTGCGACATGACCGGCAACTACAACGTCGCCTTTCACATCGCTGGCATCCCAGTAATCCTTGGTGCTGCAATATTATTCTTTGTTCCCTGGGCCCAGCGCACCTCCACCACGACCAATGTGATGCGGGTCATCAGCACAGAGGCTGAAGACCGTCCAAGGGGATCTGCCGGAAGTTCAGCTTCAGGATCTTCTGATGAGACGATTCATGTCTCCATCCCGGAGACCGGAACACTGCCCTATGCCGGCGTGCCGTGCTTCATAGATCCCTACTATGGTTCGGCCAAACAGAATAGCCTAGCAGAGAACACGGGTACGAAACGAGATGAAACAAAGAAACATGTCGGCGTTCATCCTACGAGTGGATCTGTTCCTGATAATTGCACATTTGAATTTGGTCACGATGCACATGAAGAGGAGTCCAATCCCATGACACACAACTCGGCCCCGACGGATGATGCATTAGGACAGTCACAGGTACATTCACTAAATCCATCACGACTAGCTGACCATTCTAAAACGGAGTAGTTGTACTTGAAGAGCTCATGACAGTAATTGCAACAGAACGTCTTCACAGAAGTTTTTTCATATAACTAATTCATGTGGTTTATTTAAGATTTTGTTTAATTAGGCATTGAACGACAAATGTGCATACAGTTTTACTTACCGTGGGTGCTTCTTATCGATGTTAAGAAAGTTATAATTTTTTCCAGTTCATTTCCATCCCGAGACGAGGCTATCCTTTTATCGATGGCTACTTGGAGGAATTACGTAAAGCAGTATACCACGCTCAAAACACAGATTCCCATGGACAGGTACCACCACCGTCCCCTGAAGCTATCAACACACAAACACCACCTGTTGAGACCTATATCAGCTCAGTCTCCTCACGCCCCGTGTCATCGATGGCCAGTTCCGTGGATCAACTCCTCCAGGAGCACATTGACATGTTCCTCGCAACCATCGCTTCCAGACGGATATCAGACATGTCCATGTCTTCTGGTAAAAGTGGGTCGGCCTCCAGGTCATTCAGGGGCAGCGACGAAGCTTCCAAAGCTTGTCACAGAACGCTAAGCAACAGGTCCACCCAGAACCTTCCAACTCCAAGTTGTGCTCTTGGACCTCAAAATGAGCGACGGATACGATCTGTAAACTCAAGAGGCACGTTGAACAGGACTGCAGATTTAGGTCTGAGCGGCACCCACTCCAGTGGTTTTGTGCCTTCTGGAGTTCTGGCAGCCGGCGGTGCAAGTCAACAGGTGCCTACCGAGTCTCAAAGTCGGACATCCGACGCGTCGGGAGATGGAATACAGAGCTCCAGTCGAAGCAGGCTTCGGAAAACATCCAGCACTAGTACAGGAACTGGTCTGGAATTGGACGTTTTCAGTCATCTTTTCAAAGATGAAGACAATCAATGACATTCTGATATTTCATATCTACAACAGATGCTTTGTGGTAATGTCAGTGCTAAACAATTAGTACCCGTGTTGGAAGTCACGTGGCTTAGGGAGTATGAATCAAGTTGAATTTGACGTTAAATCACCTAGACTGCACTGTGTTGAAGTTCATATATTACGGTGTAGTCGTGGATAGGGATCTCTTAGGAAAGCTGCAAGTAGCGACATGTCGAAATCGAAATAACGGAGGGTGAACACGGCTGTGATGTAGCGAGCAATTCAGTTGTCTTCCAAGACTCATTATGTCCGTTTACGTACGTGACAGTATCTTCACACAAGCTGGTTGTCCTTTAAAGTAAAATTTCAGTGTTAGGATTGTCATTTTCCTATATTTGAAGTGTTGCTTTATTGGACGGAACCATGGATTCAGCATTGACACTGGTCTTCAGAGTCTTCAATAAGACAAGCATGGGGTTTGGAGGACAGTCAGTGTACGTGAGGCAAATGTACAGTTAGTAGCTTTTCAGTTTGTTTGGTCAGTAAATTTTCAGGTGAATCTACAGGTAAAAAGAGCAATCTGGCAATAGTAGAAAGTGACAGGAACTTCGCTGTAGAAATCAAACTTCCAAAAATCGAGTTTGACAGTCCTAAAGCGTGCGACATCTGAAAGCTAATTTGTATTGTGCTTTGCCTTATTTAACGCTGTCACTCATGTTTTGTTCAGATTGGCACATTTTCGTGGAACAAAAGTCTCAAAGACGTTAATTAATTAAGGAAGTGACTGTATTGATCTTGGGACATTGGTTATGTGCCGAACGGGCACATGCCGTAGACATGTTGTAGGTCGTCAGACGTCATAATATTAAACACACTCATTTCTTCCAGCGTAAAATCCGTGAGTAAATTTTACTTTGATATTGCGCCGATTAAGTATGTAAAAAATATGTGTTTCCGTTTAAATAATCAACACGGACTGGGCCACAGAAACCAGGAACCCCATGTGTAATGAGTTTTCACGCCGCTTTTAGCAATATTCCAGCAATATCACAACGAGCGACTTCAGTCATTGTCTCTATAGAGGGCTCAAACCCGGACCACGGCGTGACAAGCGATTTCCTCAACCACTAGCCTACCTCACCGCTCTGAATCGTCAGTGGTACTTGCATGTTGCTTGTGATTGTATCAAGAAAATAGCGAAGATTTGTCCTAGTATTCTGAAAGACTGTCCTATCAGTCAGTACAGCCACTCTCCTTGGAGTGCTGGTAAAGAGTCAACATAACGAACAATGGATTTACGAGCTCTTCAGTCAGGACACCAAGGACGCAAACACCGCGAGTATCGCAAGACGTCACGTCTGTACGTGATTTGGTCGCGTGAACGAGAACAGTCGATCGGTGGGCGGAGGGAAAACTGACAAACAGTTTACTCATCCAAGAGGCCGTTAGTACGAGTGTTTTGTTCGGATGGTTACTTAAAGTCCCTTCAGTGGGGTCGAAAAGGAGAACTTGTTCACGTATATGAGAATTAACTGCATTTGGATTCGTTTGTACTTTGTACCTCTAAGTCTTCCGGAGTTTACCGAGTACTGTTTCTTAAGAACGTATTTTTTGCTGAAAGTTAACATTACAGATTATGACAAGCTTTATAATAAGTTGGGATTCGGAAAGCCGATGTGCACATCGTAGGTTCTATTCCTATCTCAGTGATCCGAAAATATGCACGGTTCATATTTCTGGTTAAGTTCACTGCAATATTCTTTTCCTCATTACAAGAAATAACACCGAAACAGATCCTATATAAGATGGACTTTTTCAACAGTGTGATGGAAATGATACTTCAAGCTATCGACTTCATGAGAAAGGACGGAGAGGTTTGACGGGGGACTGTGATGGACATGCGTTCATGTACCGTGTTGCTTATCAATTTTCATCATAAAAATTACATCATCTCAGATGACCAGAGACGAAGGATGCGGAAGTATCACGATCCTTCTGACGTAGCTGGTTTCCTCGTTAAAGTCTAAACACTCACGGCAAGAATGACGTACCTGTTCCTGATGAAGTCAGAGAACAAGACGCGTGAACCCATAAAATTAAGAATAGATTGCAACTTGGGCAACAGATCTGACCACTGGTGAAATGTTCTAACAATAAAGCACACATTTTGAAACTATTCTGCGCATTACAGTTTCGACAAAAGATGTGTACGCTGATTAATCATTATGCAATCGTAGAAAAACAACAAAAAATAAGGATAAATAAAGATAGGTTTGCTAATTCAATCAACAAGATAGAAATCTCGTTAATGCAATCACCAAAATGTTAACATACCTTTCTTAACTATTAAAGTCAGTTAATTAGTTTGCTCATAGTTTGATAGGGTATACAGTGATTAATATACAGCCAAGTTTCGTTAATCCGACATTTTGCGTGTGAGTTTCTCCCTTTTCTCATTTTCTACTGACCACTTAGGTCAAAGAGTGCCCAAATGACATCGATGCACTGTTCTTTACCTTGAATGTTTGAAAGGGGGTTCGAATGTGATTTGTCAGATGAGATTTCTGTACCACTATGTAAAAAGTGCGTTAATGAGCTGAGAAATTTAACAAAGTTAAATAGCGGGACTTGTTAAAGTCAGAAATAGTTATTACACTATACTGTTCACTAATAACATGTGTTTGCGCCCACAGCTACGTCATGTGTAGAGCGTATATGGCAGTGGGCTGTAAATGTCCGAGTCTGGATGCATTGATAATGTCATGTGCATGAGATAGGATGAGATGTGCCATCCACGTCAGCGAGCCTTAACTACCCGATCCCGTTAGTCGCCTCTAACGTAAAGCAAACATGCAGCAAAACATTTTGCATGCACTTTGATGTAACGTATAGCACATGGTGCGTGCACTTTGTGCACAATGAACTTACTCTCTTTATGCATGCTTTACAGGTGAAGTTCAAACACCTGGTATAGCAAACCTAGGAACGGTTGGTCAGTCTCTAGCCTCTGATATCCGGACCCGACGACTAAAACGTTCAATTTTAGTCCAACGTCACCGACAGGTAGTTCTTACCAGACAGCATCTACGGTACATGAGACAAGATAGGACTGGTTCTTTAGAAACTGACGAGTCGAGATTTGGACTGCTCAAATGACAGTGCAGGGGTGCTATTGAGCAGGATTAGGGTGAAAATTAGCGTCGTGACGTCAAATCCAGAATTAACCATTGACGTTAGCTGAATTGGGACAAACGTTGGTTGTTTGAACCAACGTTTGTGAATAGCAGTCCCCAAGCTTTCTCCAATCGCGTACTGTCATCCACGCGTGGTCGTCGTCGTCAAGTCTGTGGCAACGCCAATGTTGGAAACACAGGATACTGAATGTGTAAACTTTTGACACCAAATCTCTTCAAGGACGTGTCACGATGGCGAGTGTCTAATCATACAGATTCCGATATTATCCTGTGAACAGTTAAGCAGTAATTATGGAAAACACCACAAATCGTGATTTTTTTGCATTAAAAATGCCACAACATCAAATACTGCACAGTTGCCTAATTTCAGTAGGATGACTGACAGTGTATATTCAACGCCAACAAAAATTAGACATAACATTCGGCCAAAGGACTCAAACATGAAGCGATCTGTGATCTAAAAATTCTTTGTCTCCGATGTGTACTTTTCGCAAGTCGCCTCCGGGATTTGTGCACACAACGGAGATAGCAGAGAACTAAGCGATTATACAGATCAAAGGGAGTCATGCCTCTAGATCGGAGATAACAAGTATTTGAATAATAAAGAACATATTATTCACTTTTTAATGTCATCATACTACTTAATACAAACCACACATGACAATTGACGTGTTGACCCCGAAAGCAATGGAAATTACCGGTTTGTACATTGTAAACATGTGGAGTATATTTATACGATAGTGGTGTTCTGAAGCTGCTCAGAGAGTATTACAAATACTCAGAATGAAGCATGATTGACACATTGATTGGGAAGTGACTGATCCTGGCCAATAAACAGATCGCCTACTATTTCACTTTCAGAGCGCAAAGTACACCCAGGAAGGATTGATCACAGTTAAATGATTGTTGAGCATGAGTGAATGAGTGAGGAAGGTTTAACGCCGCTTTTATAATATTCCGTCAAATCCACTGATGGGGACACCAGAAACAGGAGGAAGACACAAGAGGACATTCAAACCATGGCCATAATGAGCGAACGCTGAGATATATTTTGAGTGAGATGGGTGCTTCGAAAAGCTTTGATACTGGAGGATATTCCGTCGTCATAATCGGTTAAAATATTGGAATCGAACCCACAAACAGCTGATTTTGACGTTACGCCTCACAGATATGTTTCTGTGGGAACTTACTGATAAGTTTATGTCGATGAACCTTATAAATTGTTGATTCACACTTGCTGTTGTGGTTGTCTGATTTGAGGCGACGGGGTGGTGAAAGCGTTCGCTCTACATCGATTTCGGCATTCCAGACAGCCATAAGTAGAACAGAAAATCAAGTGCATGAAATTAAATTATCAAAATAGTGATTAAGCTTTCAAATATGTATTTGGATCATTTTAACTATGGATATGCAAAATGTTTGCTTGTAACACAAGCCTGGGATTTATGTCACTGCAAATAATCGCTTTTACTTCATCATAATGCGTGACCGGATTTTCAAGGATATATTTTTCAGGTGCATTTGATCTGTTTTATCTGTCTTTATCGATGACGTCAACCGTGAAGTTATCTCCCCTTGGCAGTATACGGGTGATACGTTTACCCGAAATGCTATAAAATTTATATCCTTCGTTTCATAGAAGTCACCCACCGTGATAAAACTGAAATACTGTTTTAATAATCTGTTTTATTAGACTGTTTTGTTATACCATTTTATTATGTTGTAAATATTTATCATTGTAGCACAGCCTTTGCGAGCTGCACGATCTGCAGGTATGTTACGTTTATTATTGTGGAAATAAAGAAAACATTAGATAGATAGATAGATAGATAGATAGATAGATAGATAGATAGATAGATAGATAGATATGGTGATGGGAACAGAAGACAAATTATAACAGAGTTATATTCAATCCTAATTTTGCCTTGGGAATCTGTTTTAGTATAAAATCTAGACTTATTATTCTCTATTGTGAAGACTGTACACGTTTTACGGAACAACTGAGCCACAATGACAATGCCTGAATTGACAGAGTAACGTCCCTTAGATCAGCACGCCAGCACTTGCACGTGTGTGAGACGGCTGGTTGATTGTAATCTCCATAAATCGCTTAACAGTCTATAACAGTTATATTACATTGGCTTCGGGGCTGGATTGTACTGTAGGATGCGTTCTGGCACTTGGTAATTGTAGGCAGAGGCTGAGGTGTGGGTTGTGGTGGTTATAGTCTGATAGTATAGGCTAGGATGGTGAGGTTTTTTCGTTATTGCGGTCTGATCGAAGACGTTACGATGGTGAAGATTGCTTTTGTAATCTGAGTGAGTGATTGAGTGAATGAGTTTGTTTTTACGCCGGACTCAGCCATGGTTCAGCTATATGGCGGAGGTCTGTAAATAACCTAGTCTGGACCAGACAATCCAGTGATCAACAGCATGAGCATCCATGTGCGCATCTGGGAACCGATGACATGTGTCAACCATGTCAGTGAACCTGACCACCCGATCCCGTTAGTTGCCTCTTACGACAAGCAGAATCGCCTTTTTATGACAAGCATGGATTGCTGAACACCGGACCTTCACGGGGTTTTTAACTTTGATTTTTTTATGTTTATTTTTGTAATCTGATCGTACAGGTCAAGGAGGCTTTGGTCATGGTGGTCTGATCGTACTGACTAATGACGTGAGAGTTGGTCATTGTTGTCAAATAGTAGATTCTAAGGTTGTGTGGCGGTTGTGCTCCGATCGTAGAGGTTACGAGGGTGAGGTTTAGTGATCTCTTCCAATCTTAGAGGCTAAGATGGGTAGGTCTGGTGGTTGTGAGAAGAAGGTTGTCTGTAATGGTACGTTTAGCCAATGGAGTTGTACTGAGCAAAGCACAAAATACAACAGTCCGAGTTTGTGCGAATTGTCAGATAATTGTCAGACACACCTGTCGTATATATACGCTCTTAGTACGGTGGCGTTTATAGAGAGGCTGTTCCTTCGTGAACAGCTCGCATGTCAAGCTGTTTCATATCCACCACTAAGTAGCATATTGGCCCTCGGGCCAATCAACCGTGTTTGATGGTCTTCAGATAACAAAAATATGCACAATAATTTATCATTGTAAAAAAATCTGCTTAAGATGTAATCCTTGTGTTCTGTAGATGAGATGGATTTTATTGTCGTGAGTATGGGTCATACATCATGAAGTAAGCTTTTTATCAAGCACCAGTGCAATACAAAGTAATTGTTCAAGCAGGACAGATGTCCCATCTTCATACTGCACTGTGTGACACGCTATGAAAAGATCAAATGTATAAGTGCTGTAACTGATGACAAAATGGTAAATACGATACGTAGAATATGCAAATTACTCCGTCAGTGGATGCATGCTGCAGTAAGTTTGTTACAGCGCGTTGCAAGGAAAATCCACCGGAACCGGAAGAAGCCGCTACCCTGAAAAGTGAAACCGGCTGTCTCAGTGCTGCTCGGGTTGTACAGGACCCGTTTCCACCCTTCTCCTTTCCACCCCCGCCCCCACCCCAGATATAACTCTGGTATGGTTTTTTCAGTCCCCAAAGTCGCATATGAAATCTGGATATGTATTGATGCTTTGGAGGCTGGAGAGCAATTACTCACAATGTCCAGTGTGCATTTCTTTTCCTTAACATTGGAATGTCTCCACTAAAGTAGACATGCCAAACTCAAAAGCAAATTCCAAAGATCCACACAGTATGCTGTGACATAAGATTTCAATCGAAAAACACGTAACGATACACTATTATTTGTTGAGAATTCCACACGGACAAGTACACGAAGGATCCGATTTGTCATTCAGTTTGTTCGTTTAGCTTCATGTTGTTCTGACGTTACAGAACAGCGTCTCTTCACATCGTGACAGAGTCTAATAAATTACGCATCTCTGTATAATTTTCTCCCCCGTTACAGTACAAAACATGCAGTCCATAATTAACTAGATGCACAAGCCTGTACTGCTCTTCCTTCCCATTTGTTTCGAATCTGTAAGGTACATTGTGTTAACCTATAAGGCTCGTGGCGTGCGTTCTGTAATGACTAAGTGGGAAGCCTTCTACAGGGAAAGAAGTCTATTAAAATGTCTGCCGACCTGTCACGCGAGATGTCACACGGGTCACGAGACTTATTGGTACGTCACGTGCATTCTCGCGTGGCATGTCTAGCGAAAGGTAGAAACTGACATATCTCATGTGTGAGGTATACGTTTAGAAACATTATGCCATAATTGCTGAATATGAGTGTTGTATATTCTAGTCAATGCGTTTTAGCAGAACTTTCTCCGTTTTGACTGTCCCTGTCAAAGGATGTTTTACGTTCTTTTGAGGAAGATTAGCATAAGTCTATGCAATCAGCTACATATTTACAGTTAGGGGGAAATATACGTGGTAAAACACTAATTATGAAAGATATACAGTGTCACAAATAAAAAACGAGAAAAGAATTGGCATAGATAAATCAGGGAGCCTATATAGAATGGGAGAAGAAACTCCTCGAAAAGCCGCTGAACGTATGTCTCGTCGTTACGTAACCAGTGTAGGCAAAATGGTGGCAGCGTAGTATTTAAAATTGAGCCCGGTTTATTTTCAACAGCTGATTAAGTTCGCTGAGTGTTGCACCAACTGAAATTCTAAGTGCAGAACATAGGTAACTATTTTGTCATTTCAGTTTAAGTCAAATAATTGGTATTAGTGTCCGTATCAGGACAGCAGATTTGTAGTAAAGTTTCAAGTCGGTATGTCATAGCTCACTGGCTTCTATTTTCGATTCACCGCGAAGATAGACTAAATTGTGCCGATAAAAGCTTCTTTCACACATTCGTTTAATTTTTAGAAGGGAAACATACCTAAGGTAAAGGTATTGAAGGGTATTTGCAAGTAATAGTGACAGTTTTATGACTCAAAAAATGGTAGGGTGTAATTGAGGAGCGTAAAAAATATGATATTTCGCCGATCTGTCCTGATCGGCCATTGAAATGCTACACGCCATTGTTCGAGTGTTTCTAGTTACTTCCTCAAAAACATCTTTCACATACACCTTTAATTCATATGAGGGGAATGTACAATCAGCTGAAATGTGTTTGCAAGTAATAGTGATAGTTTCATAATCTAAAAGGAAATGTTAGTGTGTATTTGAGGTGTGTGAAAAATATGACATATTGCCGATCTGATCTGATTTGCCATTGATGCTTGAGGGATATAGTTGCATAACTGTTTTCTTTCTTGTTGATCTTATTGTTTGACAAAACTGGAAAGTTGTTTTAGGACGCTTTGTGACAGTTTTACACTATATTTTTGAGGGCAGTGTGACAGTGTCAGTTAAAGGTCACATGCAACCAAAAAATCAAACATAATTAAAACAGATTTATCACTTATTCATGACATACAATATACATTGCTGCTTTTAAAAAAACAAATAACACAATTATAAGCGTACAATCGCGATTCAAAAGTGCGATATTTTGCACTTGGGCTTACTTCCCCCGAAACGAAGCCCTCGGGAGACCGAACCCAGTCATAGCGGGTGGATCTGCACTCAAGTGTAACGACGGTTTCCGATTGGCTGTTTCATTTGCTGATATATATGGTGAGGGTTCGTTGTGTGTACAGAAAGATGATCTGTTTGATGGGCATTTTAGAAGTATAGCCAGTCACAAGAAAGTAAGATTCTTTATGGATAACAACTTCTTTTTGTGTACTTGATGCGTCGTTTCAGTATGGATTCATATACTGTTGTCAAATAAAATCATATACACGAAAAGAAGTCGTTATCCATGAAGAATGTATATAGAGATGTTGGGTTTGGAAAATACATGTTCTCTGAATTTGCGCTCGATCAAATAAAAAATCATGTCAGTAGGGATGGTAAACTACTGCGTGGCTGGAATCTGTCATTCGTCCAAGTACAAAGCAGGACTTGAAACTGACAAGAGTTTGCACCAGTTTCCGTCAGATCCAGTCATCCGAAAAAAAAATGAATGTAGTTTGTTTTCAACCCACAGACATAAAAACATGCCATGTGTATCACACGTGCCTAATTACATAATGTGGCAGACACGGGACTCGGGTGCACGAGTCGTAAATCAACTTATTTTCTTTATGTCGTATAGTCTGATAGGTGTTAAGTTCAAATTGCACGTGGTCAATGATTGAAGCTGTGTATTGCATGTTGTCTTTAGCAGACAGACATTTAGGTGTGAATAAACCAGACACTGAGCTTTCTCTGTGACAGAGACTGTTTACTACAATCAACAAGTTGTTTTACGTAACGAGTAGATTATTTACTTGTTTGTGTACACAACCAAGATTAGACTACTGCTCACGACCTCAGACGCTGGGCATGCATAGTGTTTCAAGCTCCTCGAACCTATTCACTGCGCATGCGTTATGGAGGCAGCGCAGCACAGCCGTTGAAACCAGTTTTCCCCCCAGCGCTGGGGGGAATTTAGTGAAACGTTTGAACTCCGATTTCGCGGGCTTTTCTTTCATGGCGTTTTTATCAACTTTATAGGTTGAATTGGCATTTTTTATGATTTGTTTCGGTAAGTGCATACCGAAAGGTACCAGAATCTGCAAAGTTGTGTTTTACGTTGCATGTGACCTTTAACATTTTGTTAATGTCCATTTCATTCCCCACATGCAATAAGATATCTGAATTAATTATCAATGTAAACAAAAATGTCTCAAAGTAGATTTTTAAAAAGGACAGCAGATGTTAACACTTGTTCTCGCGATACTTTTGCTTTCTTTAACATGTGTTGGGAGGGAAGGCCGCGGTACTACTTTCTTTTATTCTTTTTCTTTATTTCTTTCATTCATTCACATAATTCTTGCTCTTAACTCTTACTGTAATTCATTGATTGATTGATTCATTCATTGTAAAATTCCGACTGATACAATAAACTGGCTGAAGTTCTGTTAAACACAACTGAAGTTGTGCTGGGAACGAGCCAAGAAAATGTGTGCGTTGGAGCATGACGAGGCACACGTTAATTAGCACAAATGGTAAAGAAAGCAGGCGAGTGACCTATCCCTGTTGTAGAGTATCCCTGGTTAACGCATATCTAATCGTTTAAATTGTATTAGTGAGTCTCTTTGATATTCCTTCAGTCAGATCACGGCTTGTGTTAAGAAGATGCCATGATGATATATAAGTCTGTGATTAAATGGAATGTAACCCTTTAAATATGGACATTGAGTGATAGATCAATGTCAGACTCATCATTTGATCCAGATTTTTTAGATGGATTATCAGGCTATTTGTGTTGTCTAATAAATCAACTTTATGCATGTTAATCATGAAAGAACATTATTTTTTTTTTTTAAGAGGAGTGCGCTTAAGATTTGACGCAAATGGTACAACCTGACAGTTCTTATGACCGAATGGTCCCAGCTGTGCCTTGTGAGGACAAGAGACCGTGGTTTGAACAGGTATACTCGGGCCGTCGGGAAAACAAATACCAAAGACAGGGAATTCATCATGATTCCTTTGAAAATGACATAGGTCTTCTGACATTGGTTTCATAACAGCAACGACACAGTGAAGCTATACCTCCAAAGGTCAAAGTGGTCAAATGGGTAAAGGCGCAGTTCTTTCCCACAAGTGATAGTGTATGTGAGTATGGTCAAGAAATCGTCATCATTCTCCGTCCAGGTATAATAAACGCATACACAAAAAATTGTTAATTTCAAATACCTTATACTGTCAAGAGGTGACAAACCATGTGTGCTAATTTGCTGCGAATGAATTAAATGTCACTAGGATTGACGTGACGGCCATGTTGAGTATGGGCGTGATATACTATTCATTCAAATTATGACATGTTCCAGATACCATCAGGAGATGTTACCCTGTTAATAGTGCAGTTCATGTGTCTCTCGCGCTTTCTTCGCCCTGCCTTCACATTGCTGCAATAAACATACTGCCTTTTCGAAACGACTGAATGTGCTCATTACATGGAAAGGTCTACCAAATTTCTCACAGGTGGTATTGGTATGTAAGCATTAATCTGAAGTAGGATCTGTCTACCACCGACAGAAATCCTACTTGTATCAGGCTCCGCTGTACAAAGCTTCCTTAGCGTTAAGATGATGCTCATGGACATCGTGGACTTAAGACCGTCGTAATGTTAAAGTTGTATCCTACAACGGCACACATGAAGTTTCCTGGAAGATCACCAGCCCTTCCAGAGCAGGTTCAAGCCTCCGTGTTGAGTTCTGCTTTGGATGTTTGCATTACATGTTTGTCAAACATCCTGCTGATTTTGTACATCGCACAACAGATTGTACAGAAGGTCTTGTCGCGTTTTCGGTAATTAGACGGGCTTCCGGAACAGTTGTTGACGATAACGAGTTTTCGTGAAGCGACCAGACGTCGGCTGTGGTGGGCGTACTTGTGCGGCCGCCTGGCACGCGAACATAAGGTAGTCTACAGTAAGCGAAATAGTCAAGTTCCTCTGTCTCCTGGACTTGATGACTTTAATTTAGTAAGACAACAGGTAGTACCCTTTCTGGTGAAGTCAGAATACCAACCCGGCTTTGACATGAAGCTTCATATTGACAGGTACTAAAGTGGTAACACCTCTTCCACAATAGCTACAACAAATGCCAAAGCCAGTCAAACCACAATTCATGATAAGATGATACGTCATGTTGTCCTGGTGCTCTTCATGAAGGGAATAAAACAGTGACAGGTCATCAGGGAGTCGGTATAGTGTGTCTGAGTGGGGTACAAGTAAAACTGCAGCATGGTATCTCTGTGAGGCAAGCACTGTAAACCCGGAAGTAACCCGACTAACACAAGCAGTCTACATCCTACCCTACTTTTGACACCATCTAACCGAGGCTCCATCTCACAGGATGTTCATAATTCGTAGAATTTCACTGGATGCGGATTAATAGGGATTAGAAAGAAATGACGCTTGTACGTTTAAGGTATCTTTTGATTGCAATTGTTTTGCCTTATAATCAAATTTAGGTATGCATTCAAAATGCATTCACTGTTTGGTGAAAAGTAAAACCCATTTGAGCAAAGTCTTGTCTGACACCTCACGTTGATGTAGCTGGTGTTTGTCGTTGGCGTGGCCCACGATCTTAAGATGGGTTGCTGAGTGCAATCACCTACTTGCGGCCAGTGGCTTGCATAGGACGACGAACTCTGCGTAACATGAAACATTAGAATACTTTTGTAATTAATCCAAGTAATTTTTTTAAAAAAACCCAAACAAACAAATAATCATCCGTGTTTGTAATTTTGCAAAAGAAGAAATATTATAACCCTACATATAGTGTACTGACGAACTCTCGAGAACTCTCCAGAAATTAGCAGCTTACTTTTCGAACCGATCCATCAGTATATTTACCAATGTTTTTAAAAAAATGTCAATATAAATGGCCTGAAATAATGCGCACTCGGCGCTCTTAGCTTCCGGCAAACTTGGGAAGCTTTGAAGTGGAATCCGTTCACTGATCGTTCTGCTTCGGTGAGTGTGACAGATAACTGACCCTAATTTAACGACAGAAGCCTCAACGGTTTGGTGGGATTACGTTTCTGGATTCTGTAGATTAATTGGTAGATTTTTCTCTTTGAATGCATAACTATCGTGCAGTTTGTAAAAACTCAATTATATATCTTTGTATATCACAGGAGATTGGAGTGCGTTTTGTAAGTTATGAAAGCTGCTGTCATAGTTGGGCGTCTCACTTTCAGGTGAGATCGTGGCTACGGTAATGACAGCTTCACGCGAAAGGCGAACAGTTTAACCACGACAGGAAATTAGCTCCCTGGTACAAGCAGTAGGCCCTTCCGAGATTTTGTGGGTCATGATCCCAACAAGTACCGTGAAAATGCTCATATCCAGGGTTTTCAGCAGTGCACTGTATGGGTGCTGGTGACGATTCATTGTAAATGTAAGAATATACTTTAACAACAATAAGTTTGCATAATCTGTTAAATAAAGTACACATACAATTTTATCATGCAATTCCATTTTAGGAAAGTTAAACAAGGTACACCATAGTGTGCAAGCATGTAAAAATTCAGTCGTTTTGTAAGTGTGATATTAACGATAAAGCTCTTAATTACATACGATACAATGACTTTACCCGAATATTTAAGAATGTAGTAAAACTGGATGTGGTAAGGGATTGACCATTATGTTTTCCTGTGGGGAGTTGAGGGCACTGGGAAGGGAAAATTAGCTTTAACCAGGAAATGAATGTCAGAGAGTATGGTCAGTTCTAGCATAAAATTGATGAAACCAAATTATTGTTTGCATATTATTTATTGTGTAACTCATGTGTATATAACATTTTCCTTTTCGCATGCTATAGGAATACTTTCGTAATTTTAACCTAACAAACAAATATTTACTTCATTAAATACAGAGCTAGAGATCGAGCTTTTCACATTGACCGACAGTACAGATCTTTGTTTGCTTACTTGGTTGACGTCAATATCGTGATGTAAACAGCATTCTTGTCGAAATGCAACCCCTACCTTCTGCTTGTTCGGCGTAACCTGTCGTTATTGGCATGTAAATATGTACTTGTTCATTGTTATTATTGGATATGTAGTGCCATGCGTGTGAGCCTAGACATGTATTACATTCAGTAATTATTGGCCACTGATGACAAAGGAATTAACTGTTCTGGTATAAACTGTTCATGTACACTTGTTATACCGCACGTGATGACTTTCTCATGCTGCCATCCGTCCACTGTGACTAAAACAAGCAGTAATGTTTGCTATAGCATTCATGTACAAATGTGGACTTTGTAATATATATATATATATATATATATATATATATATATATATATATATATATATATATATATATATATATATATATATATATATATATATATATATATATATATATGATAGTATGTGTGACGTAAGTAATTATGCCTTTATAGACATTTTTAGATCGTACTTATGACAACACGTGGTGTTTGCTGGTTGGTTATGAATTATTTATATGTTATATGGTACGGGACAAATGTGAAAAAATCGCTCTCCTTTGGGAATGATCGTGATAGAGACATTGTATCACTGTCGTGATTTCTCCACGGGAGTTTCATGGTAATTGCTTCTTTTTCGTTTGTGGGAGTGGAAAGCTTCCTAATGCCACCCATCGGAGTCGCGCATCCAGTGACTAGTAGCACTAGTTGTTGAAGGCACGACTGTAGATAGCCTACAGACGTTGTTAGATTACCGTAGTGCACACTAATTTGGGATTACAATATCGTAATTCGCGAACCTTTTCGGTAACATTTACTCCTGGATTCGAACCCACACATATCTCTACACCATCCTCACCATGTTAGCTATAACGTGACCGTGGAGCTCATGCTCTAACATGGCTTTACGACAGTCTCAGCGCTAAGATAGGTTTGTGCAGCGGAGCATTGAAGTATAATCAGGAATGTTCGGAAACCAGTTTTGTACAATCTGCGTGAACGGACGGGTTTCAAGTGCAACGGGATTAAGGCGGGATGGAATCCATTCCTCGTCATTATCACCATGAAGACCATCTGTAGATCATTATCTTCAGTAGAAACAACAGCATTCGCATCATCTGCCCCCGCACCCATCCGAAAACCGCGTATATGAACTCTATACCAGTTTCTACTTAGCATTACTCTGCCAAACACACGCTCGTTTACTCGCCTGTACAATCATTAAGAACGCACACGTCCAAACACGTGTACATTAGCGACTTCACAGAGGTTCCATGTAACCTTTCCAAGTTCATTACAATGGTCTTATAGATCACTCTGCTGGCTCCATCTGTTCGTGACTTACGACCCCTCTCTGAGCAAGGTGTCAAGCTAGTGGTCACGATGGTCACCTCAAGGTCAGGCAGGGCACTTGCGATCTGTACGGCTTTAATGGCATATGTGATGAAGCTACTGCGGCGTTGCTATACCGGGCTCTGTCTGATTTGTTGCAATGTATCTTCCTAGATTGTATACTGTGGAGAAGACGATTTATTGGGTGGGATACCCCGTATGTTATTGCAGAATTTGCTCGCTATGTGCGGTGTTCATTTCTGTATCCCCTCGTGTGGTAGTGCTGGCATATTGTTATAAAATCTCAATTACGTTCTTGTTTCTCTTGAGTCCACATGCAGGCATCTGCGTTACAGTAGCTGCACCGTTTAACTTAGAAGTGTTTAGACTATATACCATTTGAAGACACACAATTTCAAAGTCCTATTCGTCCTTAAAAAATAGTATTTTACAGTTGTGTGATAGATCATTGCCCACGGTGATAGCTCAGGACATTTAATACCTGCTCGTAACATTCAACATGTAACACTTTCTGACATATTACATTGCACGCACTCAGGTATTTTTTCATCTATACGTTTCAAATCTGAACATGCACCTGTCGCCATTGTACGCATAACCACCTCACATATGAACCTGATACACATATACATGTTGTATCAGCATGTGTTGTAGAGGAAAGCAAAGTGGCTAAAGCGTTTGTTCATCACACCGACGACCCGGGTTCGATTCCCTATATTTGTACAATGTGTGAGGTCTATTTCTGATGAGTCCCGACATGATATTACTGGAATCTTACTGAAAGTGGCGTAACACCAAACTAACTCACTCACTCACTATATCAACATGGTGTGGAAATTCCCGTTTTGTATATTATGATATGTCTACCCATATCAAAATGTTACTTATGTCTCTGTCATTTCTACATATCATTAATACACTTGCCCTTTCCAAATGACATAGACGCACCTGTCGTTTCTACATGGCATGCGTACCAGTACATGGCACACATACACTTGTCATTTCCACGTGCCACACGTACACTTGTAATTTGTACATGGCATATATACACATTTCATTTGTATATGGCGTACGCAGACTTACCATTTGTATACCACACACACGCACACACACTTGTCATTTCTACATGGCATATATACACTTGCTTTCTGCACATGACACACGCCTGACATTTCTACATGGCATGCACACACCCGTCAATTCCACATGACATACATGTACGTGTCATTTCTACCTGGCATACATACACTTGTCATTCTACATGACACACATACACTTGTAATGTTTACATGCTACACGTACACTTATCATTTATACAAGAAATACATACACATTTCATTTGTACATCACACACACCTGTCATATCTTCATGGCACACACCTGTCGTTTCCACATGAGACAGATACACCTGTCATTTCTGCATGACATGCACACATCTGTAATTTCTACATGGCATAAATACTTCCATCATTTCTACATGTCATACACATACCTGTAATTTTCACATGTCATACTTACACCTGTCATATCTACATGGCACATGTCTGTCGTTTCCACATGAAACACATACACTTGTCATTTCTACATGACACACATACACTTGTCATTTATACATGACACACATACACTTGTCATTTCTATATGACATACGCACACCTGTAATTTCTACATGGCATAAATACTGCCATCATACCTGTAATTTTCACATGCCATACTTACACCTGTCATATCAACAAGGCATACAAACTCTCAGCCTTTCTTAGACTACATACACCGGCGTTTTAATCAGGCATACCTGTTCACATTTCGTACACAGTGTTTATAACGCTAGCAGGTGCGTCAGCATTTCCACATGACGTAGAGTCTCCTGTGGGAAACTGTCAGAACGTCGGGTATATATGGACACTGAAACCCGTGTGTCTGACATGCTTGCAATGAATGTTTCATGTGTCTATGTGTACATAATAATCTATACCCTTGATTCATAAACAGTGTCCCAGAATCAGTCCGAGTGATTTCAATGGGTCGGGAACTACCCGGAACGACGGCGCCCCTGTGTAACATTAACCTAGTTATATTTGTTACCTTCTATAGGGACTGTATCATGGGAAGATATGGCGACAACGACCTTGCATGTGCTACTCTGTTGTGAAGACGTGACACCATCTCTGTGATTGACATGAACATGTTGAAATTCACATGCACCACACACGCCTTGATTACACGTCTGTGTTGTTAACACATACAATCCGTGACTGTTGAGAGGTTTTATACTAGGTAAGCGTAAAGCTGTGTAGATATATTCACTTTCAATGTCATTACGGTATATGTTCCGTGAGAATTAGCTCAGTTATTTCCGTGTGAAAATCATTGGATGCAAGGATCAATGCCACAGAGATCAATGAGAATTTATCAAAATGTTCATAGAATTTCCGAAGTGTACGCTGATTCATGATTGGTAAATATCAATGATCAGCAATAATGCTAATGATTATACAACCATACCTTACATGGTGACAGTGTGTTTTCAATCGGTTTGACGTCCCCATTGCAAGAACGCTGGCAGAGTGAGTGAGAGAAAGACAAAGTGACCTTGATGCCAGCAGCATTTTTGCAGAGTGAGTGAGTTAAAAGTTTAAGTCACATTGGCAGTATTGCAGCTATATTGTACTATATAAAGTTACATATTTTTAATAATTACAGGTAAATATAAAGTGAAAGACAGTAACACAACTAGTCTATCAGAGACTTAAATAATAATAAAAGTAGTTATAAATTTATAACATTTAAATTATGCAAGATGATGCAATATATAAAGAGGAAATGTAGATTACCATGCTAGGGACTCGGGTCTCCGATGTTCATGAACTTGATGAAACCACCAAGATACAGGAACAGAGATTAAAAACTAGGATTCGACACTAGAACTGGGCTTCACACATTGTACCCATATTTTGTTTGTCAAACATATGCATTAAGACATATAACCCATCAGGTTCAGTTACATCTTTGCTAGGCTTCATACCGACCTTCAGACAACATCGTGTTGGATGTTCTGCAAAACAGGCGCATGCAATTTAAAGTCTATTTTCGACCCTGAGACTAGTGTTGTGTGACGCAGTATAGCACTTTAAGTATCCATTCACATGATAAATGTAACGGTAATGTTGTTTTGAAGGGTGTCAGTGCATTGTTTAACAAGTATATGCTCCAAAGCTGTCACCATTTCAAGCACTTTTAGAGTTGATACATGTCTTTTGTGGGTTAGGAAGGTAATATCCCGGGACACACATAGCCTGCCGATGTCGGTTGTGCCACACTCATGGCAGTGCCCTACATACATTTCCGTATTCCATTAAGCTTTAACACTATCAATCATCAGGAACATGAGACCACGATGGGTCAGTGGTCCGTGCTGGCACGACAGTTTTGCACAATCGGGCACCAGGTTGGTTTAGAAACATGATAGTATGCGGAAAGGTATTTTCATATTAGCCTCAGTGCTCAGATCGCCACAATGCGTCGTTAAGCAATACGAATATTTCGTTGTACAACAACATAAGCAACAACAACATCAATATTCACTATGTAAGAGATAGTTTGCTTTGTATAACGTCACTGCTATTAGATCTTTCCAGATTTTTTTCTTTTTTTTCTTTCTTTCTTTTTCTGATGTCCCCAATTTCGGATAGCGATGCCACTTTACGAACACGTGACAACAGATAGGTTACAGATAGATTAATTTTCAATAGTTTTCAGGTTACCTTTGTCACCAATACACTGTAAACTAAAGCGTAAAAGACATCACCCGTATCCGATACATCACCATCGAATGATCATGTTGTTTGTTTCATTCCAGCTGTTTACGAACATAGTCCTGTTTGTTTTTGTTGTTTGGTTGTTCACTCATACCATGAACTTTCTCGTGTTGGTTACGATGACAGGTATTACTGTCAAGGATCCTGTAACCCATATCCCGTTAGTGAAACATGGGCTGTTGAGGATCAGTTCTAACCCGGATCTTCAGGGGCATCATCAAGCAAAGTGAATAGTAAATCAAGAATACTGCCATTTGTTCATCAGTGTAGGTGTTCTGCACTGAATGTCCAAAGGCGTATTGGTACAAATTAACCGATATAACAAACAGTCTAAGTGTATGCAGAAAGGGGACATATGGGGCAATGAATATCGCTTATTCAAGTGGCTAGTGAAGATCTTGAAGGAAAATGTCGTTTGACCATCGAAAAGGTCAGGCGAGAGGTTTGCAGGCAAGTATTGTCCTTTTTACCACCACGAGAAAAATAGGTTTTCGTGTACCAATTTGCCAAGCGCACTAAGAGTCTTCCGTAATCTCGCTGCGCAACACGGACGATGACAGTAATTGAAATTCCGAAGTTTGTATGGTGACACTTTAAGCACCATCAACATGTGACATTTTATAGCTTCTCTGCATTACCTTGAACACTTCTTTACAGTGCATACTCTCCACAACAAAGGTAAAAACAGCTGACGAGTTCTTTTGTTGGGAATAGGAATATGCACATAAATCGCGCTGCAGTAATATTCTGGATTGGTCGCCATGACACTTTCAGTTTAATTAGGTTTCACTTAACCGAGATTTCGTTACAGGCGTCAAAATGAAATCATGTGTGACAATGGAAGAGGCTGATCATGACTCATCACCGTAAATTTGGCATGAGCATGCATTTGTATATTAAGAAGTGGAAGGACGTGAGTCTGTGACTTTCTGTGACTGTTTGTGTGAGCAAGTGTCATGTGGTAATCAATCAAGAAAGAGTGGAATCTGTCGAGGTGACTGTACGGTGTTTGGGTAGATATATAAGTGAGTGTATACATCGCCATTCATAACAGTTTTAGAATATGTGGAGACATGGTGCAGCTAAAATATTCTGAAACTAATTGCAAGGGGTGCATTGTAAACGTATAACGTTTTGCATGCATTATTTACAATGCATTCAAAGGTAACAGGCTCCGCCAGAACCTGCAGACACCATTGCGACTAGACATTTCTGTTGTTGAAAGTAGACAAACCAAGGTACTGTTCTGCCATCATGTATCTCCATCTAAAATGGCCGACTCCAGCATCTCTGCATGGTATTATTTGTGGTAAGGTTGTGTTGAATGTGCAGAAAAATGTCGTTATTCCAGGTTGTGCTGAACTGTGCAAATAAATGTCGAAGTTCTAGGTTGCGTTGATCTATGCTGGAAGATGTCCTAATTTAGGGTTGTGCTGAATTGTGCAGAAAAATGTCATTCTTCCAGGTTGTGCTGAGCTGTGCAGGAAGATGTCATGGTTTAAGGTTGTGTTAAACTGTGCAGACAGATGCCGTAGCTCCAGGTTATATTGAACTGTGCCGATAGATGTCGAAGTACCAGGCTGTTTTGAGTGAGTGAGTGAGTTTAGTTTCTAGCAATATCACCACTGGGGACACCAAAAAAGGGCTTCACACATTGTATACATGTGGGGAATCGAAACCTGAGTCTTCAGTGTGACGAGCGAAGGCCTCAACCACTAGGCTACACCACCACCCCAGGTTGTTTAGAACTGGGCATGCAGATGCCGTTGTTTAAGGTAGTGGTGTTGGGGCTGTGTAACTGTGATGTTCAGGGCTGTTGTATGACATCATCAGTGAGAATGCTGTAATCAAGGCCTACTACGGGCTAATTAGAAATAAAAAGAAAGTGTTCTTTTTCCAGTGAATTAATGACAATATCTTGTAATGGTAGATGAATGATTTTGAAATGACAGCAGAATCATTCTCTGTAATGTACACATCAGAGCTGGATAACAGATTGAAGATTATGTCAGTTATATTTGTATTGTGTGGTGATTACATCTGAAATATAGCTCAGTTATGATCTAGTATTATGTCATCATGTTAAACCTTTATGTCATCATATATTTTGGATGACCGTATACCTTTAAAATGGTATTACTAGTAAATCGTTTCTCCGTATGTTATATTAAAAGTATATAAGATTCAGACACTATTACATTGGTGCAAATTCAAATAGCCTTGGCATAATTTATGCAGTCACAAATTAAAACTATAGTCAAAGTAGTTAAAAACGATGAAATCCAGTGTTTCATGACTGGAAAGTTTAAATCCAGGAATATAATGAACCGTGTAAACCGTATGAACCGTATATTGAACCGACGTCCGATGTTTTTTTGTTTGACCATTACCGCAACATCTTGCAAATTTCATCACATTTACTCTATTTGCTAGTAACAATTCCTTTCCCTACCTTTTCTCTAAATCTCTTTGAGCGCCCTTGTGAAGGCATAATATCTCAGTTCGTTTGCACCATGAGACTGGCAGTAGTCTAGATTAGCTCTAACGCGCTCGTGTCCATGCATGGACGTTAACGCACTTTCGCACTCATGCATACATGCACGCACGCCAACGCACCCACGCTCACTATCAGTTGTAGGTGCAGATATATTGAACAGGACGTAACACCTCATTTCTATTCACCTTTTCACTGCTCGCCAGCTGCTTTTCGTTTTCCCCACAGTTATGCTAGGACTTGTTAGCTCATTCTACACACATTTCCCAAGTCAACTAGCGAGCCAATGTTTGCCATGTCAATTCAACGTAGGTTTTAGTCTAAAGCTGAGCTTATTGTGTACCGATTGCATTTATTCGCCAGTGTTTAAAGTACCGGTATGCCGACTGCTCCAGAGTTTACCAGGTTGAATATTCATACAAATCTTCCGGGAAGTATTTCAGTTTAATGTTTTTCATGCCTTGCCAGTAATGATTAACTCTACCCATCAGTCGTATTACGTTACACCGTGTCAACAAACTTACCCTCATCAAACTAAGGGTGATACTCCTCACTAATGGACATATCTGAATAACGTCTACAGTCACGCGGAAACGTACAATACGGTCATGGTAGTGTAATCAACGAAACTGAGAACATGCAAACAATTTAATAATCCTCTTACGTTTTATCACCAGATATTTACAGCTGTAAGGACAGAGTTTCAGTTCTCTATTTTGTCAATCAACACTGAACACAGATTCCAAAGTATTTCTTCCCCGACACGAAACATTTGAGACAGACTGATCGATTTTAAATCTGTAAAACAGATTGGTTTCAAAATTGCATAAAGTGTCGCAGCGCAAAGGCGACAAGAACCAGCCAAAAGAAGACGGTGAGGCAGTAACTAAGTTTAAGGCGTGCCTGTCCCGGAAATGATAGACTGCTGGACGAAACTCCCAGAAACATGCTTATAGACCTATATCAAGTCGAGAACTGTGATCTGGCTTGTTTTGTGCTGAACATACTGCGTTTATCTCTATACAGCTTGCGTCATTCCCCAGCATGCGTAAACATTAATAAAGATCATCATTTAAAATGTGAACCAAACCTAATGCTGACGAAGGAGTCAGGTCTCATTATGAATAGAATGCCTTGGTGTCAAATGCACTATTATTTATACAAAGTTTTATTTTTCTTCATAAATATTCACAAGATGCAAAGCGACTGGGTTCAGCAATGGAATGCGTAACTCATTTCGGACGGTCGACATTTTATTGTAATCTGCCTTCAGCTATCAGTATAACGTGTGCTCCTCATGAATTATCTGTGCAATTTAAGTCGCAATGTCTTTTCTGGATGGCAGTTATGCTAAATCAAATATATGTTGGAACTAGCGGAATGGGGTTGAATAGTCGATTCTGGAGTAGGTGGGAGTCGTTGCAGTCGTGTCATTGTGGCTTTGGTAGTAGTCTAGGAGGAGGCAGCTGAAAAATTTGATGTCGTTGCTTCCCCAGTACTGATCATTTGATTTGACACTATTTTCAGTTAGTGTGATGTCTTGGGCTCATGAAAAGGCCTGTAATACTCTCAGATTGTGGTATCAGTTTTTTTTTTCACAGGCCATTTTATGTGGTGGGGGTCAGTGAGCATTTTCATGACATTTAGTTTGCTGCCCGACAACACGTCACAGTTAATCATGGATAGTTTTACTACTATCAAACTGATCACTTTCATTTTGACTTCTCTGTATTGCTAAAGGATGTAGAAATTATTTGACATATTTTTGTTTTTGGGCACAAAACAGGTAATTTTGTACGGTCATGTCGTGGTTTACATGTCATGTTTTACAGCTTATTCTTTGAGGCAGGGGATTTTATTGATTCTCCGATTGAAAGTTCATTATGTTTTTTTGCACCTAGAGCCAGTTGTTTTTGTTTCCTGTTTATATGGCATGTTATATGGAACTATTTCATATTACCCAGAATTCAAATAACTGCTAAGATGGCCACCATTGTAGTTTTACCACTTATGTATAGCAGAGGACTAAGTTTGCACTGATATGTAAACAAACAATTCATTTGCTGTCAAATGTTTTGTACAGTATAGAAAAAGAGCTAAATTTCAATGGTATGGTTTATGGAAGCTTCACTTGCCTAAAATAGTTGATGAAATAACATCACCCACAGTGTTAGAAAACTATGCTTCAAGGCCGATAACTGCTTCTAAGCTCTGGCTGTACAGGACCGGGGAAGCAGGGGTACAGCTGCCCCCTTTACTTTTTTAACAGGTTATTTTTATCCATAAACGTATTGATATAACACACTTTTAATGTTGATAGTGCCCCCTCAATTAAGAAAGGCCTTGTTGTAGCTATTCAAAGTGGTCTGTCAGATAAGTCTTAATCACTTTTGATACATTCAGAAGTTTACTATTAACTCACCTCTTCACTTACTTTCACATCATATGTTACATCATGTCAGAATTGGAGTCATCTACAAGTCAAAGCTGTTGGGGCAACAATCACCTGCCATACAAAAAGACATGTCTCTGTGCACAATAAACCAGTTCATCTGCATTGACATAGATCTCTCTGCTGTCATGCTGACCTTTTACATTTACACGACGTCAATTCATCCATTTCACGGGGAGCAGGATCTCTCGACATCAAAAAAGGGATAAGCTGACCATCACAAGTGCTCCAACCATGGCCAACTGGTGAAGGAATCTTCATGATTGGTTGTATTCACACGTGCATTTGGTAGCTAACTCGCTCAATAAGATGTTTTAGACTGGTGGGAGTTTTTCTCACTACTTCTACACGCATCTCTGGATTATTTGGTACATACATAGCATTAAAAAGCTGTTCACAAGACGTAAAGACTGTTTCGTGAACACCCAAATTGTCACCCATTTGCTGTGTGGTGCTTTACCAGCCTTTTGGGGAATCAATGTAGAAGAGGAGGTTTTAAGTTTCAGGTTCAGACGATGTAAGGTGACCAAAAGTTTGTCTTGGAAGAGTTCAGGTGACTACATATGATATTAATCCTTTTGCTCTGTTCAGCATGCAAGAAGCTGTGAATTATATCCTTTGAGACAACAACTCCGCTTGCAATGTTCATAAGGTACAGACATGACACGTCATTCATTTGGAAGACTGGCTGGATTTTCCATCAATCCTGATAAGCACATTGACATTTCTGGTGTTCCTTTCACAATGGCTTATTCAGATGGAACATCAAGAAAAACATCAAATGCTGTTTGTAAGAGGAACTTCAAACCTCTCTTGTATAGTCTAGTCTTGTCGCACATACGAACGAACGATGGAGTTCTGTTGGTCCGGCCATGCCACCTGCTATTAGGCCTGAGGCACACCAAGGTACATTTGTAGTTCTTAGGACGTCCTGACCCTGAACAATAACTGTAAAACGAGACTGAACGGGACAAAACGTGTAAGGATTATATATATTATGATGCTTGTTCGAACAAAAACAATTGTCAGTATGTCTACCTCGTCTGTACCCCATCCCCAGACAGTTGGCATTACGTATTGACTGGGAAGAAATGCGCCTTTATCCCATATGAACAGCGTTTACAAGCAGTTCAACCCCGTTCTTAGTCAGTGTATATCCGTTCTGAATTAGACCTACCACGTTCTTAATATGCACTACCCCTTTCTAACTCTTTCTGAACTCAACCAGCTCGTATTTAGACACTTCATCCCGTTCGCACTACATTCTCACTCTGATTATAGCGTGTGCAGTGGTAATAGCAGACATGTCCAGCTTTGATTACCAGCCCATTCTTATTTCCGTTACCAGTTTCAAGATGGAAACATCCACATCACCACGCCTCCACAGGAAAAAGAGGGTGGACCAAGAAAGACGTCTTATTTAATGAAGGGGTGATGCATTCAAGAATTTCATCAAACATGGGTGGGGTGATTCTCAAGAAATTGTAGGACTCATGGTCATGGAGGCAGAGATCCTCTATCAGCTGATGAAATGTTCCACGGCCATTGGCCTCTCAGGTTAAAGCCAGTTTCTCACCCAACAAGTTCTTATTCTTTTCGTCCTTTCTTGCTCTACCAACCCATTGTACTCTTGCTCTGCTTCCAACAAAAATTGCAGGAAATAAGTATCCAGCATGTTGAGAGCTGCAAATTTGTTCATGTAATATAGGCAGAAATCTTTATCCCAAATGGAGAACATGCTAAAAAAACGTATTGCAACTGATGTCCAACTATAATATGTCTGCACACATCCCCATTAAGATTGAAGTACGGCGATTCCTTTCGTCATATGGCAGCTGTAATAGGAAATGATAGGAACAGCTGAAGCTGGTGGATTCAGATGTAGACTTGTAGAGAGTGTACATGTGTGTCTAACGCCAGCAATATTCCTGCAGATTCTGCCTTGACCAGTCAGCCCAGTGATTGCTAGAATGAGCAACGATCCACGTTGTAGGAGTAGGATGATCCGCTGTCAATCATATAATCCAGTAAATACACGCTTTTTACGTGAAACATTGCCTACCGGTGATATTGCTAGAATAACCCTAAAAGAGGAATTAAACCATGCACACTCACTCACACTACTACTGTACTATCACTTCGCCAACTGCGTAGATTGCTCATTGTGTTGATCACTGGATTGTCTGTTCCAGACTCGTCTATACCCTCACTCAACATCGCCAACTGCGTAGGTTGATGCTCATTGTGGTGATCAGTGGACTGTCTGTTCCAGACTCGTCTATACCCTCACTCAACATCGCAAACTGCGTAGATTGATGCTCATTGTGGTGATCAGTGGATTGTCTCTTCCGGACTCGAGTATAACCTCACTCATCCACTCACCACCAGCACTACTACTACTACTACTACTACTACTACTACTACTACTACTACTACTACTACTACTACATTTGTAACTACTTCTATTGCTAATACTACTGACTGAAATACGTGAAATAAGGTTTCGTATGACACTTATTTGCTATCCGATAAAATACAATTTACTACACGACGTTGTTTCCCTGGCGTCTTATATCAGCACATTACGACTGGCAGAAATTCTCCTCAAACACAAGAACACACTGTAGTTTGGAATACAAGACCCCCGAGGACCCGTGTAGGAATACGTCTCCAAATTCCCGGCCCGTCGATATAGCTCACTAACGGAATCGGGTGGACAGGCTCTCTGGATTTGTTGATGCACGTCAACGTAGATCGATATTCGAGATGTCAATCACTCGATTATCTGGCTCATACTGGATCATTTTTGAAAAAAAAAACGCCGTCATTTATCTGGAATGTTGCTGAATGTGGCCAGTCTACTCTGTCATTGAGGTGGACACCAGACATTGGGTTCACTCACTGTAACATTTCGGGGAATCGAACCTGTGACTTCGGTATCACAAGCGAACACTTTAACCACTGGGTTATCCATCACATTTCGTGACGGTAATAACGCACATGTTTTTATACCCCGGAAAAGGTTTTCTTTTAAATGCATGTTTTATTGTCTAAAAAATAATAATGTCCATTTATAAAGCGCCTGTTTTCACACACTTGTGCAAGCTCAAAGCGCAAACACATTATTACTCCGAATAACCCAATCTTCTAGTTAAGCGCTAAATTGTTATAGTCATATGACCTATCCCACCGGGTACCCATTTTCTGCTGGGCGAAGTGTGAACAAACTCACTTGCCTAAGGTGAAACCACATGCATGTGCTTATTTGCTTCATTATAAACGATCACTATCTTGCTTGTGCTTTAGACCATGTGATTGAAAATGTGCTTCAAACATCGAGGCCAATGTGACTTTTCCCTACACTGCTAAATGTATACTATACCCTTGCAAGGGGATCGTCGTTACCGACACTGAAATCGACAATGACTGACAGGTGTGTTGACACAGGTACATCGAGATGAGAGGCAATCATGTCTAACGCGCAGAGGTATCATAAACATGTCAGGTAACAGTGCCCCAGGGGTCACTTCCTTGTGGGGAAATGGGGAGTCACGGTCTCCCTCCCTCCCTTCACCTCAAGAGAGACTACAAATTAGAAGCATTTCACATTTTTCAAGACAAGATACCGAGTACATTTCCCACAGACATGTGACACTTTGATTGGTGTTATTTTTTTATATTTTTGACTGCTCGCTATGAATAAATGCTATGAGGGGTGCACATGGGGGATGTGCTTTTGAATACACTATTTTTTAGTTTGTTGGAAGCATAGCCCTAGTGTTATGGTGTCTTTGAACTATGTGGAGATTGTTCCTAACCATGACGAAATCAGACATTTCGACATAAAACAATGCGTATGTCTTTGTCTTTGCTCTGTTTTCTCTGGTTATGTTAATCGATAGTTTGCTGTGACTGGATGTATGCTCCTTTACGTGCTAGATATTGTTTTCAAACATATTAACCAGCGGTAAACATGGCCCCGTTTCACAACTAGCGTTTCGCTACGACTGCCGCAAGTCAGTGTTATAGTATAGGAGGTAGGCCTACTACGAGCAAAGTCACCAGATCTTAGGGTTACAAAAGCCTTGACAAACGGTTCCCTGAAGTTTAATGGAAATGAACTGAATTCTTACATTTTAAACTTTTTCTGTCATCATTGTGGAACTTCTGACGTACCACACATGTTCTTCTGTGGCTTGAAACATTACATTATTCTGAGGCCTGATGTTTCAGCTTATGATGTGAAACATATTAACCTCTAAAGTGAAACGCATTGACTACCGAGGTGAAGCACATTGACATCTGGACATTTGGCTTTTGCGGTATTGACACAAAAGCTTCCGAGACGTGACAGTTAAGTTTTTGAGGTGTGAAACAACTGCTCCTCAGGCCTGACAGAACTTCAACTGAATCTCGGAAGGAAGGTGCCCTGGGATTACGCATTGTGGAACTGGCTGTGGTCTGGGTGCTGCCTTATTTCATTTTTGTAACAACACGTGTAAACAGTGGATCGGTGGATCCGACAGTCGCGATTTGGGGTAGTTAATCATGAATACCCAAGATGTGCGCAATAGTCAAACGTCCTGCCCTCAGTGTTTGTTGGCAATCAGATTTATCCTGAATGTAATCCTTGTTTTGAGAGCGGCTGATTAAACCTGTAAGTTTTACCTGAGTGGCAAAGTGTATCGATTCACGCAACGGATTCTTCTGTTGCCAAATTAACCGAACCACTGGTCAAAGTAACGTCATGGCACAAATACGGATGAGTTGATGGATATATGGAAAATGAACAAATTGAACAGATAGGGAAATTCTGAAAGAGTAAATGTATGCCACCATTTAAGGGTTAACATAATGAGAAAAGTAGACATACATTATATACATATAAACATAAATATATATATGTTGTATGTCTACTTACTGAATATATATATATATATATATATATATATATATATATATATATATATATATATATATATATATATATATATATATATATATATATATATATATATATATATATATATATATATATATATATATGTGTGTGTGTGTGTATATATATATGTATATATGTATATGTATATGTATATATATGTATATGTATATTTATGTGTGTGTGCGTGCGTGTGTGTGTGTATATATATATATGTGTGTGTGTATATCTGTGTGTGTATATATATATACATGTGTGTGTATGTATATATGTATGTATGTATGTATATATATATGTATATATATATATATATATATATATATATATATATATATATATATATATATATATATATATATATATATATATATATGTGTGTGTGTGTGTGTGTGTGTGTGTGTGTGTGTGTGTGTGTGTGTGTGTGTGTGTGTGTGTGTGTGTGTGTGTGTGTGTGTGTGTGTGTGTGTGTACTCATCACTTCCATTACTTAAATAAGTAGGGACAGGATTTAGATGGCATGAAACAATATTCACTCAAACACTCATATTTCGAACTGAAATAGCATCAGACAAGATACAGCTAAATAATGTTGAAAAGAATGGTGATTTTGCTTGTTTGTTTTGTGGTTCTTTGTATGTTTTGGTTTGTGTTTTTTGTACTTTGTTTTCGTTTTTTGCTTATTTGTTTGTCTGTGTGTTTGCTTGTTTTGTATTGCTTTCCTTTTTTGTCTTTTTCGGTTTTTTGTTTGCCCTTTTATTCTATTTTTTATTTTATTTTTTTTAAACTATTTTAGAGGGCGAGGGTTGTAAACATTCTACACATTTATCCCCGTCACTTATACCGAAAAACTCTTGCTGTTCCATTAAAAAGTGGAGTCAAATTATATTGTAGGTGTGAGAAACAGGGGACTAAGTTCCTGAACCTATAATGGATGACATTTTACGACATGCTGCTCATTGTTAATAGATAACGGGTCATTATGAATATCTATTTACGGAATAATGTACCATTATATGCCCCACCTTCACACAAATCACTAGCGGTCCTCGTGAGATAATCTCAGTATTTAATTACATGTGCTCTGTATAGAATTTCCCAGGGTCCTCATGTAGTTGTCAGCTTATTTAGAAGGAAGCTGCAAAGAAAATAGACATCATTAACAAAAATACAGTGGGTAAGACGGACTTAAGGTTTCACTTAAAACTCTCATAAATTTCCAGTTATAGGATTTACGTCATTCTTTTAACGCAGCGAGACATTTAGACTATAGAGGGAGGATAAACGTGACGTTTTCATTACACTAAATGCCCTGTTGAAGATCAAGTCCATCAAGCAATAATTGCTTTATTGACCCGCTACCCTCATATCTACCCCCGGGCAGTTTGCCGGGGGTCGGGCAATGGGAGACATGGCATCGTTTACACTATGTGGGAATAAATCTCCAAAGCAGTATTAAGGATTAGTATTTATCCCTCGGGTGTAAATATTTGACGGAACTAGGTCAGGTTAGGCCGTTCCGCTGACGTTTCACGCGCTGCTGGAGCTGACCTGTGATCAATAGTCGAATAATAACCTAGTTTAAGTTGAATCGTGTTGTTTACATGCACTGTTTGTCATCAAACATGTACGATCACATTGGCCAAGCACGCTCTCTTTATTGAAATATTTGTACAAGTTGATTTGGCCTACAATGAAATGTGGTTTTGAAACTTTTAGATACGGTAAACGGACAGATATAAGGAACTGGTGGATATAACGAACTGATGGATATAACGAACGGACTGATATAACGAACTGACGGATATGACGAAATGATAGATATAACTAACTGATGATATGACGAAATGATGGATATAACGAACTGATGGATATAACGAACTGACTGATATGACGAACTGATGGATGTAACAAACTGACGGATGTGACGAACTCGATGTGACGAACTTGATGCATGGCTTAGTCGAGATGAGTATAACGAACTATGCTTATAAGAAACTAGAATTAATGGACTCTTTGAGTTCGCCATAACCTTTGTCTACTGAAGTTGCTATTGTGACTCTGATGAGCCAAGAAAGGGATGAAGTTGTTTTCATCATGCACGTGTTATGTGAATGTGGGTCAAATATGATTAAAGAGTCGCAGAAGTTTCATTTGTCTCTTTATTGTAAAGTATGAGTAAACATCATCATCCTTCCATTTAACCTCCTGTAAACCATACATTTTACAGACGTGCGACTCTCTTAGGGTTACGGAAGGATTTGTTAAGACCTTGTTAAAAACTTTACTCGTGGTGGGCTCCGATTCGAAGCTTATTTACATCGGTCTGTTTTCACATCCCTGTCAGGTGATGAACGAAGATCATGTACAACTCGTCGATGACATGATCCAGTTTATGGATGGACATGCCATTGGCTGAAAAGATATGAGTCTAACTACGAGAGACTTGTAATTCACATTCAGCATCGAAACCAAACGCACAAGAAAACTGTATATTTCTGAGGGCATAAATGTCACTGGGTATTTTCTGTTACTGAAAAGTTCCTATAGGTCAAGATGTGGACAGTGAAGTTCAAGCGGGAAAAGAAAAGCCCCAAAGACGATTCAAGAACAGGAAAACCTGCAGCTACCGCCTAGATTGTCCGAGAGTAACAATACGTCAGATTGCCAGCATTTTGGGGACATCTCATGACAGTTAAGGAATACCATAGGCAGGAAGGATTCGGTAAGATGGCTTTTATGGATCTGCTAATCTGACATTATCTCGTGAGGGTTCGATGGGGAAGCCTAATGGTTAATGCGTTCGCGCGTCACGCTGAAGGCCGGGTTCGATTCCCCACATGGGTACAATGTGTGAAGCCCGTTTCTGGTGTCCCACGGTGATATTGCTGGAATATTGCTAAAGGCGGAGTAAAAACATACTCACTTACTCATCTCTCGTCAGAATAGACTTCGATTTGCATATAGCCAACTGATTTTATAACAACGGATGGGTCCTGTCCATACAGAAGTGGTAACATCATCCAACGTGACTTCACCTGAAGAATTAAAATATTGTCCTCCTGAGAGGGTACGTCAGTCCCGAAACATTCAAAGTTAATTTAAATTGAAGTATTGCCGAAGTGACGTTGAATATTCACTCACTTACCTGAAGAATGCAAGTTGGCGGTGTCTATTCTTTGTGATTCATTTGGAATCCCACCCTTGGACTATCTCATGACACGTCAGATTATGGTCAACTATTTCAGAAAAGTAGTATAAATGGTAGGTGCCGTGAAAAATGCCATGGGTCAGCGCAACCGAAGACACTCGTCACTATGTCTTGAGCACATGCTTTTAGAGATCTCATGCATTTTGTGGTCAGAAGCTGATCCGCCCAGGGCTGTTATTACAAGATGTATTACCAAGGGACAAAGAAGTATATAAACATTCAGCCGGGAGTAGTTAAAATTGGAAAGAGTGTCCATTATGAAGAAGCCATTTATATAGAGGCTTAGTTATCGCTAACACGTTCGGTGAATGCGCAGTGTGTTGATCTCTCCTCGGTTTTAATGTTTTGTTTCGGTTTGGGTGTATGAAATGTTCAGACATAATCCTTTTGACTTGATTTTTGTGAATAGGGAATAGGGTTTACGTCATTCCAAAATATGATTCAGTACGTTAGCTGGGTACAATGTGTGAAACCCATTTCTGATGTCCCTCGCCGTCATATTTCTGTAATATTGCTAAAAGTGGAGTAATGGAACTCTTCAATCAGTACATTCGTAATCTCGTTAAAAATCGAGACAACAGAGGTTGATAATATTAGCTAATATTTATGTAGCGCATCCCTTGTTTGATATCTGGATGAACTAATTGAGTGTGCACAGGACGAAAAGACAATACGAATAAAAACATCACCCTGTTCCTCCCCACACATTTTTTCTTCTCTGGACAGGTTTCAAATCTGTAACACTGGTTTTCCACAGTTTCCATGAGAAGCGTTTTCACGTACGAATTAGTGCAAGTCATTTTAAGCCACTTTGAATTCATGAAATGATTTCCTCGTCAATCAATCACCTTCATCACGATCACTTAGGCATTCTGCGTTGTGGCTGATGTTCTTAAGGTCCGATAATTCTTAATGCATATATTCATGTTCTTCGCTCGGGCATATCAGTTGGTCGCACATGTGCTAAGACAGTTACAATCATTATGTCATGATAATTCATATACTCTGGGACAGACGTTGTGACATGACCTATATCCACTTCGTAACATAACTTAGTATTTCATACTTAACATCCATCAAACCCTAACAGGTCTTTTAAACAATCTATCATTAGCTTGGTATATAAAAAAGAAACTCGATGTTCTACAAAAGGTGTATCACCCGTAATGTGCTTACTCGTAGTCAACTTCAAGATCCTAATTTGTGTCCGGTAGGTAAACGAGTCATGTCCGTCTCTTCTCGTATGTTCTCGCCATACACCTCTCGTATAAGGTGTATATGCAGTAGAAGAGACAAAATCCTTTTCCACAATCATAAGAAATCTCTGCCCAAAGCAGTGTCTCCATGAAACAATGACGATGATCTTTTTTCGCAATTAATACGTACCCTTATTTGACATATCTACTGAACCATGTGTGCCAGAACTGGCTATTCTCCCGGACCAGTTACCCCATACTGCGAGTGAGTGAGTTTAGTTTTGTGCCGCACTCAGCAATTTTCCAGTAATATGGTGGCGGTTTGTAAATATTCGTGCCTGGACCAGACGATTCAGTGATCGACAGCATGAACATCGATTTACGCAAAGGGGGTACGATGACATGTGTCAACCAAGTCGTCGAATCTGATAACCGTTAAATCCGATTTCGTTAAACAGCAAACAAATAAATCATCATATAGTACGAAACTAGAAAGACGGAGATCATGTACGAAAATGGAAATGGGTTTATTCCAAGTGTATTGTTGCTACCAATGTTGGAGCACTACGATGGTTATACCGTACCATGCCCTCGCGTCCGAGGTGCAGATAAACGCAATTACCACACTCTGGTTTTTTAACAGTTTATTCTATCAATCACAGAAGTCAAGTGACAGTGCACGTGAAAAAAGGTATCATAAAATAACATATCATTAGTTTATCATCAACATTATTGTACCTCTTTAGTTGTCTGTGATGGATATGTTGAGCTTATATGGATGAAAAGAACTTTGCCAAAGTTCGTGACGTCAATCAGAGATTTTAGACATTGTTCTTTCTTGCTATTGAGTCATTTTTTAAACGCAGCCGAAGAATACGCGTCTCTATGTTACATCGATTGGATTTGGCTTAAACGTTAAATATCGTAATTTATAGCATGTATTTTAGTTCATAAATGTAAACATATATCATATTGGGGGAAAAGATCGGCACAAGTCAACGAGAGGGTACAATGCTGGTGACAAAATAAAAATCCTAATGAGTCTTGTTTTGAGAGACTTTGATCGATATAGACAGATATATGTTGATCTCTTTGAGCCTTTGTTCAGAATGAGCAATTATCACCCTTAGACATTTCAACACCGGTGCATAACTGACACGCGGAAAGAAGTATTTTATTAATGAGAATTTCAAAGACAGTTAAGTTAAGTTGACTGCATTTAATATTGACTGTTCATATTTTACAGACATTTTAAGACTTGGAATGTTTAAAGAATAAATGTAAAGAGTGACGAATGGTTCTACCACGTCATGTAGAAACTGAGTTACGGTCAGCATATTTACTGTATACGGAAGTTAACGTCAAATATAGCTTTCACATCAGTATAACCCATTGTTCAGCTAATTACAGTATAATCCAACATGACAATATCCCCTTTAAGGGGTCATCATATTGTGAATGAACTCAAACATGGCATATACCATTTTCTTCTTCTACCCCATCTTAACTGGAAATTTCATTCAATCCAGCACCTCCCCCCCACCTCGACCCCAACCACCAACTCCCCCCTCCCGACCCCACCCTCTTTCTCCAAACCGACGTCTCTGTTCCGTGCCCCACCCCTCCAATCGCAGCTGGTGTCCGAATGGCTGAGCAGTGATTGCTTCCCCATACCAGAAGCGAATTCCTGCCCCAGGAACAGAAGCGAGCGACCCACCACGCTTCAGCCGACAAGTGTATGTAAACACTGCTCACACAACAATAGGTGTCACATCACCATCCTACTGTTACTGTGTAGCCAGATCACCTCTCTAAACCAAAGGATATAGTAAACCTTGTGCCCTCGTTGAGACAGCGTACTGAGTAAACTGATGCACAAAAGAAAGTACACACTTCGTGCTTTATGATCATTTTCCCAAATCAACGCAAATACTAGTATTTAGGAAAAAGTATTCATGACTTACAGGTCGCAAATATTCAAACACTTTGTGTAAATTTTGTACACAGGTATCGTACACTTGTGCGATCACAATATACGGTGATGATACCAAATGTTCGCGGCAACGGTACGCCTGTAGGCAACCACCAGTGCAATCCGCGCACAATGTACATAGTTTTTGGTTTGTCACCTGACGCCTTATAGCAATACTCCTGCCATTAAGCTTGGTTATGTGTGTGCCCATATGATACTGAAAGGTAGTGAGTGAGTATAGTTTTACGCCGTTTTAGCAATATTTATATTATCATAGGACATGTATATAGCGCGGATATCCATGCATGCAACTAGTGCTTGCTCAAGGCGCTGGGATTTGTTTCCCTCGATCATTGGATGTCAGTCTCACGTCGTATTATCAATCTCAACTCCCTGGGAGTATACAACACTTGCTTCCATGGGCGTACCGACTTTAGTTTGGCTCTCTCATCCTAATGAGGTACACAGGTGGGCTCGATCCCCACACCTCGCTGAATCACTAGGCTGGTGCTTTAGGCAGATCGCCCACCGCTCCCTTATTTCAGCATTACCATGAAAAGGCTTCATACATTGTACCCCTGTATGGAATCGAACCGGGGTCTTCGGCGTGATGAGGGAACGCTTTAACGATCAGGCTATCCCACCGACTCCTTCGATGCTATGCTAGACGTACAAAAGAGGATATGTACTTACAGATCCTATACATGGTTAATAACGTGATCTGGTTCATGATAAAGACAAGGTTAACAGGAATAGACTTCCTGGTTTGATTCTAACAACAAACCGATCGAATACATACTGATGCAGTTGACCTGTCAATGATTCTTTAATAGTGTGTCGCTACGAGATAAAAAATGAGAGTTGCCTATGAGTATGTTACCTTATCTAACCTTATCTTATACACTCTTGAGTGGATGATCTCTGATTTACAGTTACCGTTTAATATGACATAGACAAGGAAACGGGCTTTGAGGGAATCTAAATGGAACAATGCGAACTGCTTTTTGATGCTTTTTTTAAGATTGAAAATTATATCAGAATGCTTGACACCGTCCCTTGGAAAGCTTAAGCTCGCGGGGACCTGGTCTAGTCATGTTTCTTACACATTTATTTTTAAAAATTGGGATTTACAGTTGTTTAAAGTTCGTGTTGCTTAAGCTAGCTGATCTGTCTGCAAATGAGCACGATTCGGCACATATGATATCCCTTTATCAAAAGTATTTTCTTGCAGGCATTTGAATCCGAAAGACAGAGATGTCACCGCCAGCTTGGTTGCATGTAGACAATTAAACTTGGCTGTCCAAAAACCTCTTTACTCTATTCATCGCATATCTATTTACTCGAAACTCGTATGCTCAGTCCAAGTCCTTACTAATAATGCTTGTCTGCGTCATAGTGTTTAGTAAACTATTATTCGATCTCTTTACCCATGGGGGCCAGCTACCCAACATATGGGTTTGGGTTTGCTTTGCTTGATTGTTGTTTTTGCATCGCTCTCAGCAGTATTCCTGCCATATGGTGGCGGTCTGTAAATAATCGAATCTGAAACAGACAATTCCGTGATCAACAGCATGAGCATCGATACATGCAACAGGGATACGAAGACATGTGTCAACCAAGTGAGCGAGCCTGACCACCCGATCCCGTTAGTGGCCCTTACGACAAGCATGGATTACTGAAGATCAATTCTAAAAAGAGATCTTCGTGGTTTAACAAGTGTTTTACTGATAGTAATAGGTTTAATTACGAGCTACTATTTACACCTCTCACTCTCAAACTCATATTCGTTTTCGGTATTTTAATCGGCAATTACTCGATTGTCTACAAACAATGTGAACAAGCGAGGTGTGGCGGTCACACCGATCCTAAAAATGTATAGGACTACTTAGCATCCTTTAAATAGAACGCATAACTCGAGTAAGAATCTCAATCCATCTCCCATTTCTGGACTAATTTATATGTTCAATGAAAGGGATACACTTTAACTGGGTATACTTTCATTATCTACCGGTGATGTTATTATATTTTACCAAAAAAACCCCCAATTTTATGCATATATGTTTCCAAAAGGTTGTCAATTCTACAATTTCAGGCAGTTCTGGATATTCTGGACACCGTATGCAGCTTTCAAATGGTGGATTTAAACAATAATGCTTGGTCTCAGGGATCTGAAAACAGGGCCTGATTTCTCGAAACAAACTTAAGTTTTAACTCAAATCTTAAACTGAGTTTGACAATTTGAAACAGCTGAATTTTTATCTCAACTGCATATTTTAGACTAAAAAAGTCCAAACAACTAAAGAAATCTGTCCACCAAATTCAGATTGTCTTCTATGGTTGAGCTGGATACCAATTTACTTTCTTTCTGGAAAATGCATATTCCTGAAATTTCTCAAATTTGAGCAAAAACTTGAACTTAAGTCAAAACTCAGACTTAAGTTTGTTTCGAGAAATCGGGGTGAGTGAGTGAGTTTAGTTTTACGCCGCACTCAGCAATATTACAGCTATATGGTGGCGGTCTGTAAATAGTGGAGTCTGGACCAGACAATCCAGTGATCAACAACATGAGCATCGATCTGCGCAATTGGGAACCGATGACACGCGTCAACCAAGTCAGCGAGCCTGACCACCCGATCCCGTTAGTCGCCTCTTACGACAAGCTGAGTCGCCTTTTATGGCAAGCATGGGTTGCTGAAGGCCTATTCTACCCCGGGACCTTCACGGGTCTCGAGAAATCGGGGCCAGATGTAAGAAGATGTTTAGATGTTGAAAGGTCCATCACAACTGCCCCACCATTGACCAGTATGTTGGAGGAGATTTTCATTTTTTGTATTATCCTTGTATATGACAAAATAAAAATGGGATTTTTATCCGTCAGGTCTTTTTTTCATTTAGGAAGATGGCAAGTCGATTGCGGAAATATTTGATTCGAAGAATAACGCATGACCTTCTAGAATCTCCAATGGAAACGTCCCAATGATGAAACTGTGGAAACAGTCAGTGACGAGGGTGACCTCATGTGACGGCCGTGACGGCAACACAACGTCCACTCAATGATAGGACAACATGATGAGAATCTAACCGGAAGTTGTCACCATTGGTCAGTGAGTGCGTGTTCCATTCGTGACCCCGGGACAATCCGACGAACGGCTAGGACTTCTCTTAATAAATGGGGGCACTATCAACGTTATATGAATCTTGTGTCAATGCATAAAAAGCAACCTGTAGCAAACATTCTGCCCACAGGTCTGCCTACACTGACGTCTGAACACCTGAACTACTTAAATAGAGAACTATAACGCAGTTCCTGTAGTAATTGAAATACTGATAAACATCATAACAACACGAATTCATTGTCTTCCGCTGTCTACCTGGAACTGCCCCTATATGTTTATCCAATCTTCTTTCTCTGTACAAGTCACCTCGTTCGCATAAGATAAAACTCTACTTGGTGTCCCCAAAACATGAACGGTGCAGTACGGAAACCGATCCTTTGCCCATTCGGCACCACTGGCCTAGGCCAAACTTCAACAGAAGAATCTCGGTGACTGTACTGACTTGGTCACATTCAAATCCCCGTACAAACACATTTGCACAGGATAGTCTATTGAAATATCTCTATGCAATTAGCTACGCTCTACGCGCTTTGAGCATGGACTGCATGTATGCCAGCCCATTGCAAATTGATTATGTTAATGGTTGTTTCATGGAGATTAATACCTCTTTGGAAATAACAAGAATAATTAGTTATTCTCAGCTACTCATGTATATTTTAAATAAGGTGATGTTAACGCTTTAAAAGAGCCATACATCTCTTGTATTTTATCATTTTAAATTTCCCAGGTTGTGTTTTGTGTGACATAGCATATGATGATGTTGATGACAAACCTGAAGAGATTCACTTTATCCTCATAAACATTCATTAACATATTCCATTTACATTTTGGCTATACGTCGAAAGATACATATAAGGGAAACGGCATGTTCTACAAGAAGCATGTGTTATCAACAATTTCCTATGAACGTAATACATCTGTCTGCCAGTTTCGTTATAATATGTAACATTGATGCATAATTTATTTGACAGAGAAATATATTACGGATCCAATATCCTCACCAAAATGAAATGTAATCGTAATATCTAAGATAAACGTTGATTAATAATATATGAAAATATATTGTTTTGAAACTCGTGGCTATCTATCACGTCAAGGTGGATATTGCACTGAAATATATCTGGAACGTCAAACAGATCGACAGACAAAATAGCTAATACGAAAACATGAGAAGCCGCTCTGTAGATATATATCATGTGGGGATTTTGAATCGCATGCCATGTATGGAATCAGCTCAATTCATAACTTCAATTTTTGCATCACAATTGTGTGATTTATGCACTTTTAATGTGTAGGTTTGAATCGCTTATCGTGCATAGACCTATCTCAATTTACAACTTCATGTACTTTTTCATGTCAAGATTGCGACATATGTTTTCAACAATTTTTAATCGATCACAAAGCTCACTATGATTGGTTTGCTGTAATATAACATTCAACGATACGGGGATGCGTTTTCTGCAGTTTTCAGAAAGGAGCGAGTGGTGACGATCGTTCATGTCCGAGACTTTGCAAGTTCGGGGGTTCATTCTACTTGTGCGCAGCCGTCTGTCCAGTTCATCTCAAATGTGTTCATGTTCCCGCTCAAACCTAGGGAACTAGATAACTAGTCCATGACATTGACACTGACGTGTTGTAGGCATTAGAACTGCAGAATGTTTCGTTGCCATGTTGAAATGCCAGTCCAGGACCATGTAAATGTATGAAATTCCAAAAGGTTTTGCATCAAAACTTGGTACCGGTAAGAATTTCGTCAACGACAATCAACGCGGATCGACCATTAAGGTGCCTCCCAAAAATATATTAACCGTGTGAACAACACTATGAGTGACGTTCACCTCTCCTAAGCCATACCCGTATCCTGTCACTGGCAATGCGCAGTGTGAAGTGAGGACAATTCTTCTGAATAATATCTGATAGGTTAGATTCGTGTGCGTGGTGGTCTGAGTTGGATGTCTGTTGTGCACCGTTGATACTTGACGACCTGCCATGACACTCTGCCTCTGAACCACTGCCTGTGAAGACATTCTGCCTCTGAACCACTGCCTGTGAAGACATTCTGCCTCTGAACCACTGCCTGTGAAGACATTCTGCCTCTGAACCACTGCCTGTGAAGACATTCTGCCTCTGAACCACTGCCTGTGAAGACACTCTGCCTCTGAACCACTGCCTGTGAAGACATTCTGCCTCTGAACCACTGCCTGTGAAGACATTCTGCCTCTGAACCACTGCCTGTGAAAACACTGTGCCTCTGAACCACTGCCTGTGAAGACATTCTGCCTCTGAACCACTGCCTGTGAAGACATTCTGCCTCTGAACCACTGCCTGTGAAGACGCTCTGCCTCTGAACCACTGCCTGTGAAGACACTCTGCCTTTGAACCACTGCCTGTGAAAACACTCTGCCTCTGAACCACTGCCTGTGAAGACACTCTGCCTCTGAACCACTGCCTGTGAAGACATTCTGCCTCTGAACCACTGCCTGTGAAGACATTCTGCCTCTGAACCACTGCCTGTGAAGACATTCTGCCTCTGAACCACTGCCTGTGAAGACATTCTGCCTCTGAACCACTGCCTGTGAAGACATTCTGCCTCTGAACCACTGCCTGTGAAGACACTCTGCCTCTGAACCACTGCCTGTGAAGACATTCTGCCTCTGAACCACTGCCTGTGAAGACATTCTGCCTCTGAACCACTGCCTGTGAAAACACTCTGCCTCTGAACCACTGCCTGTGAAGACATTCTGCCTCTGAACCACTGCCTGTGAAGACATTCTGCCTCTGAGCAACTGCCTGTGAAGACGCTCTGCCTCTGAACCACTGCCTGTGAAGACACTCTGCCTCTGAACCACTGCCTGTGAAAACACTCTGCCTCTGAACCACTGCCTGTGAAGACACTCTGCCTCTGAACCACTGCCTGTGAAGACATTCTGCCTCTGAACCACTGCCTGTGAAGACATTCTGCCTCTGAACCACTGCCTGTGAAGACATTCTGCCTCTGAACCACTGCCTGTGAAGACATTCTGCCTCTGAACCACTGCCTGTGAAGACATTCTGCCTCTGAACCACTGCCTGTGAAGACATTCTGCCTCTGAACCACTGCCTGTGAAGACATTCTGCCTCTGAACCACTGCCTGTGAAGACATTTTGCCTCTGAACCACTGCCTGTGAAGACATTCTGCCTCTGAACCACTGCCTGTGAAGACATTCTGCCTCTGAACCACTGCCTGTGAAGACATTCTGCCTCTGAACCACTGCCTGTGAAGACACTCTGCCTCTGAACCACTGCCTGTGAAAACACTCTGCCTCTGAACCACTGCCTGTGAAAACACTCTGCCTCTGAACCACTGCCTGTGAAGACATTCTGCCTCTGAACCACTGCCTGTGAAGACATTCTGCCTCTGAACCACTGCCTGTGAAGACATTCTGCCTCTGAACCACTGCCTGTGAAGACATTCTGCCTCTGAACCACTGCCTGTGAAGACATTCTGCCTCTGAACCACTGCCTGTGAAGACATTCTGCCTCTGAACCACTGCCTGTGAAGACATTCTGCCTCTGAACCACTGCCTGTGAAAACATTCTGCCTCTGAACCACTGCCTGTGAAAACACTGTGCCTCTGACCAACTGTCTGTGAAAACATTCTGCCTCTGACCAACTGTCTGTGAAGACATTCACCCTCTGAGCAACTGTCTGTGAAGACATTCACCCTCTGAACAACTGTCTGCCTGTGCTGGATGCAGTCACAAATGTGCTGTGGTGATGATGCTAGGATACGTCAACGGATGCATATGAGAACTCAGCAGAGAACTGAGAGAACTTAATCAAGCACCCCCTGTATTTTTGCAATGATTTTCAGCACGCACATAAAACTTCTCGTGATGCCCACGATGGAAACACCGACAAACTGATTGGAATCCATGAATCTTCATGTAATAACTGCTCGTTTTAAAAACATTAATGATTTCCAAACAAAATCATATTTGAAAATCATGGCCCTGGAAAGTAATTTGATGAATGTAATGGTAAATTTGAACATTCAAAATGTCATTTTGCCTGTCCTATACAATTCAAGGTCCATACAGTTGAACACAGTGACACATGGCATTGTCCGAAGTTAAAAACAATTGAAGGCAGTGACAAAGAGCATTGCCTAAACTGTAGAACGCTTTCAAAACGCGAATCCTGCAATAACAACCTTAACAACTGCAATATTTGTACATTCTCCGTCAGGTGGTTGTCGACCAATCCCCAGGTGAGTTGTTGATTTATTCATTGAAAGTGGGTTTTATTTGCCTCATTCAGAATTATTCCACCTATATGGAGACGGTGTGTGAATAATACAGTCTGGATCAGACAATACAGCAGCATGAGCATCGAACCGATGACATGTGCCAAGCATGTCAGAGGGTCGGATCACAGAACCCGTTGGTTGCCTCTTACGACAAGCATGGGCTAGTGAAGATCAGTTCTAGCCCGGACCTTCACGGGTATTCACTGACAGACGTGATAAAGATCATATGTGCGTTGCACATACGTGGAAACGCAAACATGCGAAATTCAGTCCAATGAAAACGACGAGCACAAATTAACCAGCATATTAAGTGAGGAAACGCGCGTTGAAGGTCCATGTTTGATTCCCAACATGGGTATTATGTATAAAGCCAACGTTTAACACACCCCACTCCCCACACCCCCATCCCTCAACCCCCCACCCCCCCCACCCCACCCCACCCACCCACACCCACACACCCCATATGCTATACTTGGACAGGTTCCACATGCAGTCAGTATGTACCTCAATCACAGTCATACCAGGGCAGCGCTGTTGACGTCAGCTGACGTCAGATACTGTACATTTATAGGTCACTCGGTAACAAATGTGTTTCTTGGTCCTGTCAACATTCCCTTCAGAACAGTGATGTGTGTGAGGAACGAGGACGTGCTGTCTACCAGGTGTCTATCCCCCTATGTGATAAACATGGTCGTTCGTGTAACATCAGTATATGTCAAAGCTGAAGACTGGCACTTTCCCTACGGGTGTGAAGTACAGCTCAGATCCTTGTCATACTGTCATTCCGAACTTGTTACAACTGCAATGATAATATCAATATTTTGACCTCAAATTATTCAAGACATAACACGTCCTTCTCACGTTTTACTAATTAATGATCTCCTTCGAAAGTTAGGGAATATACATTAGCTTCAATTATTTAATAAAGATTGATATACATTGCTTATTCTGGTTACATTAGAGAAGAAGAGTCTAATGGCGTGGACCGGTGCTCGTGATATGAACATCCCTGAAGATCTGAGTTACAACTGCTCTTTAATGACTTGGGAGGGGCCTAACGTGATGAGGTGGTCAGTTTATACGACTTGGTTGACACATGTCTTGTTATCCCAACTCGATAGATCGATGCTCATGCTGCAGGTCACTGGATTGTCTGGTCCACACTAGATTATTTACAGACCGCAACCATTTTGCTGGAATATTCTCACTCACTCATACTATTGGTTGGCCCGGTTGTCCAAACTTAATTGTACATAAACCGTCGACTAAAATTCCTTCCGTGATTCCCACGATAACGAAACACCCATTGCTCATTACAAGACGGTCTAAGCTGCCCATGCGGATGTTTCGTGTTTTGAACACAATGGGTAGATCGGTTAACCCAAATACTGCCTAGGGGTTGATAGCGTGCGTACATATGGCACGTTCCTGCTCGCCCTTCCCCAAGACGTGAATTGAAATCCGCATCACTATAACACAACACAATAATGACCAACTCCACCGGATTATTTATATGTACAGTGTATGCTGCACTGCTGAGACCGTCCCATTAGCAAACCTTTGCCAGTTTGCAGAAGCCATTTAAAAGGATATAAAAATCCATTTCGTCAAAATGCCATCCATCAAAATGGCACGTTATTTACATAATAAGGTGCAAAAATGTTGTTTGTTATTTTCTTTTTCAAGAAAACTTTGATAAGAACAGCTTACTTCGTTTTATTTCACATTTGAACACATCCGGGATCACATTTATAAAAGGTTGTGCCAAGATGCTGATGTAGTTCACAACAAAAGACCATCACGTTCCTCATGCTCTGACTGACATCATGTAAACGGACAAAACAAAACACTGGTCTCATTTTTCGACAATATGATTCGTCACTGTTCCAGGAAACGATGAATGATGACGTATTGTTACAAGTCGTGACGACTGTTTGTTGTCATTGGTTGAAGAAAGACAATGTTTCAGGTTCTGTGTGGTCAAACAGCACACGTCGGGAGGGCAGTCGCGCAGTCTTCTTGGTGAACCGTTCGTTCGTGATATTGCGCTGTCGATGTCTAAAATCTGGTTTTAGTGTCCACTGGTGTGCTATTGCTGGGGCATTCGTATAGCAACAGTTGCCAGTCAACAGCCTCCTGATGCATTTACCAGTGATTCACCTGTGACTCGGTAGGGGAGCTTGGTGTGGTGTAATTGTCACATTAGTAAGTTCTGTAGCCAACACACACACACACAGACCGACACACACACAGACACACCACACACACACACACACACATGGGCGCGCGAGAGCGAATACACACACTCTCCCTCTCTCTCTCCCTCTCTCTCTTCTCCCACATCACAGGTTTAACCACAATCTACGACATGTATACCTAATTAACGCTCGGATAAATCCTCATGTGTCACTCCTTCCGTCTTACTCACATTAATCCCCTCATTCCGTCGAGTGTGCGTCTGAGTATATCTCCACCGTCTAGACAGCATGCCACATAGGATGCGCTGACGTGTCAAAGTGATGATGTCCGTCTCCTCTTGACCAAGCAGCAGGCGGAGTTTACCAATTCCGCAGACACATTCAATATAGTCCATCACACACTGACTGTAAGCAGGGGGCAGAAGGGGTGACTTGAGGAACTACCACAGTGACTGTTACAAATAACCCCTTGTACGAGTGACTAATCCCTAAGCTATTCATTATCTTACATTTTCATGTGTCGAGTGATTGTTGTTTTACAACACAGTTAGAATCATACATATAGAGTATCTCAGATTTTTTGTTATGGAATTTGGATACAATCATATGTGAGTGAATTTTTATGCCGCTTTTTAGTAATATTTCAGCAAAATCCCAAATGGGGATGCCAGAAATGTGCTTCACAAATTGTACCATAATGGGGAATCGAACCGTTTCTTCGGCGTGAGGGTGAACACTTTAAGCACTAACCTATTCTCACTGCCCCGGACACAATCAATACTGAAGGCAGGCCTTACTGAGGGAGTTAATATAATATCATTCCAGCTGTTTCGATACAGCTGTTCCAACTCAATGAAACTAACTTGAAACCTTTAATTTGAATAGAGCGATGACAACCCTAACTGTCAAAAATACCGCCAAATCCTTTCAACAGCTATATGAAATCCCCATTGTAAGGTCCGATTAGGTCATAAACAAGTGTGATGTTAGAAATAATACTATCTGAAATACCAACAGTTACCACTGGTGATTTCTTCCGATTAACTTGACGATGTATGATTCTATGCGTTTCATAGTAACTGCATTCGTGATGACAAGTGTCATTCCGTTACAGGCCGAAGGGGAGAGAGTGAGTGGTGACGAATGTAGGGAATGTTTTATCTTCTAAGGGGTTCAGTGGACTAGTAATAGGTTTCCAATACCGACTGCATGGCCAAACGAAATAGGAATCGTCTTGTCAATTTCACAGGAGGTAGTGGTTCTTGCTATCGACCTCCGTATCTATTTTTGTCATCCATAATTTCTAGCAGGAGTTGCTATGATACAGAGCTAATGTTTTGTAAACGGTTGACGTTATCCACATGCTTTGAATGATTTATAATGTATGTAGAAAGAGTATCTTATGAACACCACGGGACACCACGTGGGTTTGAGAACGACCTGGGTCACGTGACATGTCTGTGGTCATGTTGATAAATGATCATCTTGTGATTATCAGATGACAGATACAGGATATCAGATGACAGGCAACAGTTATATCATGCATGGATCATCCCCGTGTGTAAGGCTGCATTACAAATGCAGTCAAGTGGGTGTGGAGGAAATATCCCCAGAGACAAATATGAACTGTGGTGGGTAGGTGTAACAAGTTGAATATAATTCATGCTTGGGCTATTTTGGATAGATGACAGTTTTACAGCGCCAGTCCGCTGAGAAACAACAGCGCACGACAGGCAAGGTAACATCAAGTACAACTACTTAGCGTCTTTAAGGGGCAGCTGGGAATAAAACTTTCGCACTCTGTGCTCTGTAAAAAGAGACATAGGGCAGCAAAACATTTTCTTTTAGTAACTGTCTGCTAATGAATGTGGTAATAGTGAGTGAGTTTAGTTTTACACCGCTTTTAGCAATATTCCAACAATAACACAGCGGGGGACACCAGACGGAGACTTCAAACATTGTGCCCATGTGGGGAATCGAACACGGGTCTTCGTGACTGACGAACGCCTTAACCAATAGGCTACCCCAAAGGCTCTGGTTACAATATGTTGCGGGGAGGTTGGGCAGTCTTGTGGTTAAATCGTTGTAGCTGTTGTACTTGTGTAAACCAGAAGAATCAGTTTGATGTTGTCATTTGATTGATGACTTAATGCATCAGCAAGAGTTACGTCTTCATAAACTATTGGTGATTCTGGACACTACGTGCCGTATTGCTCTAATGCTTCGGAGCCCGCATGGTAAAATCTGTTCGATAAGCCGTAGGTTATGAATGGCTTTTGCGTGTCGTGTGAGCACCCCTGTTATAGTAACTCTTATATGTGTCTTCTTCACATAAGAGGTCACGATATGGTTTTAACGGAACTTGTCGTAGTGTGACATCACGGTCTAATGTCATAACAAATGAGGAAATACCGTGATGACATAAGTCGGAGACATCTGATACTCCAGTGGAACAGTCCAGTACTGAAACAGAGCTGAAACCTTGGTATTCCCATAATCGTTCTAATAGGCGAAGTACTTTTGTATTTTCATGAGACTAATCGAGACTGACGGAACTTTATTTCATTACGCTTCCTAGTTGTTGTCTTTAAACAAGACCTCTACCTTTTTCGAATTTCTCCCACCCCCACTTACGTTCTTCTCCCAGCCCCGTTTCCTACTCACGGTGGGGCGGTGGGTAGTTTTTTTGGTTAAAACCTTCGCTCGTCACCCCAAGACCCGGGTCCGATGCCCCACATGGGTACAATGTGTGAAGCCCATTGCTGGTGTCCCCCTCCATGATATTGCTAGAAGCGGTGTAAAACTAAACTCACTAACTCTTCTCTCTCTGATTCTCGATCTCTTCTACGATAGACAAAGGATGCTCTGGGTGTGCTCTAAACAGAAGCCCAAACATTACATACCTACAAAAAATGAATAAAATTAAATAACTTAAAAATGTAGATTTTATATAAATTCACTTTACATAAACAATATCTGCATAAATAATATGATTTGTTTCTAAGTACACTTTTAACTGTAACTCCCGCACATTAATAACATTTCACAGACAGACAAGTACACAAATATATCCTTTGATACTATATTTATATTTTACACATAAAGAAGTTTAGATATACATGTAGTTTGGCTATAAATAATGTAATCTGTTTTCGAAGGAAGTTGATAAAAGATGTATCATACCATTACGCAATTTCCCAACGGTATTTTTGTGTAATCAATAACAGGAAGAGAATAGCGTTGTGGGTTTACTAGGCTGGTTATCTCATTCAGAAATCGATTGATATGGTCGTCAGTTTGATGAATTTCCCAGCCGCCTTAATTAAATTTTGAAATTCTAAGTTAAATTCATCCGACAAATCTCTACCTTGACATTCAGCTAATCTTAAACATGTTTAATTTTAATCCCCATAATAAAGTCATTTCCTTGACTGACATGTAGGGTGTAAATAGAGGAAGGCGCTAGTTAAATAACTTCACGGTGTTTTATTTCCGGAAACAAAAGCCTGCGGTCTCTGGTCTAAACAATGCGCGTCATATTTAGCCGTCGGGGATTTCCCTGTTTTTCGGGACAGTTCGAGACGTACAACCCCGCGTGATGTCATCAAAGTTATGAAAACAAACCCCCTTAAATAAACTGTTTATAACTACCACCATCGAAGATACACGATTAATTAGCTACCGGGCTCTGATACTGAGCATCGCTTATATACGGTTTGTCCCCAAACAGTACACAACCTGTAAAAAGTTATCGGGATAGGTGGTCTATGACGCATGCGCAGCCCGAGGCAAAGTAACAGTTCACCTAAGGATTCCCAAGTTAGCTGGATTGAGTGACACAGCGTGTGGTTAAGCGAACAGTAGCACACAAGGCCTTTAGCTGCCTGTCAAGATCTTCAACAAGGAATTTGCGGATTTAACACATGTACAATTGGACGTCGAGATCGGCCCTTCATATAGTGAGTAGTTTCTCTCGCTGTCCACGCACCTTTATTTGTTTCTTTTGTAATATACCTGTCCCTTTCCTTCAACTTGATGAATGTGGTGTGCCCGACTTCGCGACAGTGATTTTAAGACTGTCACGATTTTCTAAAATCGTGCGAGAATTTCAAACAGGGTTTGGTATGCAGTTACTAGAACGCTAACTTGATGACGAAATGCTTTCATTTGACCTTATTTCGATGACAACTCTGAACAGTTTGTTTGTGTATATATTTACAACCAGTGCTTAGATAAATACTACACATGTCAGCCTTGACGTCTCAGCTGATTTATAAAAAACATGTCAAATGGCGTTGAAATATACAACCAGTTCACGATGTGTACAGTGAAAGGAGGGCTATCTATTTACAGATAAAAGTTAATCTGGTTTGCGATGGGGTATACTTTACAAGCCATGTTTGAAGATTGTGATCAGACTGTAAGATAACGCTGGAACAGGACGCACGTGTAAACACAACACAGGTGTTTGCTCATCCGGATACCTCGTAATAGTTGTAGATTTCACTGATGCAGAGTTCACTTAATGTGTACATGTCGCGGTTTACTGTCGGTTTCAGCTGTGGTGGCTTTATGTGACAAGGGTAAGGGAATTTTCCACGAAGAGATTGATCATACATAACGACTTGTCACTTCTGTTATTGTCATTGATATTCAAGAAAAGTATCGTAACAGTGATTAGCAGAGCGTCGGCCTTGTAGGTTATTTCTAAAATATTCCCAGTTTCTTCAACGAGGATTTATAGCTCAATTTATTGACGCAAGAATCTGGAGAATTCGCTTAAAATTACATGTATGTTTCCGTAAGAAACATGTAATGATATGTAAATCAAACGGTGTCGACAGTTTGTCATTATAATCCATTATATAATCTTGAATGGAATTATATCATGTTACAACACTGTTTACACATCGGTATTGTTGATATATATTCGGAAGGTTGATGTCTGAAGTTTTTATCTGAAAATTATTTAGTATTTATATCACTGGGTATTTGCCATGTATTTACCAATGAATATAGTCGGAACATTGTCGGAAGATTGTTCGGAATCATATCGACGCCAGACTTGGGATCTCACACTATGCATGAGCCGCCACAGACAACACTGACAGTGATTGATAGGTGTATCGTCATGTACAACGGCACCGTACGTCGTTAATACGCGAAATCTACAGCTCATTTTTACCGGGCACATCTCTCTCCTCGCAATACGTTTCTAAGACCTAGATATAAGAAAGTACAAAAAAACCGTAACTCCTTAAAACGCGATGGTGTGGGAATGTATATAACAGAGACACATGAGGTTGCTTGCAATGTGCAGTTATGTCAATAGTAATTTACTGAAGAGAGCTTGGGTGAATGGTCGTAAAAACGGTGCTTAAGCACTTAACAAGATCGAAGGAGGGTAGATCCATTGAATGCCCATTGAAGAGGCTTGCAAAGGCTTCAACACTGTAGTAAATCGCTTGTAGTTTCTGTCGTGAATGTGGGACTATATATAGCTTAATATTATGCATACAAAATACACATGTCCCATTTCGTGATGTCACTGGTCTAATTATAGAGGATAAACAAATAAACATTTGTTAAGGCTGAATACCAGTCCAAGATGTATTTGACTTCGTGTCTTGGACTCGCTGATTTATTCACAGGGAGGATGTTTCTTTTCACTTTGACGATAACAAAGGTTATGCAGTGTACGCCACCTAATTTTGAAATAAAGCTGTAATCGGACCGTAATTGTTAAAAAATCCTAAAATCCTTGTTACAGTGTATTGAAATTGATTAGGTCACTGAAATAGAAACCAAAACGTGCCTACATCTTGTAGATCACGGATAAAGTGTCAAATGTTTGTTTCGCACGCAATGTATCATCAATAGCAAACGCGCAAACACGTTATTCGCACATGTTGTGTAAAAAGCGAATGCTGCACCATCCCGGATATTGACGCTAAATAAACTTATTCTCCACGTAATCAAGAGACCTGTTATCCCGAAACAACAACACATTGCATGAAATTCAATCGGGCATGTCACATGTCCCTATATCAAAGTGAACTGCTTGCTCTGAAATATATCACAAGATCACTCTGCAGATTTCAAGGTGTCTGCGCTGCCACAACATGTCGGTCTTTATCGACATGCACGGGGAGATACTGCGGTTACAGGTAGGGTGACACCTGCATGGTATAAGTAACTACTTTACAATCTGAGAAATGCTCCGACTCCAGAAGAATTTGACTCCCGTAAACTTTAAAAGTTTTTTTTTTTTTTTCAAAGTTATTCCCTCTCAAGTCACATGTGCAACTGGCTTCAGTACAAGGCACATTTACACCTGGATAATATCTGTGTCAAGCATATATACAAGACATTTAAATATGCGTATGAAGCAAAACGGAAATGTTTGCTAAACAAACCTTTCAAATAACAGTATAGGTAATAGGTTATTTTGTGTGTAATACATGTTACATTTGATCTTACACTTTCTAAGCGAAGTACAGATTCTAGTACTTTTGTTGGGTTGAGTCCCATCCGGGATTCGAACCCAAACTCTCAGCCTAATCGCAGCACGCAAAGTCACTAACCAACCCAGCTTATATGTACATTAGTCTGTATATTGCAAAATTACTATTTGTCTCAGTTCATATGTTTACCAAATCATATATTAGTTCAAAGACACACATATTTTCTCACAGCACTTGTACTCCCCGTTCCTACTTATGTCGACAGCATATTTGCTTGTTATAATAGATTTTTAACAACCACACATAATCGCGGTCTATGTATGCAATGGTATGTTTTATGTAAGCATGTGTACATTAAGGTATATGTAAACGGGGGTATACAATTACAAATATCTTTATTTCCTATGTGATGATTGAGGTCATTATATACTGATGTTAAATGTTAACCTATTCAGTTTCTTGACAATTCTACTTGAACTGTACATGCGTGTCGCTTACACAAAATGCAATGTGTTGTATCGTGTGAAATAGACATTTAATTGACAGGCATGTCTAGTTGTAGCAATCACAGCGTGTGAACTATGATTTACATTGTACTACATACGGGAAAGTATGTATTTGATACATGATATATCATAGATGCGGGAATGACATATTTCAATAAAGCCGCACGTGTATATTTCATATTGGACCGTCTCTCCTTGACCCCTTGACCTGACAATTGTTGACATGTTTGTTTAATCTTGTCGTTTCGACTAAATTCCGTGTATACCGTTATCCCTATCCGGATCATTCCATCACGAACAGACAACACACGAATCTGATTGTTGCGCCTAAGACACTAATTTGCCAACAGTATCGTTTGAGGTTATTTTTGTTCTGGCATTGACTCGAGGATGATTCGTTTCAAAGATTTGTCAATTTCATTAGTGAAATGGGTGTTTATGCACGAGTAAGTTACTGCATGTAATGAAATAACGGATATTCATCACGTTTTCTTTTATATTTTATGTAAAATATTTACATCATCGATCGGTGTATGACAGAAATCGAAAAATGACATTGCAGCGTTTTACATCATATTGACCAACCGAAACGAATAGCAAAAATGATAAAACTGAATGCATAAATTTACCCTCTGGCTCCCACTTTTTTCTCATCATTCAAGTTTTGAAAAAATAAGACTAATTCCTAGATTCACCTTGCCATGACGTCAGCTATACAGTGATGGGCAAAGTGGTAATCCCCTTGAATAAACACTCGAGCAAAACGCACCCATCTATGAGGTACAAATAATCCCCTAAAATAAATTCCTCATAGCGCTACTGAGGTAATTAGCAGTTTTAGAGTTTATCCCATCTGGTAAATCTTACGCATCAAATAGCCCGGGATGTGTACCAAGTCCCGGCACTTTTACTATAACAATTGGTAAACACAGCCTAACTGCTTTGATGGATTAACCTATTTAGGATTTTCAAACAACAAAGAAAATGCACAGCTCGTAACTATTGCAAGTGATCATAGCAGCCCGCCCCTCAATATCAAACCACCGGCAGAAAACAAAGGAAGTTGCTAAGCTGATCCAGTTCGCTAATCTCGCCAATTTCTGTGTTGGTTTGTCTCAAATATTCCGACACATCCCAGTCGGAATGTCATTTCTTCGTGTCATTGTCATCACGCGAATCCCTATCACGTGACTAGATCTCCCATTCGTTTGTTTATATAAGGCAACTTCATTTTTTCTTTGGTCGTTTTCGCTACTAGACAAATGCACAACACATGCCCCGAGGAAGACCTAATTACCCTGAGTAAATGCACATACAGTACACCTTATATATGCTGTACTTCAGTTTTATGTATGTTGAAATTGATGAGGTGAAGCCCATCTCCGTTCTCCAAAAAGCAATAAAAACTATAGACATGTCAGTCAATAGCTTAACAGGCACCTTCAAGCGAGCGAGCGAGCTCAGGTCATTCAGTGTGATTGGACAGTGGATGTTAGGGCTTGTGGGACCTGGGACTGTGGGGAAAATGTTTTAGAAGACAGTTTGTTTTCACTGTCAAGGTATATTTTTCTTGGGTATATATTTCGAAATGGGGATATTTCAGAAAACTATGGTTACAGCGAACGCGGCTGGAACGAACTGACAGATAATGATATCTGTATGGTGCATATTTTAGTGAAAATACGTACTTAAGCGAGCAAGTACATTACAAACGTCTTTATTCCCGACTTGTATATGTGCAAGCGCATGCACATGCGTGCGTGCATGATGTCGTACAAATGTCATAATCCCGGGCGCCACATTAGTTCACAAATCTCAAACATCATGCCATGCATGTACACTTTAGTCTTTTCTTTGACCCTCCACCCCGCCCCCCAAAAATATATATATAAAAACAAAAAAAGCACAACCATACATCACCAGTATCAAAGTCAAAGCCAGTTATAACCGATAAAATTGGAAAGTGTCAAGTTATCACAGAAGGGAATTATTGTATCAGTCAGTTATCATACTTCTGTATTGGTGTAGCCCCGAGGGCAATTACTGACTGACTCATTATGCAAGTGTTCTGTTCCTTATAGCGTAAAACTACTTTCATTCATTTATGCCAGTCCGAATCTACAACACCACCTACCACCGCACAGTAAAGGATAGGATTACCTTATTCTCGAACACCCAGTGTCATTTTGCGCTCCATCATTCAATTGTCGCCACTGTAAAATGAGGGTAAGAATTTATCTTCAGTAACCCATGCTTGTCGTAGGTGACTTGGATGACACGTCATCGAATCCCAACTGCGTTGATTGATGCTCATGATGTTGATCACTGGATTATCTGATGCAGACTCGATTATATACAAAGAGCAGCCACGTAGCGGGATATTGCTGCATGCGGCGTAAAACTAAACTCACTCGCTCCTTTCAACAGGTAATCGAGGAAGATTATCCCCCACCCTACCCTCACCACACCCTCACTCCACCCCACCCCAATCCGATACTTTTGCCAGAATCACCCGTAATCTACAAATCACAATATTCATAAACTGATCTAAACCCAAGCGTCAGGTGATTGTGCAAAGTCATTTGAGGGGTTGTGTTACAAATGTGAAGGCACAGAGTACAGAAATATACCCAATCAATCAAGTCAATTTCAGCACTGAACACTCCTGACAGATATCTGTCAAGTCCCCAGCTCACGACTCGTTAGATCGGATGTCCGGTGGCATGGTTTCTTGCTTGTCATCAAAACAGTGTGCATTTCACCAATGGAAAAACTCCCATGTATATTTCATGCTAATACCGTGTATATTTCACATACGAATAGAACAAGCATGTGCATGTAGAGGTCATTGCTAAGAAGTGAGATATTATCAATATGTCAAGCAGAATTTAGGTTCTTCATGACACACAGTTTGCAAGCTTCGAAATGTGATTTTGGGCCTTGTCATTTCTTACTTGATGTTCATATTCGACATTGGATTGATAACAAAGAAAATATCCTATATACTTGTCCTCCAAAGAGTATGTAATGTATTGTAGATACCTAAATAAAACAACCCGGATATGCATAACCCTTTGACGTACACCAGTTTATTTATAGCAGACCTATAGGCTGATGCATGGTTCACTAGTCAGTGGTTCCACACCCCCTCACCCCCCATCCCCACCCCACCCCTTTTCTTACAAAAAGGTCTGGCTGGCGATTATACGTGTCTGCATCGGGCATCAAATTGATGTGTTGATTGATAGGTCATACGTCCCGATATAGCCGATGTTTCTTTCAATCATTAGTGGTTTAGGATGTAAATTGACAACGACATGCTAACCGGTTTTTGAAGAGAAATTACGTCATGTCAAAATTCCCATTTCAGTTACTGCAAAATGTACCTGACATTCAGCACAGATAGCAGTGTTACATTTATAATTAAACAACACTGCAGGGCGCAACAATCTGACAGGGTCAAGTATGGCGTGACGTAAGACGTGGTTTAATTATTGAGGCAACCAATGAAATCTTCCCGAGTTTATTGCAAGAAGTAGTATTTGCGGAAGTCCACTCCTCGCCTGGATATACCCGCACAGTGTTGGCCCGGGGCGTGTGCAATTGACATGCTATGTGCGTCGCTCACGACTAAATGTACTCGTATCCATTCATAAAATACATGACGGTCTTACCCTTCACGGAGCATGCTTAAGGACTATAACAAACTGTGTTAAAATGACTTTGAAAACATCTCGTATATAAATATATGTGCGCAGGTGCCATGTTATAATTATTCTGTTCACTTGATTAATCATTTTAGAACGTACAATTGTCATGTGTCCGCTGTATGCTTAAATTAACACCGTGAATGACAAAGTATGGGAAGCGATCGGTGGGTTTACGTATTAAAGTATTTGAGACGAATGTAATATTTGGAAATGAATTTTGACACCGATCATATAGGCATCAGGCCAATTTATAGGATTGTTAATGCTGGTAAAGTGGAGAGTTTCAATTAAAAGTGTTTGCTGACGTGACGAAGGCAAGAAATATTTTTATCAAAAAACAGTAGAAAAACCATAACATTTACACAACATTGTGTTGCATGCATGGCAAACCCGCATGAGTGCAAGTTAAGAACAGCGGTTTTTGTGTACGTTCTGAACGATAAAATGTGGAAATTGTTTGGTTTCTCGGCTTCCAAGGTGGTTTTACCTCCCACCCTATTGTTGAACTTGGCGTCCACCTTCGCCTGGTTTCTGAGTAACACGTTTTGTGGCATTCGTCGATTTATCAAACTCTTTAAAAAGATGTCCAAGGGCGTTTTATTGGTGTTGCTTCATGGCGGCATTACGTACACTTACCATATATAGATAACAAAACAATATAGTCACTACGACAAAAACTACTTCTCTTCCGAAGGTATTTGTTAAAGTCTCCCTCTCCCCCCCCCCTCTCTCTCTCTCTCTCTCTCTCTCTCTCTCTCTCTCTCTCTCTCTATGTCTGTCTCCCTTTCACGTTTTTCCTTCTCCCCCTTCTCTCTACTCTCACATTCTCCCTTCTCCCTTTCTCTCCCCCACCTCTCTCCTCCCTCGCTTTCATTCTCTCTTTCTACCTACTCTCTCTGTCTGCCTCCTTTCCGTCATACTCACTCTCTCTCTGCCCTCCTTTTCTGTCCATCAAGCTTTCACTACTGGCTTTGTGAGACTCGTCCCAGACACTGACGTTAGCTGCTGCCTCCCTAATACCCATGTTTCACGACAATTTCTGCTGTATATATACCCAAAAGAACAATATCCTTAAAAAATAATTGTCTGTGTAATTATAAATGGCAAAAGAGTAGATATTTGATTTAGGTTTAGTCCACCAGTTATGTAAACACCATTTTGACATTTCCGCGTCCAACGTGGTTTTTACACCTGCGACCCACCGACACGCTGGGAATACGTGGGACATACTCGCCGGTATGCTTCGCGAGTCGTCATATCATATAGGTCTACAGCAAGCTATCGGATTTAAGAAGTCGTAGGAATGAAACCCCGCCTTTTCTGGTGTGGACACTTTATCTGGAGCCTATTTGCCACATTCTGACAGCGTTTGAGCAGATTAGAGCCATGCTTCGTGTTAACTTCGTATTTCACAGCAAATTGACATTGTGCAGTCGCCCTGTTTGTTCAATGAGTGCTGAAAGAGGTAGTCGAAACCTTAGCCAATGTACTGATGGTTTTGGCGTCAATGGCATACAGTGACGTCACCGCGACGTTGCTGTGTCAACACCAGCAAATTTTGTCCATTATCAATCGCTACTGGTATGTTATGACTGGCTGTGTTCTACTCAAAGAAAGTCATAATCAGAGCTGCAAAACATCCCCTTTTCTCGAACATATACTATCAGTATTTTCGTTTTTTATTCTTTGAGACATACGTGCACCAGTTTAAATCATTCATGGAACTCGATTTTGAAAATGATGTTTTTTTAGGTGTTTTGGGTTTGTTTTTGTTTTTTATTTTAAAACAAAACAATCAAACAAACAAACAAAACAATTTCCCACGTACACCGTGGAACATATTGTTTTCTACACTGAAACATATAATATTCCATTGACATGATGATGTGCCAAACGTGCTGAGCCTACCTTTATTAACATTTCATGTTTAGGGCTGATATAGGTTAGTGTATAGTGGACCCTGCATAGCTAACATGGCAACTGATTGATGAGCCTGTTAAATCTTCATTCACTGCCCGGTACAGCCAATGTCTGCCCGAGGCAGAAACACGAGAAGTCGCGAGTATCAGCTCCAACTTGCCAGATACGTTGTGCCTCGGTTATTCAACACTTCATCCCAGAAATCTAATTTTCAGATACGTGGGTGCGCATGCACTGCCCTTCAGCTGTAATGTAAAGCGACATGCACATTCCCGGCTGATACATGTACATTGTATTCTTGACTATAGTATTATTTCTAGTGGCTTTCAGTATAACACGAACCCTGCAAACGCTAATTACTGAATTAATTTTTAACCTCTATTGATTGTGCCAGAAAGTTTATTTCTTTACGTGTATATTACGAAAGTAGTAAGAATAACTAACGGTGACAAAGCCGTTCATGGTTATAAAGATGTAGCTGCCCAAGGAACATCGAAATTACGTGTTTATGAGTTCTATGAATTATCGATGCTTCAGGTTATTGCACATACTAGCAACACACGCAAAGGCTAATCAAGTATTCATCCGAACATTGCAACTGATCTGTGGTCAAAATAGGGAATGAGGAAATAAAGAAATTCATTCATTCATTCATTCATTCCTTTAGAGCCTTACCGCTGTATGATACTTTTAAGCAACGTACCGAGGTGTATGTCCACTCATCCTGTGTCCGTTGTTGTTGCTTCATCGTTTTCATCAAAAGATGTTGATAGTGGTGTATCTAGTTGAGTGTAGACACTGTTTTGATGTGTACATATGTACATAATAGGCGAAAATGTCGAGGGAACATGAATTTTAAGGGTGATATTTTCTTGTTATGAAGACCTAGCCCAAAGATACATGAATATATCTTAAGTATATTCCTGGACACTCCCAACACACACACACACATGTACACACACACACACACACACACACACACACACACACACACACACACACACACACACACACACACACACACACACACACACACACACACGTACACACACGTACACACACGTACACACACACATGTACACACACATGCACTCACATATGCACTCACACACACATGCACACATGCACTCACACACATACATGCACTCACACACACATGCACTCACACACACACACCTTTTTTTCTTTTTACTGAACATTTTTTGGTGTACAAATACGAAATCAACTGTAATAAAAGCAATAAAAGGTTGCATCAGACGGGAAAGTGCCGGCAATGAGGAAACATACGGGTAATATTCCCCGGACACAATAAAGTAGGGCTTCTCACCATGCTTACAGTAAATCCTTTCACATGAAGGCTATTAATGTGGTCCTATTTCCTCAAGTCGTGGCATTACATCGACAGCCATTGTCCCGGTACAACCCAGTCGCCTTGGGATACCAGTATATTGACACCACGTGACAAGGTGTCTTCTTTCAGGTCCGCTCGACCATAACCCCAAGGAACATTTCCGCTTCCGGTTGTTCATTCGAGATCCAAATCGATACTGAATTGACGCGAATATGTATTCAGCTTTTATATGAAAAACAATCGCCCTAAAACATCTAGCATCAGGCTTTATTTAGCTCTAAATGACTTTATATCGAACTTTGTTTCTTAAAGTGGCGACTCAGTCTTGCGTGATGAGCGTCTTTTATGTTCGCTTCCGAATGGGCGCTTCACGATGAAGGTGAGGATGTCACAATATCTAAAGTGGGGAAATCTGTAAAACCACATAAACACATCAGTCGGCAATACGTCAAAAAGCAAGTCTGAAAGGACTCAGTGAGTCGTGAACTCCATTACATCAATACACGCCACAGGCTATCGGTGGGGTAATGAAATACATAGGGGCAATAGGCGCTGGTGGCTACGTTGTCGAAATACAGCATTATGCAACTCAGAATACGTTAAGGAAAATCCGATCTTGCACATTGCTGTTGTCAATCTGTAGGACATGATCATGCAAGATTAACTATAGTAATATACTGAACAACAAAAGAAACTTTACGTGTTCGACTAATGTACTGGTACGTCTTAAAAGTACTGCAAAGTCCGCTTCCAAGAAACTCGTCCAAACATTGCCCTTTTCTTTCGTGTTTTTTTTTGTTGTAGATGATGATATATACCAAAACTACTTAATAAACAAACATCCACTGGCCTGAAAATTCACATTTTAGATTTGAGGATCATTTAGACAGAATATAGGCTTCTACAGATCGAAATATCTGGCACATATCGTACGTTTCGAAATGTTCTGTATGTCGAAGTATCGTACATCTGCAGGACTTGCTTGATTAAATTTTTAATATTCAATTCTCGTTCCTAAATATATATCAACGCACTGGCCAACCCTACATTTTCATAGTTCTTTACAATATCGTTTACCTTATATAACTCACGATCGTGAGTTAGTCAAACATTAGTGTATCAGAATATGTTGTCTTGAAAATGTTTACTTCGGAGAAAATACGGTACCTGAACATAATGTCTTGTTGTTTTTATTGGAAATGCCAATGGAAACGCGTCGGCGAGGATTCAAAGAAGATAGCTTGTATCGATCTTCCATTATCCTTGGGTAATTCATATGAAATTCCGTGTAAAGATTTGAGATGGGGGTGTCATATTGCATTTGACAGGTCTTGTCACGGCCAACGCTTCGTTAATAGCGTTTATTTCCAAATCCATTTTTTTCAATAAAAATAATTCACTTTTGCGCTGAAAAGGAAAATGGATCCGTTCGATTTCAGACTGAATGCCTCTTGAATGTATTTTCTAATTTAACTCAAGGCCTTATATAACATTATCCCTAGAAAACAGCTGAGGTAGCAAAATAAGAAGGTTTATGTGCAACCATAAACGATTTCATGAAGGTCTTTTCTGACATTATCACAGGATTTAAATGCTAGAATAAAGGGGCAGACTTAAATTCAGATATCACGATATTTTATAATGACACCTCGTTGTATTCTCCTTAGTATGGCTACAATCTACAATTAACCGTTACTGGCCCACAAGCGTTATATGACGGGGTTTATGCTCTCGTTAAGCCACGTTCAATTATCGCGTTATTGCAGACAATCATCCCCAAAATAGACCGGGCACTCTGTGGGGTCATGGTGTAACTCACAATCTTTCAATTCTCGCGAGACTTCAAGGGTGTGACGTCGCGTAGTGCAGAGGCGAGAGTTGAATTCCGTTGCGGATTTGATATTTTTGTAATTCATTTCACTCAGTAACTGGCGTTGTCTCGGTGGGTATTAGTTTCATGCGGCGAGGTATGCACTGATCACGCTCAGCTGGAAGAACAGCGCCATCACAGACCATCCTTCCCAAATGAGATTAATACATATCTACTCGTCGATCTTTCTGCTACTGAAATCCCGTCAAATTCAATAACGGAGAACATTTCTTCAGAAAACAAATTTTCCGATATTCGATTGATTCGATACATTTAGAGCACTATGGCACTTCTTTTGTGTTCATTACGTTACATGTCTTTCTTAACAACTGGAGAATGATGCAATCTAGATAAGGCAGTTTGTTGTACAAACCCCAAATGTGAACCAACGAATTCATTTGAAGCAATCTGTAAATATCACTGTGCATCCAGTATAGAAATAACACGCATGCAAACGCAATCTGAAATGTTATCTGCAAGTACATTGCTGTGTCAAAATAACCCAGTATGATTACGAATATATATACCATTTACTATTTTAATCTAGCAGTGAAACATGATTACATCTTGCGTTAACAGGCCAAATGTATAAATAAGTCATAGAATAGTTTGTGACTTAGCTTCTTATTTCACTCAGAAATTATTCCCAGGATTGACACAGTATTACAATATCACACAATTGCATATAATATCAAACTTATCCTCACAGCTGCGAGACATGCGTACTGATATCGGCATCCACATGTGGCCAGAAAAAAAAGAAACATGTTGTGAAAAAGATGGAAAAATACATTTAGAATTCACCTTGTAAATAGATATCCACTAGATTCAATACAAAGATAGTTTAAGGTTGTGCAGTAATATGTCATTTAATCATAATTTAACATGTAACAGTGAGAGGTCTCGTTTTGGGGTATTTTCACGACAATCGGACATGACATAACGGTAAAACACCTTAGAGATAAACTCGTCTAATTCCAGACGGAAGTCAAGTGCATTGACCTCTGTCAGGTCATCCAGGTTCTAGTGGACCCGTTCATGGTACACAAATAAAACATTTCTCCGCGTTGCCAGGTGACCACAGCGTTCTGTTTCAGACTGACCTCTGACCTCATGATTGGTCCATTTTTACCTAGACATTTGCTAATTGAAACAGAAAATGACAAGTCAACGTACCCCCTTCGCCACATTCCCCCATCTGGGGATAAACGCGACACCCACACATTAAACATATCCTTCAAATACTGTTCATTATCTGAGTTGATGCTGGCTTAATTCGTGTGTTGATTCTTCATTCATTCCGTTCACCAGACAAACTGAGATAGGCACAGGTAGATATTTACTTCTAAAACTTGCTGTACATATTTGAAGTTGACTCCGAATTCTAAAGAAAACCTTTGCAATTAAACAATTAAAAAATTTATATATATAAGCACCACACACAGGTGGGCTTTCAGGAGATTAATCCATCTACTTGTCAGGTGTCGGCTGGCCATGTTATTTGTCAATGGCTTGTTAATTTCTCGAATGTGACCCTGTCAAATACGAGGGCAACTTGATTGACAGGATTGATAGTCATACCATGGCCTTGTTGAACCACGGCACCGTTTTGCATAGCCGTTAGAGCCTTGTCTCCCTATGTGGCAGCTTTCATTTGACAAATATAATATTTATATGTGCCCGTGGGGGTGAATGCGCCTCACGAAAGGCAAACCGATCACCGTTTTGATGTCATTTGCAATCAACAGCATCAATATAAATTCCGACATTGATTTTACGAGTTCCGGAACCTCTTAGCAAATCATTCTGAAGATCGATAGCTTAATATTTGTCATCTGTGGCGAAATGTAGTAATCAGTAAACTGTTACTTAGACAGGAAAAGTACAAAAAACAAGCAAACAAACAGAAACAGCTGCAGCCTTGAAATATCAAAACACAACCATAATCTGAACGGCAAAAGAAACGCAAATTCGAAACAAATGAAGTTTCATCTTTGTAAAGACATGACCAAGATATTAGAGTTGCGTTTCTTTTGCTGTTCAGTTTAACTTTAAAATGAATCATCATCGAATTAATGACCTCTTGTACCTTGCATCTAAAGTCACGATTAAATTGAAGCATAAGCCCTTCGCAATAGACATGCTTGAGCTTCAGCTCAGCTTTCCTTCAGCAGCATGATTAGTATAACATATTGAAGGTGTCACACATCAGTTTGTTTAGAATTGCAAATTTCATATTTAAAGTTTCTAGGTGATTATGTGGTAGGTGGGAAACAGAACGTAAACGTCCCGGATCAAAATGACCTTGCAACAGGTGGCAGTTTGCAAAGATTACCGTTATCTGCTCAAGCCCCACCCCTCCTCCCCATCTCTTCTGTGATATCCTGGAATACTGTTCAAAGAGGCATTAAACCAACCTCACTCAACCACAATACCAAAACAATGGTACTTAATACCAAATATGTATTCGAAAGGGACAACACTCATACTATCTTATCAGGAACCCTTAAACATACAGTGATATCTCCACGTGCAATAAATACAATATTTAGCGTCAAGCTATATTTTACAATCATCGCATAAAACGACATTTTATTACGTAAAAGGCTTGACACAGCAAGCCGCTCTCGCACGGAGTGGAGATAAACTCTCCACAAGTAGAATATACAATGCCACGCGAGTTACATATATTGTAAATAAGAACGATGTCATCTCTAATAGGTTTTAGCACAATTCAAGGCTCTACACTCGAGTTTTAATGCACAGCTGTTTGGATGCTGACATCGTACCATTGCACAGGTGTTTTTCTGGTGACATCGCCCCAATACCCTTATTATGACCATCGCTATAATACTGCGCAGAGCTTCATGAAATATGCATCCCATGCTTGGTGATGTTATTATAGAAATCTCATTGCCAGGGATCCAGGTTTATCTCGTATCAGGTTTGCGTCGTGAGTATCTGTTATTGTTTCTTGGACAAGAATCAACTTGCTTCTCCATTAGCGTTGCTATTGTTACTAAAATATTGTTATGTTATGAATGCCAGGTTGGGTTAAACACTGCGATGAACATGCGGGGCGGTGGGGGTAGTCTAGTGGTTAAAGCGTTTGCTCGTCACGCCGAAGACTCGGATTCGAATCCGCACATAGGTGTAATGTTTTAAGCATATCCATGGTGTCTTTCGCCGTGATATTGCTGGAATACTGGTGAAAGCGGAGTAAAGTCATACTCGCTCACTTGCTTACTCTGAGCAGGCATGTGTGTTGGTCTAGCGTGGGGGGAGATCTCGAGGTGAAGCAGATCATTTGGTGAACACCACGAGCAGGGCTGTGAAGCTACAAACATGATCGAGGCGAACCAGGATTCGAACCCACCTACGACCCTGACATGCCCAAGGGAGGTAACACAATACAACGCGGCACCTTAAACGACGGGACGAGCATAGTTCCACCCCTTCTGTCAAGTTTATTCTGACCGATTACCTTTTCGACTTGAATAATGCATGGTACAAATCAAATCTTTTTACTTACACTGAGTGTTTTATGCATTAAGAGACAATATGATGATAAGACGTATAAGAACCATTTCTCATAATACATTCGATACGTTTCGGGGCTATTTCCTGAAGTGTTGCGGTCGATTTTCCTGAACATTTCCAAAACTATTTCTGGTAATAAGGCTGTTAACGAAATACTCGATATTATTCATATTAAAGCTGTATATTTCATATAATACGTCTAACTGTATATACACCTATCTGTAAATACAGTTGCGGTATTAATGAGAAGTCTTTTACAAAGGTTTAGGCCGTTATTGTAAATAGGTGGAATCTAACAGTTAACGTACAGAGCGGTCAAACACTTGGCCATCGTGTCCCAATTTCAGCGTGCATCTAGCGTGACGGATTATGGTGCTAAGTTAACGTCTCGCCACCTAGCCCGTGAAATTTAGCAAGTGGGTGCAATTTGTAAAGTCAACTAAGCAGTTACAAACATTAAGGTTAGTAGACCACTGATCTTTCTTTTACGACACTGCCCGCTGTTTGCGACATCCCGGCACCTCGCGCCGCTTAACGACGCCACTAAGATTGTTATTCAGCGTTAGGTTAACGTGACCTGCCGGACAGCCATACTTTCGTGTCTCTGTTTATGGTCCATGTATGGTGATGAGCTGGACCGTGGCTTATCCCCCGCTGTCTAAAATAAGACACAATGGACGTGTGTTGTCACACTTGCAAATTAAGACTTCTTTAATCCTTTTCCTTCACAGTTAAAGTGTGAAATTTGGAAAGGTATTACGACATCTTCAAAGCAAACTCTCCGCCCTTTGCATTTCATAGCTTTAATGCCCCTAACAAATCTTTGAATTACGTAGCAATGTGTTGCAATATAGCAAAGATTTCAAAGTCAGTAAACTTTAAGTGCATTAATACACAACCAATTCTTTGTTCCTCAAGTGGAAGTACTCCAACGGCTGTTAATGATCATTGTGTTTAGATACCTTTAGATGTTTTTATTGTTCTTTTATTCATTCAGGCTTGAATTAGATTCGGCAAAGATCTCGCGCCGTCGGTAATTCTTGCAATACATCCCCACTTTGCTGAATCAATCTGTACCATTCGCGGACAGAACACAGATGAACATGCTCGCGGCTGATAATCTCAAAGTCCCAAACACGCTAAATTTCAAAAGATTGTATCGAATTTTTTTCTTAAGTTTTCTGTAGGCCAAGGAATTAAAGGAGATTAGACTTCAGGGAAACATTCGGCGATTGCTTGTACGACAAACAGTGGAAATTGTGTAAATCTTTTTCTCGAGAGCTTCGTTAACGTTTGAGCTGGGTTCGAGCCTTATCCCTTCTACCTGTCTCAAATCTCATGTGTCAATGCGCGAAGAAGACTCAGATCTCAGCAAATACACCATATTTGTCTTTAGGTCGCACTAACGATATGGAAGAGGGTCAATCAGATCGTATCCGGCAAGATACATAATGGCACGATGGAAAGCAGCGAATGCATTGTCACAAACACTTTAGCTCTTTCTAACGTCTTATTGTTACAAATGCTAATTCTGTTAAGCATCATTTCGGTAGCATAAGCCTAAATAGCGTTATATCGGGACACGGGGGTATTAGTGTCACGGAGTTCATGAACATGACTGGACACGAGCGTTATGTGTTAATGTAAACTTAATGAGTGCAATGGGTAGCTCTGATCTGCATATATTGACTGAGGGGCGACATTTCAACTTTACTGTAATTCGTGGTCCTATTAAACATACAACTGACACCAGTCGAATAATGGACGCATGACGTGAACTTTCAAATCCCATTATGATATTTAGCTGATTATGGGTTGACTATGAAATGTGCGTTTATTCATGCATTTGTAAATATTATTTCATAAAGGATGAAATTTGAGCAGATATACACTGTTCTGTTAAAATTATTTTACTTTCCCATTATATTAAATCATTGATAAATGAATCATATGCTGTTACTGAGCAACCGTAAAATGTGTGCATATATGTACTATTACTATAAAAAAAAACACTAAAAGAAGTTAAAGAACGCAAACGTGTGTGCGCATCCCGTGTTTATCCATGTGTGTCTGTGCGTGTGTCTTACAAAGACATCATATTTTAAAACAACAAAAGTGCATAGTAACTCTCCATTACACCCTTTATATCAAACTGGATCAATATGACATTTCGACATGTCACTGTCAGTGTTTATATCAATTTGACATATGTCACTTAATGACATTGCCGGGACTGTTTACATTTATTGTCGATCCATATCTGGAGACATCTAAATGCACTAACCTTGACCCTGATAATTAAATGGGTCTCCTAAAGTGAATGTACATTGACAATAATGCACACATTTCTATTACGGGTCACGCCATAACTGCTGATTCTTATGCAAATACTGAAAACTGGCAACATATTATACAGGCAAACATACCTCGTGAAAATCAAACAGTAAACATAATTTACTGTAATATTTACATAGCTGACAATAACCAAGATGCGCTGACTTAATCAGTAAATACTGCCGGGATTAATAGGGCCATGAGAGTTTGTTAATTTCAAATACATTGGTGTTATTATCAACGCAAAACGTGCACCGTGGCTATTCAGTCCCAAATCAGAGTGACCTCCCTTGAATTGTCACATTTCTGTGTGGGTCGTGCGTGGTCCAATAATAGGTTGCAGGAACGCCGATAATAGCTTTTAGTTTATGACTGGCATATGCGAAGGATGTATTCTGTGACATTTGTTTACAGGGTTAAGTTGACATGTTGTATTTCGAAACGTGTGAATTGTACAGCCTGTTTTCAGCTTGTATCAAGAACGAACGTCATTTCCATACTATTGAAGTGTGTTGGGTGGATGGCTTTTCGTATTCATTGATTATTTATGTTTAATACAAACAATATTGAGAAAGGTCGTTATCCATTTTAGTTTTAAATGTTTTGGATTTTCTAAATAATGCTAACTTATTAATATTTATTACTTGAATTCATAATATGTATTAATGAATTAATTATAAATATGGTTTGGGTCGATTGGAAGAAATTTAATGAAGAGGGTCAGTATCGACAGGGAATGTTCACCGTGTTGTCAATGTCAGTGTCAATCGCATGTCACACATCTGTACGTCAGCAATACTGAAATGTCTATTTCGCAATGTCGGTAGGCTAGAAATTACACCCGGCGAGCTCTTTAGCTTCGACTGGTGTAAATGGAAAAATATTCCCTTCAGCTAATAGGGAAATTGGATTGGTGGCTTTGATTTTATCCTGATCGGGCTTACACTAAGTGGGTTGGTGCAGGTAGCACGTGTTATGTCCATTCTGAAATGGAGCATGGTGGTTGAAGATATTGACATTAGGATGAATTACAACCCCTTTGTCCCCGGCTTTATGGAAAGTGTTGATATTTTGTGAATTTTATATTTAAGAGAGAGAGACTTTGGAAGCTCCCGATGAATATCATTACTTTAATCATATGAAAGCTGTTTTACATTATTATCAAAATGCATTATTCTAAAGGGATGTCACTGGCAGGTACATCAAGTTTCAGTTAAATAAGCAGTTGCGTGTTTTTGTCCATTTGGCAGAATACGGTATATCTGTATTGGCATTAATAAGATTCACACCATTTGGAGACTCATAAGCTAGACGAGCGGATGCTTTCAGCACTCGGCTACCCCACTGCCGCATTGGTTGAATTTCACAGTTTGTGTATTCTCAGAAGAACTCACAAACGGTGGTACATTAAGAAAAGCCCAGATTCACGCAATCAGGTCAATGTGCGCATGACGTCCTCATGAACGCACAAAATTAATATTTTAAGTCGTTTCTTTCATTGGGCGAAACAGGCGGGAAACACCAGCATGAATAATCCCATAATGTTTTTACATCACGAATTAGATTTCAAGCAGAGGAACGATGACGCAAAAATATGGTTTACGGTGTTTCAATATGTTTAAATTCTGAGCATACTGTTTCCACTCCAGGAATTACTGAGACAACAAATGAGAAATAAAAATCGACTCGGATGTGACTGAGAATGACATCCGCCGGGCATAAGAAAGGATCAGTTGAGAAAAATACACCAATCTTTCCAACAATAGAAAAACCCTCCTGACTAACAAAATATGTAAATTTAGACGCTCGACATTCTTTTTAATTGTACGCCTCGTGTCGTAGACGTGTAATGAATCTCCATGCCAACATGTTGATTGCTTTACAAAACGTCAGATATGTCAAAATTCCAATTAAATTGACACTGCCGCAACCTGCATCATAGCTGATATGCCATTAATGTAACAGTAGGGAAGGCTAGCTTTCTGAATTGTTGGAAAACAACAAAAACTATACTCTGCGTATTCCGCTGACAGTTCGAACAGACAGCTTCACAGGCCGAAAATCAATCACCAGAAAGGTCGAAGGAAGTTAGTTTCGATCGTCTTCACCGTGGTCCATTCGACTTCGTTTGTAAAAGTATCACAGCATGGCAGCTGTTTTGTCACCACCTCTCGTAATGCGTAACTGACAGGTTAATCTCAAACACAAATTGATCGACCACCTTCGGGATTTTCCGGTTAAGTCACGTGGAGCTATAGCAACTATTAATGCTTGTCGCGCTGTCTACCACGCATGTCAATAAAACTGTTATTCCTCTTATGCGAGCTGTCGTGTGGTCTGGAAAAGCCGCCATTTTCCGATTTCTCTCTATACTATGTAATTATCAATCATTCTGCTTTTGACAGCCGTGTAGAGGACCAAAAGGGTTTGCTGATTTCTCCACGACGGAAATGAACGATTTGATATGCCGGAAGTAACCGAGCTGTCAATAGATAACCAAGCATTTGAATATTACATTGTAGTCTCAAGGCAGAATAACAACACGTGCAGTCTCACCTCGGATTAATTATACAATCGCTTTATTGGTGCTAGTTCTAAAATCCCTTACCATCCGTTGTTAAATCGCCGTAAATAACAGTATTCTGAAGTGCTGATTATATATTTTCTGGTACGTAGCTCTTGAACACACCAATGCAAGCAACAACGGCATGCTTGTCTGATTTATCAAGCACCACTGGTTGTAGTGACACCCTTAGCGACATCTTCCTCCCAACGCGACGTCGTTTCCTCTTTCCTGACCACCGCGAGAAAACGCCTACTGTTATTTAGTCGCCCTTCTCAGAAGGGTCCTTTGATGAACTCACTTGATCATCTTTCCAAGTATCCTTCGTCCCTGAAAAGCACGTCGGAATCAAATCAACTATGCCTAATTTGCCGCCAAAGAATTCTCCGTGCTTTAAACTCCGCCTCATCAAATCAATTGTTGACAATTTCGATGTTTCTCAAACCAGGTCTGCTCTTGTAAGATAATTTACAGAATCGATGTATCACTCCGCAACGGAGACACCTCGACCGAATTACCCCCGCAGCGAACGGGAGTCACTGGGAAACTTTCAGTCTTTCGTTTGAAAAAAAAATAAGTCGATAAGAACTGCTTTTCAGAATGTCGTAATTATGTAGAGCCCTGAATGAAACCAAAGCATGTTATCGAGATCATGTTGAACTTTCATATTTCTATGATTGTGTTGTCCGTGCTCATTTTAAGATATCAAAAGACACACATCGACACTTTGCGGCATGTCGTAACTTTGTTATGCGCTAAGACGTGCATCTCCTAATACATTACAATAAACCAATAAACCTACTGAAGGCGTTTTTAATTCAATTCCACGCTTATTGAACCGCATTTGTATGTTCGGACAACTATATTGACTGACCGATGAATGTGCTGCCATTTGTTTTCTATCCCAGTCGAGGCAATGGTAATAGGACATGTTTTATGGAAGACCAGGTTTTCTATTCTTTTAAACATCACCCATCCCTCATTTTGAATACAGAACTATTTTGTTTTATCCTACATCATTCCGGTACACCAAACAAATTGAATATAAAGAGACAGAAATACGCCCACCCTTGTAAGTATCGGCACATTCACTTTAACGTCTAAACTACGCGTGCGTAGGCGCCGTGTCTTTACTGAGACGGAACATCAATATTTACATATCGCTTCCTCGCGATGGCGTCATTTGACTACTATGCTTAGTGGTAACGTCAAACAACGGAAGTGTTAACCCACGTCGTGAAATTACGAGGCTTCGGTAGATAACTACCCCTCTATTGACAAATGCTGCTTAGCCAACTAGAATTATCTTCATTTGGTTTGCAGGGCAACACGGGAACGCTCGCTGTCATGTCTGTTACATATACCTCTATGACTTGATAACCAAATGGAGTTTTCTCATGACTTTCCTAGTTTCCCGTCAGCCCGAGAGAGGGCGGACCTGCAACTTCCGCCATTTATTGACCGGCTCGCTGTCTAAACTCCAATAATTAATCTTCGCTTGTAAATGCTCCGTCGTTGTGACCATTTTTAGACACTAAACGGGCGAGACTGCTTTAAGGGACAATTATCGCAGCACAGCGTGTTTTAAAAACAAGATATATTTTCGAAGAAACATGTAGGTACTTTAAAACAGTACTTGATCTAACACCAGCTCGGTGAACCGGACACCTCCCCCATTCCCCCCGAGGGGTTGCTTGTCAGCACTGGACACAACTGGACACTGTCCATCCCAAAGGACGAGCAACGCGCGTCAGTTACACCGCTTCTAATTTATTGTCGGTCGATAGCTATCGGTTCAAACAATAGGCCAGCGAAAAGCAAATGTCTTGGCTAAATAGCCCTACCACGTGTTGCGATAAATACACGTTTGTGACGAGATTTGAAGGATATTGTCAGATACATTGTTTGATGATAGAGGGCGTGGCGCTTCAGTGGTGGTAGGTGAGGTATTTTGATAATTCAGTGGTCGAATTCAGCTATTAATGAAGCAAATAGGTCTGTCTAGACTGTCATTTCACTGATGTATTCATGTATTCATCAGATATCCATTAATTTGATGGTTCTCTTTCCGCCCAAATTGTCAAATTCGATACCAAGAATGTTGGTAGCAATATTCGCGGTTCGAATAACCAGTTGTCTAAACCTGGTGTAATGAAGTCCTGAAGGACTAGTGTCTACTGGCTTTGCAACGGATGATTATAATAGCCGAACTGTGAAAACTCACCATACTGTCATTGTTTCGAAACACCCGATGTAACGAACTAACTTTTAACCATGGGTTGTGATAAGTAATGTTATTGTAGCGAATAATCGGATGTAACGAACTCCTTGTGATGCTACATGTGTAGAAACAAACTATATTGTATCGACCTATTTCCTGCAGCGAATTTACTGTGATGCCAAAGCTGTGGAATCAGACGAAATTCCGGTTATAACGTGCGTTATATAAATCTCCGTCGAGTTCGACATGTCCGGAACCGAAAATATGAATATTAATATGAGTGTCATCGTAGATCATCCTTCACGGGATAATCTCATAATCCTTATCTAAACTTGTGTCATGCTAACTATCTAACCATACTGTCTCGAACAAGAGATATAGAGTGAGTGAGTGAGTTTAGTTTTACCACGTCTTTAGCTATATTTCAGCAATATCACGACAAGGGACACAAAAAATGGGCTTCACACATTGTACCCATATGGGAAATCAGACCCGGGAGTTGGGCGTGACAAGCAAACGCTTTAACCACTAGGCTACCGTGGCGAGATTTAGAGGTACACATAAACTCAAGTACGTACTGAGAGTTCTGTTGAAATACATGCGAGTGCGCTACTAATCAAAGTGTGTTTGACGTCAGTAAGAACTAAACATCTCAGTGACCTCAAAATTAATTCCGATAGTTAACAGTTTGGAATATATGTTACACCGAGTTCAACAACTGAGTGTACATAAATCATACCTGCCCTTGTTGCAAACCGCTTGAAATGAACAGATTACCTTTTTATACTGAACTTTTTGAGCACGCTCTGGGAGTCCCTTTAAGTGATATATGTAAAGGGCCATACAGTACGCCTCTCAAGAATTTTAATACACTGTATTTTGTGTTTGAAGGGAAGCTGTGGATCACGATCACACCGAAGGCAATTGAGTAACAATAAACAGTCACAGGCCTGGTGTTCTCGTAAAGTAGTGACATAAAGTATCGAGGAAGCTTTTAAAAGCCCATTAGAAATCATTCCTGTGTTTTAGTGTATTTTATAATGAGTGAGTGAGTAATGCCACTTTAGCAAGAGAACTGACCTTCATCACTGTGCTAGAAATCAAACCATTTTTGTATAATGCAGTTTAGACTTTACCGTAAATATTGTCATAAACGGATAATTTGATGCACGGTCTATTTCGAATTGTTAAGATGCTACACTTAAGAGTTTCCCTTAGGTAAAATATTGACAAATGACAAAACAAACGAGCACCCTGATATCGAAACAATAACTTCAGTTAAAATTGTAAACGTGAAAACTATAGTTGATATATCCACATATATTAATTCCCCTTTCAGTACAGCCTACATCATTGTGCAAGCACATGTTCAACTAAACACATACAAATGTGCATTTCAGACGTTTAACAGTAACCGTAATCCGTCATCCGTCATAGTCTGTAGCATCTAGGCAATAACATGAGTGACAGTGTATCTTGTTAATATCGACAAGCACCTGTTGCACCAGCTGCTGCGTTCGTTTCACGCATCTACCTGTCATCTAGCATCTATCACACTGTGCCTTGCTGGCCGAACTCCACAGACTTCGTCAATCGCAAATTGACATCGATTGGAGAGAAATGGATACACCCTGTACCACCGGCTACTGATTTCCTTACTCTTGTGGTGTATGTGCGCACGTGTGCGTGTGTGTGCGTGTGCATGTGCGTGTGCCTGTGCGTGTGCTTGTGTGTGCGTGTGTGTGTGACAGACACATATGTATGAATTCATAGAGTTATGTGAGAAATGTGCTCTAACTGAAACAATAATGCACGATAGATATGGTGTGTGTTGCAAAAATGTGAAGAATAATTTGTAATTAGATTTCACATTAAATGTAAGTGTATGACACCGGGATAGGATTGACTGCGTTAGATACAGGTAGAGACTCAGTTTCTCTTTAGGTGCTTTGCGGTATGCACCTGTTCGCTTTATAATTACACTGTGTCCACTACGATTCCCTTTGTATTTTTTACGGTACTGAACCCACTTCCCTTTATGCGGTTTACGGTATGCAGTTGTGCCATCTCTATGCTGTTATATATTATTGTTACTAGGGTGTTAGCATTCTAAGTCTAAATCAATTGTGAACGATATCAAGCAAATGACACCAGAGCTCAATTACCACAACACCTACTGTGTTTATAAATGATCGGAATTATAGAGTTAATCATGTACAGGCAGCCTTTTGACAAACAGAACTAGCAATAGATGCTGCATGGAACCTAATGTTATTATTTTTCAAATTTTAATAAAGACAATCCAAGATGAAGCGATTCGTTCTAGACGAGAGATGATTAGTTCGATGAATCTAATCTAGCGTCGGTTGCTGCAGGGATACTGTGTTTACATCTCTCATTAACAATCTGGACAGTTGTGCGCTATTTCAGAGTGGATTGTTTGCTAGTAGACGCAAATATCACAGCTATTTCATGTTACGGAGACTTTACATCTCTCCAATATGAAGGAGGAGAATTCACTTGTCGCGGAGATCACTCATCGAATAAGTCAGCATCGATCGATTGGACGGCGTGGGCAGGAGGGAGTGCGAATGGGGGAGTGATGTCGCGACCATCCTCATCTGTCACAGCATAATCTCGGTCTGAAAAGTCCCAAGTCCCAAGTACTGTGAATGAAGCTAGCGAGTGATTCCGTTTCGATTTAGCTCAGCGCTCACACCGACGTGCAGCTTATGATTAACATTTAGTGGGAGGGGGAGATACGGTGTCGCTACGTCATAAGCTCTGTGATTGGCTGAGACGGACTGCATTGTTCAGAGTGAGGCAACCTGTTGTTTCTCTCCAAAATGGTCCTTCTCAATCGGTGTGACATAATTCCTGTTCTAACGTAGCTAACTCGAGCTGCTATCAGCCTTACAGATTTGACGTCACAGCGAACGGGACATGTGATTGGCTTATCGAAACAGAGAGATCGATTATTAAAATAACACGGGCAAAAGCCGCGTATTAACGGGATATGTGAGTGGCGTTGAATCTGAGGCTTACACTGCTGTGAACGCAGGGAAGACGAGGCAGTGCGAACCATCACTAGTAACTCTGGCTTCCCTATATATCCGGAATACCAAGAGCTGGTCAAGGATACCGAGTGGACATTTGACTTTCATAAACCAGAGGTAAGCTATATCGTTGCCTGACAAGGGACATGTGGCTTGTCAAACAGCAATGCACATGAGTGACTCTCGAAGCAATTAACGAGTTGATATATACATGATTTACTGTCAGCACGTGTCAACGCTTTCCTATTATGTTACAGCTTTCTTTACAAGTCTTTATTGGTATCTTCACTGACAGCTGATCCTCCGTATGTGGTTTTGTTCAAATTGCATCAATTGTAACTGAAAAAAACCCACCCCATTCATACGTTTATGTGTCTAGCGAGAAACTTGCTTACTCATGACTTTAACTCTTTTATTCTGTTTGCATATAGTGAAAAGATGTCAAAATGAAACGGTCTCACTCATGCTACGGATTTCTCTTACACATGTTCGTTCACTTAATGATTAACCTCTCGCATGAAAGATCCCTGTCTACAGCTATCGATGTGTAATTTACAAACTATTAGTGTGCTATTAACATGGTGCTGAGAGCAATGAAGTGAAATGTACATATGCAAGCCTTCATGTAGCTTGTCTGTGACTCGATGACACACTTTAGTCCAGAACAGGCACCACTGCCCCAGGCTAATGACATAAGATCGCGCAAGGGGTCATTAAAGGCCGGTCATAGAACACCCGGCTTGTCAGTCATTGACATGATATATACAACCCTTGCAGATTTCACTGCAAAGAGTTAGCAATTAAATGGCACGGCATATCCTCAAAAATAGCAATATATTTCTGTGATTCCTTTCCGAATATCAACTGTATTGTTTTCGACTGAAGACACTCGCGCGGCGAGGATCTTTACACACACTGAGTATATTGTCTTTGACAGGTGCTGTGTCCAATCGCCCAAACTGCCAGCCGTTGGATTAGCCTAGCTAGCTATAAATACATTCTAACAACTTCTGTCTCTTGGACTGTATTAATGGTGTATTGATCAAGTTCGCGCTGGAGCCTTCGTTCTGTTTTATTAGACGAATGTCACATTCATAGCAATATATTCCATACGTAACTGAGAGTACGTACTGCATCTGTTGAAGGCGGGCAACCGATACCGATGTAACCTCAGGTGATACGGAGAAGTTGTGTAATGGATTTCCGTGCAATGTTTATGGATATTAAACGCAAATGTAATACCAGAATTGTATGACACTGTCAGGCATAATAACGTAACGCATAATCAAATATAGGATGTCAGAATTGTTTCCTGAATTGTAAATTTCCCATTCACGGTTTGCCTCGAATGTACATCCACCGTGCGAGAGGCACGTGGCGCGCACCGGGGACCAGGTGAAGATGTGGGATACTACAGCGAATATCTTGACTTCTCCTGTGTTACATATACCGCCCCCGAGACAAAAGGAATATTTGGAGCATCCGTTGAGGGTCTATGAATTGATGTATCAAAGCTGAGACAATGTGAGCGACACTATTTATCTTCGCCTTGATGTGTTAATGAAATCTTCAGCTTCATTATCACACACTAGTTCAAGCCATTGATATGTCGAGTACTGTAATACACCAGTTCAGGTCGTCAATCTGTCTTACCCTGTTATACCTTGTAGATGTACACTACAGTGTACCCACAGTTCGACATATTACACACTAGTTCAAGCATTTATTCTGTCTACAAGTGCTATTTGTACCTTGCAAATGTACCGCACAGTGGTCCAACAGCTCTTCTCTCCCTTCGTACACTAGTTCAATTCGTTATTGTTTAATATTGTTATACCTTGTGCATGTACCATACAGTGTACCTACAGTTCGGCAACCATATCACACACTAGTTTTAGCCGTCATTCTGTTTAATAGTGTTATACCTTGTAAATTACCTCACAAGGGTTCAACAGCTCTTCTGTCCCTCCACACACTAGTTCAAGCCGTCAATCTGTCTTGTACTGCTATGTACTTGTACTATTCAATGGCCCGATAGCTAAAATACCTCTTCAAACACTGTCTATTACTGGTGTGTGTACGCGTGTGATCTCATAGAAATCTAGCACCCGTGGCCATGGATTGACATTAATTCTTGCTTCAGTTATTGCATAGAGCAGTGACACTTTGGTTGCAGATTTAATATTTCAGTACATCCGACAGCAATCCCTTGTGTGTATACCTTGGCCTAGAAATGCCGATTGTTCTTAATTGCTATTGATTAGGTGTTTTTTCCGCATCCTTATCGATTCCAAAGCTGTCCAGCGTTATATGACCAAGGTTTTCACTGATTATCTGTCAAAATTCCACAGCTTGTTTGTCGAAATGATCCCAGTCCAGCCTACTCGAGTCTCCTGTCAAACCCGCAATGGTTTTGTTTACATCGAAATTGATCCGCCAGTTATCACAGAAATCCCCATGGGTTGAACGTAGAAATATGAAATGTGATTGCAATGGACATCGCTTTGTTTCATCAACATGTCGCACCGGGTAGGAAGTAAAGTGGATACAATCACCGGGCTGCAGAGCAACTACAGCGACAACATACACGATCCCCCTACATGAAATGTATGCACCTGTCATCCTGATTGAGAAGCCAAATACATTTCCCAGTAACGTAGGCTAAGACTAAGACAACTACATGTATCGAGGATAGAATTACCTCATCTCGAGCCATATCAATTTCAATATGTTATTTTTCACCACCGCGTATTCAGTCAATACAGTATTCAGTAAATACATCTTGACATTACATCAACGAGTAAAATTCTCGAAACGCTGAATCAGCAATTTTTCAGCTTTCGTGGCATAGCGGCTTTAGCTCCGTGTTTCGTTGACTGTTGGAAAAACATTATTTTTGTGTATGTATGGACGTAACACGCGGGTTCCCTGCTTTAGAAATCGATGATGCAACAGAACTGATTGCACACGCGGTAGTACTAGATTTGTACTTTCGGTTTCGGTGACTAAATACACGCGGTTTAACTCCCACGTGACGAGAATGATTGAACTACAGAACAAATTAACTCCTCACAGCTGCTCGCGTGAACACTTAACTCTGCTCTCCCACATTCAATTTCGGTCGTTACTGATAATTATCTTCTGATATGTATATCTCATGTAACCTTGGTATATACCACATGAAGGTCACATTGAGTGTATTATTGTGTATAACAGTAATGTCTATAGCTTGCATGTAATTATAAATTCCAAGATTGGAAATATATCGTATTGACATGACCCCAGTTTCTAAACCGTTCTTTCATCCGTAAAAGAGAAACAGTGTTGTCTGGAAGTGTTCGATATGGATATATGATCTTTTAGACTTCAACTCACACAGATGTATATTAATATTACGTACTCAATTCAGCTGAAATGATATCTTAATCAGTGTTTCCCCTAACACTGAATTCATGAAGCATTTGCGCCTGTCCTTGAGTGTTGTGTTTGTGAGATATAAATAGTATCCTCTTTGTACAGTTTTATAACATTGAACAGTTTCAGAGATCAAAATCAATAACACACTAATGGCCAACTTTGTGGCTATTTACAAGCAGTACGGCTGAGCTGAGGTTGTTAAGTTTCAAAAACACACCGATTACTCTCTCCTTCGTCATAGTTGAAGCAGAATCTAATGTCAGCGTCTTAACCATCTGTCCCTCGCATGTCAATCCCACAGCCATGGCACAAATTGCGTAAAAATGCATGGAACAGCAATAGCATCTCACTTGTCAATTTCATGTAGATTGCATCAAAACAGGCTAATATGGGGACTATATATCTATAAATGCATGTCTCCCTGACCTACATTTGTTAGAACATGAGCTGGTGGTAATCGTTAGCAATCGCTTTCTGGCTTCTCCGATTTCAAGGATTAGTTTTTGCTAACCCTGTGACAACTCGCATGAAGTTTAGTCACGTTTCTCCGGAGCCTATGCTATGTATACCGTAGCTCATTTCTCAAGAAAACGGAAACCATTCCAAGATTGTTTGCCTTCGCTCCTCAAAACATTTCACGGATGTTGTGAAAACTTTAAAAGATAGCATCCTGACCTACATGCTTCTCAGAATCTGTTTATTGAACGAGTCGCACATGTGCTGTCTTGGGAATGCTTCTTGCAAGAATTCGGTTTCTGGAAAACAACCGATGGTATTTTAGATTTTAAAACGGCATTCTTTGAAAACTGGAACACAACTAGGGCAGTGTGACCAGCTATACAGTGACACATATGTAATATTGATAGAAACTGGGTTATTTGCAATATACAAGATAACACACATGTCGTTATCAGGTGCATGGGCCATGAAACTGCATGTACATCTTGAACTGCGAGCAAATGACGCACATATAATTCTGGGATCTTTCAATACCGCGCACCTGCGCTTAGCACACATTCGTATATATCCCGTTATATACCAAGGGCTTAACGGAGTTCCAGCCGCTTTGGGGCAGCATGTCATTGTTTGCGCTGGTGCTTCGACAGAGTGTTTGTTTTGCACCGACTGTTCAGTGGCCGATCCTAACTTGATGGACAGGTGGTAATGTACAATATTTCCTACAGCTGTCGAAAATTCACAGGTAGGAAGATTGACAAGATATACACGCAATGACAGCTGTGGACGCCATTTCTAGAATGTGTGGGCAAAACACCCTTTAATATTTGTATTAATTGGACATATTTTGGTCTATGGGCCATAGATTTGCTAGTTTACTGTTGCTATGTATGGGCGTACTTTGGAAATAATAATAAAAAGCACTTTTTCCCTTTACGCGAATGGTGTCATGTTTTAGTAAAACGACTGTCGTGTTTCCGAACTGATATCGCAAAAATGAAATGTTTACGTTATATGTGTCTGGTCAAATATTTCTAACGACATTTTTGACACTCGCTCTTGTTTGCCATACACCCCCGTCAAGTACAGCTGACACAGCAACTATTTAAGCAATGTCATATGCAAAGTCTATACCATGTATCAGTTACGCATAAAATGAAAAAATATGATCTCTCGGAAATTCTTTTGTACGAGTGTATACCATTATACCTATCTATGACGCATGCCTGGCAGACATGATGTGATTGACGTATAGACTATACGTCGAATAGTCATATTTACATATATTTGCATGTCAGTGCAAACAACAACGTTTACCATCCCTGTCCTGCCAGTTTGCCTTTTATCTGGATCTGTTGCCTAAGCGTGATCAGCTAAAGGTCATGTCCGAGAGCATTAAGACATGCTAATTGTCAGTCACACATTGCATTTTGACAAGGGAGCAGACAGGCTGAATTCGTGTTATCCGCACTGAACATTGTTGATGTTTGATGTAGACATGATGTAGTCGATCGCCCCGGCGTCGTTGCAGAATGAAAGGTTGGGCCTTGCCATGACCTAGCTTTTGATGTTTATTGATAACGTATCTGGACGAACATTTATTGATTACAAATATGATCATGATCGCGAACTGAATTAAATGAACACAGGTTAGTTGATTGATTGATTGACTGACCGATTGAGACAGTGACCGTACTAACTGATGAGATCAAATCGGTCTACTGAAATGTACAAGTTAGTTACTTAATCTCTGAAAATCACTGTTAAGCACCCGATGGCACTGCTAAAATGTACAAGGCAATGGGTTGAGCCGTTGATGATCTACCTTTACTCTCTGACCCAGGCGTCACGTCAAGTTGCTGAAATATTCAGATTAGTTAAATGGCCAGCTTATTATCTGACTATTTTTAAAGACAAAGCATCAAATTTCTGAATCCTCCTTGTCATCATTGGTTGCCAAAGCAATATATCACCATATACTGGCCAAGTTCAGCTGTCTCCTGAAACCGTGCACTCTTGTAAATTATATTAATATCCATAATGCTAGCCATCTTACACTGGTGATATATACAACCGCTTATAGTACCTTGGTTCGCAATATACCATGATATGAAATAGCATAACATTATGACTTTGCAATGAACACGAAAAGGACACAAACAAGTTGGTTTTTAATGTTTACGCTTCAGAGAAACTGTACATCAGAATTTAGGTATTTGCAGGGTGCAAATTGGGCCCATATCAAGCGAAAGACTTCACATCCGTGGTGCATAACACGTCTGTTGGCGGGGAATCCATTTCACTGTCAGCAATGTACAAACATATATTATACGTATGCTTTGCACCGTCGTCGCCGAGTGCTGTGACAGGTCTACCAGTACAATGCTTCCCCCTTTCTCTTCATCATGAGTGCCAGATCGCTGCATCATGAGTGCCAGGTCAATGCATCGTCGGTGTCAGGTCATTGAGGTCCAGGTTGTAGCAGTCACTGTCAGTCTAACACTGATATCGTTTCAACCCTTGGGACATTCTACATAATGACTGACAGGTCATCCATACTTTTTATGATCAGAAGTTTTGGAAGTGCCGCTAACACATAGCAGTGGAAATTGATACCTCGGTTTTGCCTAACGGGCATTCAGGAACTAGATCTTTTTGCCAGAAATTTCCTTTTGTCCTTTTACTAACATTATCGTTACTTTAAAAGGATTATATATTATATCATTATATTATATATTATATTATCGAGAACACATGTAGCTTCATGCATTTAATAAGATGTTTGAAATGTTATGAATATAATAACCAAAATAGTCCTATCTTTTGGAAACAAATGGTTGCTGCCAAAGAAATTGATTTTTCGACATGCAGTAAGATAGTGTACTTATATCGATGTAACATTGTCTGTCGTGTAAATGACTAGGTAAAGCCCGCAAATGCACTTGGGGACTGAAATGGACACGCATGTCAATTTCACTTTTGCGATCGACAACAAATATACATAGCTGTCACTCAGCAGTTGAGCTAGATCAATCCTGAACGTACAGGTGGGAGCTCTATTACTAAGTCCGTGCAGTAGGTGCGAGGCCAAGCTGAGAGCGAACAGGTGTATGTTGGGTTTACCTACATACGGGCATATTTCATTAATCTACCTACCTGTCAACGGGTCTGTCGCCCTGGAAAGGTAATGTATCCCTTGATTGCTATTGTATTGAAATATTGCGCCATCTCGCTTGGTATCTGCACTATATATTGCTGTCAGGGAAGCGGCTGTCATTCACCAAGTGCATGCCTTGTTGTGGGGGTTTGTTTGAACATCCTGTTGTGCATAGCTGATAAGGTTCTAGAATTATATTTAAGATATCAAGCTTGTAGTTGCATACTGACATGTATATGATCATTGTAATGCAAATTCGGGAAATACGTTAAAGGGATATTTAGAATATTTTAATAAAATGACAAATGTCATTTGTAACAAAGCAGTTATGACATTTCATGATTACATCTTACGGTTTTCACATGTTAGTAATTGATTCGGGTATAACACACAGCATAGACTAATAGTGTTTATGATATATTGATAACACATTCATTCTAAAGTTAAGCATATTTTTGCTTTGCAATATACTGACAAACATAAATAAATACTCACTCTCATAACTGACATTCACCCGACGATGAGGAGTCACGGCTGCCTCACACGCTCACAATCTATAAGAAACATTATGCATGTATATAGGCCATTATTTTGTAGAAGGCAAGCTGGTGTGTTTGAGCATTGTATCACCGATAGATATTCGTTTCAAACGCATGTCTGCTCTAGATAATGAACTGGTACACACACTGAATACTTTACTTTTTACGATGGTTTGTGTTAAGCCATCTCTGGGAATGGTAAATACTACAGAATCAGAAGAACATACATGTTTGACAACATGTAAACACTCTGTTAAGTCTGAGCTTCACGACACACATATATAAACATGATTGCCGCAAATAGTATTGTTTGCACAGGACAAATCGCTGTGATACTGCTTATATCAGATTGACCCACATTTGTCGACTGTCACGGATCGAATCCCGACAATTATTCGTTTATGATATTAGCATTAATGTAAGTGGCCTTGGTAAAACTATATGTATTTTTCATGGTAATATTTTCCATGTAAAATTACCTTCGTTATTTATCTGATAGAGCAGAATATATATGTAGGTCACGACGGAAGTAAGGTATATTGTGCGTTATGGTATTCCAATTACCCTGCTCAACATTAACAATCAATGTTATGAATAAATGAATCCGTTGTTAAGAGACAGAAGTGTCTAAGTAATAAATATATCATTCTGTTAAGGTACACACCCTGTCAACATCATTGATACCCATGTTTTGAATAACGAAAGCCGTCAAGACCGAGACTATCGGTTTGATTTAACCAGGTTTGGGTTAGCCGTGTATGATCACAACGTAATAAGTCTGTCCATGTACATGCCAATTCACAACAGCACTATTCTTTAAGAATTGGTTTCCTAACAAGCTTTGTACGGATTATCTAAAATCTGGTTATAACTTAACTATTCATGTAGTATGTGGAGAAGGACCACGATCAAATTTCAGTACTTAACAAGCAACGATCCATTCTAACTGTTTTGTAATGGATCACCACCAAACCATATCGAGCCGTCCCTACAGAAAGTCCATAACGAAGGGTAAAACCGCCGTTTATTTTTAGAAATGTATCTATTTTGGATGATCGGCGGTAATCTGATTTGGGCGGAATTATTGACAGCCGGTTCCCTTAAGTCTACCGACCTTACGCGACCTCGATAAAGATGAAAACTGCTGAAGGACGAGGTTCACTAATGGTCGAACTTCTCGATGGCGCTGCGCAGGAACACTATTCTCTTATCCTCTACTGTTGATGCCGTAAGGCGTGCTTCAGCTAATGGATTCTGTCTGCAACGATGGTTCCTAGAGCTGCATAAATACGGTATGAGCTGCCCGAAGGAATCGTTATACTAGTTCAGGGCTCATCATCTTCGTTGAACATCGTTGACGTCCCCGCCAGTAACAAAAGGTGCAAGATTCTATTTTGTACATTTAAAGATCATTCTGACTAAGAAATATTTTGTGCACACAATCGAAAGATTGCTATGCAACTGTAAAGGTGTTGATAAGTTGAAGATAAATGTTGTGGTTTATTGACACGTGGGACCAATACTTATTCTCAGTGTGAGGAGACACAGATGTGACCTGCTTGTGGATTGCGATAACGACACGTGAGGAACCACCGAGCGATATGACCCGCTTGTCGCTTTTCTTCAGTGCTTGGTTCTGTTACATCATCAGTTTGATTTCTGTTTTCTTTAATACCCAGTGTCATCCGTGATTCATTCATACGAAACGTGTTCCGTGGGTTAACAGACACTATCTCTTCCTTGGCGTTAATCACTGATGTTTCAAATGCATGTCAAAACTTCGTCCTACTTCAAGGCCCAAATATTTCGAACTGTGAAGTTGGGCTTTACGTCACATCGGCATTATTTCAGCCACACAGTCCAAATGAGTGTTACTCATTTAATACTCCAGCAGTCAGTTTTAAATGATAAACTGCAGACGCTCTGATGATCAAAGCTGTGTAAAAGACTAACTCACTCACCCTCTGTTTGACGAATGTACTGACATCTCTTTGTGACCCGTACAGTGAGGGCTGAAACGAGTCATTAAATAATTAACCGATAAATATTATTAGTGTCTAGGCGTTATTATTATCTGCATGTTATTAATGTCAACTTGAAATATGACAATGGATTAAAACAGTCGTAGAAACATTATCCGTTGTGTTGAATGGAGTAATGAATCTAAGGTTTAAGTTGAGCAAATGTTTAAAGGGCAGTGGTGGCCTTCCGCACTTGTCATGTGCACCGTGGATTTTACGTCAAGCAAATGTTTGCAAATATGTAAGCAGGTACAGTTTAGCGATGACATAATGATGTTTGAACGTCATTTCGTAAAATGCTTTGACATTTAAGAACTGTTCACGAAATGTAAGGTATAAATTGATAGTTGAAATGGTGACATTAACGTTTCAAACATTCCATTAACGAGTACGTACAGTCATACTAGTCAAATGCATTGAAGGTTAGGGGAAGGAATGTTGGATGGATAGGTAGAGGAATAGGGTGAGTTGAGGGGCAGGTAGAGGAATAGGGTGAGTTGAGGGGCAGGTAGAGGAATAGGGTGAGTTGAGGGGCAGGTAGAGGAATAGGGTGAGTTGAGGGGCAGGTAGAGGAATAGGGTGGGTTGAGGGGCAGGTAGAGGAATAGGGTGAGTTGAGGGGCAGGTAGAGGAATAGGATGGGTTGAGGGCTAGACAGAGGAATAGGGTGCGTTGATGGATAGATTGAGGAATAGGGTGGGTTGATGGGTAGGTAGAGCAAGTTGTATAAATGGATAGAGCATAGATGTATCATATTCGGACGGATCGTTGTATAAATGATGATGGATGCTTTATTTGGTGATGGGTAGTTGGTTGCAATATGGATGCATTATTTGGGAATGGCTTCTTGCATAAATAGATGCAATATGGATGTATTACTGGGAGATAGGTAGTTAGATAAATGGATAATTGATGAATGTATTTTTGAATGGGTAGTTGGATAAATGGATACAAGATGTCTGCATTACCTGGGGCTAGGTTGTGGGCGTGTAGATATAGGGATACATGGATATACCGACAACAGAGACACCTTGTAACAAACACGTGTGTGTATGATCAGCAAAGCTCTTTCCGGGCTTTAAATACCACGCCATTCTTAGCTGGAGATGACATGTGTATTTCAGGTTAGACGTTCTCAATTTGATTTTATTCTGATCGGTGGCCAATTACCATTCATCACAAATGTAAACTGCTCACACACAAATGTCAAGGTTCAGGCCAAACTTGACATCCCTGCTTTTTCCCTGTGGTGGCATTGTGGAGAGATTACAGAGGTCTTGTCCACGAAATACCAGCTTATTTTGGGAGAAATACCCTAGATGTTGAACTAAGACAAATTAAAGTCGTTGACTGAATGGAAATCGAGCTTGTTCCAGAGGCGATCGATTGCAGCTGAGAGAGGACTTTCCTTACACCTTTTGGTGAAAAGAAAATGGAACTGTTTGTTTCATTATCAGCTGCCGCGGAGATGTTTGTCGCCCTACTTCCTCGTCTTACGTCAGAGTAATGCTGCCTTATACAGTATTGTATCCATAGGTTGTTTGTTTGTCTTCATGTGTGTTTGTTTCTTGTTATATGTCGAAACTCGATAATATTCTATATATTAAATGGCAGGCTGTAATTAATCGATTCTGAGGCAAACAATCTGGTGAGTGACATCATAAGCATCGATCTACGTCATCATGCCATCAGCTGTCTGATGAAGACTGTGACAGGGTGAAGGGAGTACTATAGGTGTTCTCATTAATGGTGTCCCTTTGCAAATATGTTACAGGTGATTGAATTATGTGTTATTTATATGCTAATAAAGGTATAGATGACACTTTTCTTCCAAGTGTCTTGGGGTTGTGGGGTAGCCAAAGCATTAACGCTATGATGCGGGTACGATTCCCCATATGGGCGCAATGTGTGAAGTTCATTTCAGGTATGTCCCGCCGTGACATTGCTGGTACTTTGCTAAAAGCGGCGTAAAATTGAACTCAGTTCTTCCTACGTAAGACATGTGAACACGTGACATTTGTTTTCTAGTCTTCCCCTTCCCCACCTCCTCGCTCCCCCTCATTAGACCTTCCCTTGTGTTTAATGGTACGCCTCCCTGGACATATACTGCTACATGAAACGTAACAACTACTCACAAATAACTGCCACCATTCCCCTTACTAATTACATTCATCATAAGCAGAGGTTAGTGGTGTGCCGAGCCGGCAGCGTTTTCACCATCACAATCTCACATTAATAACTCGTCCACATTAGCAGCGCTTGATTAAGAAGTCTGTTCAAACACAAATGTCAAAGGTATCCTCTATGGCTTGCTTGATAAATACCAGCCTGTCACAGTGTGTAAAAAGTGTCTTTGTGCCAGCGGCTGATCTCTAAGCTATTTCCACAGCATGAACCAATGCATTGACATCTTTTCATAGGCGACATCAAAGGACAGTTATTATTTGAATATTCCAAAACGACTTTTAAATCCTATCAACCTGCCTCGCTGACTTTTTATGATGCCGGCTCCCGATTAATTGCCCGATACTCCAAGGTTAAAATAACAGAGCTTTCAGTCAATGCTGATCACTATTACGATAGAGTCAGGAAGGATGCAGTTTTGCATGGATCATTAGAAATAGTACAGGAGTATTAATAACATCACTGGCTTGTTTATCTAATGCGTTTTGATAAATCTTAGGGCCACTGATGTGTCTGTGATTGTGAATAACCCAATAAAAAGAGTAATGTGAACTGGGATTTTAATGGTGATTGAGAAAATTGTTTACGAGAGCTCTTAGGATGATATGCCAAGCGTGATAAAGGAGTAGATCTCGTTAATGTATCTGATGTTCGACTGCGTAATTATAACAACAGCGCTCTTGTAATCTGTTCCTTTTATCGATTTTACAGAAAGAAAATATTTTTATAAATCTCTGAATGGATCTGTTGTCCATATCAAAGCACAAACAGTGACATCAACTTCAGGGCTATTTTAATTTGTATCACCTATAGAATTTCAGCAGTCGCAGTTCTGTGATCGATGTGGGGGCTCATATGCTCTGATGATGCTTCTTATCAGTTGATATCAGTTCTCATTTTGATATCGACCACAGGAACACGTGTATCAGATACATATGGCACGGATCTATAACACAGATCTGAAGCTTTAGACAACTGACACGCTCTCCACAGTTAGCGCATGCCATTTCATGACGTCAAATCCATCGGAAAATACTATAAAATGTAGGCCGCTGTTCGTTAGTCAACACGAGCCACCTAGTCGATCGGTCAGCGTGTCCAAGTCGATGGTCAGTCCAGACGATTGGTGGCATTTGCTTGGAGATGGCTATGTCCATTCACTGAGTTGTCTGGAACAACACACAAACGCCTTCGCGTAGGCGGTGACATTTAAACTCTCTGCCGCACCGCTTTATATTCGTGGTGATCGATTTGTTTTCCCCAATCCTTATACTTGAAGCAGATGGACCAGAATCGTCCAACTCTCAAAGAAACCAGCTGCCTTGCATTGTTTTTGAGGTTGAAGGATCTTGCTATGTCACATCAGGCCTGTAGCTTGCAGTGTGTAATTCAAAGGCCAGACTTGACTGACGTTAAATGTCACCGAAACTGTACCGGCTATATTTCTGTAACTGGCCTTAATATTCGCGAGTGCACGATTTTATGTCTCATGTGTATATATTTCTTTCTGGGATCGATGAGACGCATTACTTTATGTGTTGTGGGGATATTTGGCTTAAGCAAAATGAGATATATGTTTCTGTGTATTGTTACATATCTCTCAACGATCGTATGTTATGCATGATTGTATGATTTCTTTCAATCAATGGATGGTATGACTGTTCTCATACCTGATTGATGAACACGTGTCTAACACGAAGATTCTGATGTAATTCATATTTAATGACAATATCTTGCTTCAACAACATGTTGATTACACGGCTGGGACACCCACCTGTCGAAGTATGATGTACATGACTACTTTCATTTTCAAAATCATATTTCGTCTAATTTCTCACGGCTTGTACATATGAGCGGAGTTCAATTACCACTGGCTCTCGTCGCGGAGAGAGCAGAGCTTGAATAACAATGACATCTTTAAAAAAAGCCTACAATTTTAGTTGGAAATGACATGTACTTCATTCCCCAGGGCTTCAAGCAAGGACATTCGAGAGACCAATGGCGACTTCTAAATATGTTTGTGAGTGTGAACGCGAGAATCGTCATTAAAAATAAGACTTTGGGAACAAATGCCCCGGGCACTGAATTGTTAGAAAGTTCTTGGTGAACAAAAACTCAGAACTAATTCAAGTTGTAATGAGTTGCTTGTCGGCCTCGTGGCATTTCCAATTATGCGGACCTTGGTTTGAAAACCAAATTAACTCCGGTTTGAGTGCGAAAGCCTTCACGTGCCTTTGGACGTAAAAGCGCCATATTTCTTTAATATGAGATATCTTGCTTAGAATCTATAGAAACCAATGCATTACCTCCCTTTCCACTATCAGGGGATTTTTAAAAACCTTTATTTTGTACAGATATGCCGCTCCTTTCATCACGCGAAATGGTCGCATCACTTTCTTGCACCGCTGACCTTGACCTTGCCTAGTAATCGTGCTGACGTTTTGTTGAATCCATGAATGTTCATGCAATGGCAATCGTGGCCCAAGTATAGCTATCGATGCCTTGTTATGATGTTTGTGTGACCCACTCACAAACCTTGTGACCTCTGACGTTCTGTGTAACATATTCTAAGTAGGATTTCTTATCTTTTCAGGTTATGCGTTCTCGAGCGGAGGAAATGAGTAGGAACATAGAATTAGGCATGTCCGACGATCTAGCGAGTGAAGATTCTCTTTGGGGCATAACCAGCTTAAAGAACCAGGACTTTGACATGCGCAAACGTGGCACAAAGAGAGACAACCCCAGTTCGCCCTCAGATTCCGGAAGTTCTACAAATGAGGAGATAGCGGAGAAGAAGCCGAGGAACACACGCAAAGCAGCGCGGAGGAAAAAGGGAGTGAGTGCCCGTGAAAGAAACCTGCGCCGTCTTGAGAGCAATGAACGGGAACGGATGAGGATGCACAGTCTCAATGACGCATTCGGGGAACTCCGAGAGGTCATTCCCCACGTCCGTCTTGACCGGAAACTGTCAAAAATTGAAACGCTGACTTTAGCGAAGAATTACATCAAGGCTCTTACTAATGTGATTTGTGAAATGCGTGGAGAAAATCGCCCGTTCACATTCGAGGAGACGGGGGTTGAGAGTAAGTTTAATGATCTTGAGTATGAGGATGAAGACGACAACATGAATAGTGTAAACAATACATCCGGTAAAACTCGGTCATGTAACGAGCTGGACACTGAGCCCATGCAGGGTCTGGATGTTGACGTCTCAGACAATGGCAATTCGCATGAACTACAGGAAGACGATGAACTAGAGAGCGTCCACTTTCCTGTCACACAAGTTTAAACTATCATCATCTAAGTGATCGGCCAGTGCCATCGGCCGAACAAGCTCATCCGACATTGTGACTCTTCCAAATAAATCCTTTCCAAATCTGCTGGAGTACCTTTTTGTGAAAATCAAATGAGATCATCACGTACTGGAGACAAACTGCAAGGGAGCTTCACGGTCCACAAAATATCTAACAAGATCATCGCGTTTTGTATAAAATATGACGCGAGAGCATCATGTTAGTGAAAAATCAAACGGAGCAATACCTTACCTAGACTCTATCGTGTTACTCATGTCTTGAACTACACAACATAAAGGTAAGAGGTGCCAGATGAGCTACGATGTGGCCTCCAACACAAGTGGACTCAATTCAAAATGGACAAAGCCTTTATTTTGAAACAAGAAGATCATTGTTCAGATTATTTTCAAATACGTTAGTGTACATTTATCGATGGATATTGTTTTGACCAATTGTTATTTTCAGATAAGACAAATGTAAGTATTCTTTTTGTCTGTCTGGGAACGGTCCACAGTAATATTAGAGGAAATGTGAATTTAGAAATGCCTTTCAAAATGCATGCATTTCAGTCATGATTGTAGCTTACGCTTTTCATCAATAGAATTTTTATCATACACTCTCCTATCATTCCATCAGTATAGTCACCTCATTTTGATATGCCTGGGTCATAATTGACAAAAGAAGTCATTTATTTTTTCAGCATATTTTCAGATTACATTTCAGTGTATAAGAGTGGGTTAGGATTCAATGTTGTGTATATTTGAAACTGACAACTGTTGTACATTTCAATACTCATGTTTGTAAGATAATTCTTAGATTACCTTGTAGTATTGCCATTATCATGACTTCAGTCGTTCTAACTCTTCGACTCTCGTTCTTTCAGCAATGAGTACATGTTCACAAATACAGGTCATATAACTTATTTCCATTATAAAATAATGTATACGACACTGACCGAAGGGAGCTAACTCTGCTCACAACATCTGGTGCCCCTATAATATTGTTATCATTGAACTTGGTGTCTAATCCAGTCAGATTGATATATTTATTGATTCTATTCTTTTATTCAATAAAACGAAACTATTTTGTTAAAGTGTCGTCTTAGAGTCGTTGTATAAGGCCACAAAAAGTATGATTCCACTTGGGAATGGTGTTACCATTATCATTATTCCGAAGACGTTTATATATTCTCACTTTATGTGTTGATGTCCCTAAAACTGGTGGATTATCTATGATGAAATCATATTGTGTATAAGGCTTATCCTATGTCCTAAGGTGTGTTTTGGTTACAGTACCTAGATACCAAATACTTGATAAACAATTCATTACCGAAAACAGAGCTGAGGAGAATTAAAACATAAATACCGTGTTTATTGTAGTCTAATGAAATTTGTTCCAAACTGCTTAATCGCATTGAAGTCGTACTGGGGTGTCTTGCAGAACAACAAGACGCTAGAACAAGTAATTTTGGCTCACCTTTGGGTTTTGAAACAATGTGGAATGTCCTCGTCCGAATACACTGAAGAAGCACATTCCGATAAGCCATGGTGTCGTTATGGTCACAGAATCAATAACATGCAATTCTGATGGGCTATGAAAACGTCCATGACAGACTGTATTCAATTTCGAGGTAGGTACAGCCATCTCGCGTATACCGGGGGCAGGTTTCCGCCAAGAGCCCGTTCTGACGGGCTTTTTTGAACACTCGCTCCAGTTCCTCAACATCCAACAACAGTCTCTGCATTTTATAGAAGTTAGACCGCCACTTCTCTAGAAACCAATCTGATTTAATTTTAGAAATCACATTTTTGAAATTGATATGCTGAGAAACATTGCCATTGTGTACGAGGCCAAAAGATCCTACGCTTTCAAGCTTCATAAAAAATATAGATTTGCTACAACCATCAAAGATATTTACTTGATGATCAAAGTTATGTTGTTGTTTTTTTAATTTTCTTTGAACAGAAGCCGATGTCTCAATATCCGTTCATCACTAATCTGATATCGTGTACTAATTTCAGTCCTGAAACTGTTTTAAGATTATTATCCAGACCTCCTAACGCACTGGTAACGAAGTATAATGTCTTCAGCAATCACGTCTACAAGCTGTGGAAATAAGGTTTCTTAGGCATAATTAGCTTCAGGTTCCTGTAAGAACAAAGGCACGGTGTTTCTGGATGAAAGTGAAAAACGATCGTCACACCCATAGCAATGCGAAAATTTCTTATTAGGATTCAATATTATTTTTATATTCTTTCGAACGAAACTAATCAGTGTTTGCAATTTTCAGTTTTCTTCTCAGTACTCGCACTCAGTATGTTCGCACAGGCTCAGGTGCTGTTGTACTGTCAGAAATGAACGGACAGATTCAGAACGTACTGCACAAACCGACCTGGAGCAACTCCAAGGTCACAGAATCTCATAATATATTTCCTCGCGGGACAAGATATGTCCCTTTTCATAACAACCTGTCGTGTATTAAGTCGTTCCGGCGTTTAAGTAGGCTTCCACAGGTAAAAGCTTAGTCGTGTTGCCAAGTCGCACACATGACTCTTCGAGGACTATATGTACATGCCATTACCCACACAACAACTTTAACTTCTTTACAGAGCCATTGTATGCCAGACGTAAAGAAGTAAATTCTAATTGGTTCGTCGACGTCGTCGCAACAATCTCGACGACTTAAAACGGCGGCAAATGCGAATTTATTGACTATAACTGCCAGACTCTTGCCCGAACACACACGATCCTCAATATTGCGCTTGTTGATAGGGCCCAAAACAATTTTCATAGTGACTCCTAAGGTGATGAAGGATACTTAGGATGAACGGCATGGCTTGATGATCGAACGTGTTGTCCAAACGCGACCTACTCGAATGAAACATGCAAATTTACGCTTATTAAGAACCCCACTCAGCGACTCTCGTTTGATATGCTCGGCGAGCCCTCGAAAGGAAAGGAAATTTGCTTTAACAAATCCTACGCAAAATTCAATACCGGATCGATAGAGTTATTACAAATAGACATGCTATAAGGTGGCTTGTAATTCAGTGAAAGCGACCTATTCTCTCACTCATCCGCTACACGACAATGCCGAGCGTGTCTCGTTCGTTAAGAAGCCGATATGCTTCCATTCTGCTATAAATACCCGGCTTGTAATTTATGGTGCTATTGTCCATAATTGCATGATTAACAAAAAAACATGCAAAATTCCTGAGATGAAAGGCACTCCATCAGCATGGCGACGAATTACGAATTCACTTTACCATGCTGGTGTATTGGCGACCAAATCATTTACCATCTGACAACGAACTTGTAGCGCCGTTTATAGGATTTGGAACGCTGGATCCATCCTGCCAACGTCTAACCTGTGACGTAAAACGCCAACCCTTCTCTTGTTCTAGGTGTGTCCTGTTTCACGTCAAGCCTAGGGATTTGGGGTCATGACTTTGTCCGCTACATATTGTCATGGGACTTCTCTGGCCGTTCAGCCTCCCTAGTGTTTATTCTAGTTCACGGTGCCTATTGCGCAAAGAGCATTGATTCGACCTGTACCGCGGTTACCATTCGTCCCTTGATTCTATGCCATGGCATGATTAGATTTCATAAAAACCATCAGGAGAAATTAGATCTATCGAACCATACACTATCCAACCAATGGAGTTTATTCCGTGGGAATATAATTCAGTTTTAGCATGAAAGTCAATATTCAGAACCTGAGCATTATCTGTTCTTTATCGAGCTGACCAGTTGGTACCAGTTTTCGCGTCCCAGGGAATCATTGTTTGTCAAATCTAATTCAGAAATATAAAATGTGATTCGTTATTTAAGAATAATGCTTCTAAATGAACGAACGTCTGACACATCAAAACTATTTTCAATACTCCAAGACAAGTGTATTTTTAATCAAATGTTCCCAAAGATTAAAAGTGGTTCGCTTCCCAATAGTACCCATGCGCATATAATAGAGTATTCTGCAAGGCTTCGGTAATGACCAGCGTCCAGCATGGTCAATATCAATTAGTTCGGTGACTACGCTTACCACGCCGCAGTTCTTGACCACTAGTGACCATCCTTGTACTAGAGAATCGCTGTCATAGAGTGTAGCTAGCATAGTGAGATGACGGGCAGTTTCCGTCATATTGATTGTCTGCGGGTTGCATGGCAGGTCCTTACAAGATCCCGTTATAGGCGAAATACACATGCCCTCTACCTCCGTGGCAATAGGTTTAATATAGATATTCGATTGATGTTTTGGCATGTAATAAAACAGTGTTCCTCGTCTTGACTTGAACCATGCGTGGGCAGTTCCTCTTTAAAAGAATTTGTCACCTGATCTTCATATCCATGTAAAGGCACATATAGATCGACAAAACCTTTATCAAACTAAGTTTAAAGGTTTCGATTTGCTGTCCCCAAAACAAGATTTTTGATCTTCATCAACAAACTCAACATTTCTAGATGGCCACGTTGGCGTATGTTTGTGTAAAATAAATAGATTTTTTTGGAAGGTCCATTTCGTGAACTTTCCTCTTTGATTTAAGTTTAATAGTCATTCAGCCGAAATCGAGATGTTTTTATTACTTGGAAATACTTTTTGAAGAGTCTGTTTCTATTTTAGGCACCGGCAAACTAGCACTTAAACCATTAATGTTTTTCCTCAGATTCCTGAGATCTCCCATGCTCTCTTATTTATGTTTCACGGATTTAAAAAACAGCTAGAAGTGTGTAAATCAGTAATTGACAGGAGGAAAGACATCTTCCCCTGTAGGGAAGCTATTTCTCCTCGAGGTAGCGTAAAGTTCAATTATTAGTTTAACGTGTTCGAAAGCGTTCTCCTTTATTTCAAGTGTGGACATTTGGGTGCGGCTCCATCAATCGATAGGGAAATGGTTGATCTTTAGCCAGGCTCAACCTTCCAACCCACTGGGTAAATATTACTGTGTGTAGGATGCGAAAATGGCATAGCTCTTCTCAAATTTGTATTAATTTGCCGAGTTCGATTCTCTACCGCATTGTCCATATCGTGTTTCTCCAGCAAGGGTAGTTAGCTGTAATGACCATGAATCGGAAGTTATTGCTGATTTTAATTACATACTCACTCTCTGCCATGTGATGACTTCACAACTACCACAAAGGCGTCACGTTCGCTGACAATTGTGACGCATTATGAACGAGATAAATACATTTTCATAGAACTTTTAATAACACCGTGACCATTGTTGCCTATCGACTCCTGTAACAGTAAAATGATGTTGTCATAGAAACGGCTCAAAATAACCTCAGCAATCTGTTTCAAGTAACAATTCATTGTTGGGACAATCGGTAATATCTGTCAGAACCTTTATTCGTCCCTACTATGAAATGACTTTGCAGAAACAGTATATGATCAGCTCAAATGACTGAACTGTGTGGTTGTCATCATGTATTAATCAGTCTGCTGTTTGGGGAAGGAATGCTGAATGGGGTGTGATTTGTCGATTGTGCAATATCGAGTCCTTTCATGACAACAATGCTGATATCATAATGATACCTACGTTAATGTAACGTTTTGCATTCATAACTTCCAATGTTGATGTATTAATTATGAATTAGGAAGTTACTACAGCGTCAGAACATGTGTTTATTTCAGAATAAGCCGTTGTGGCGGCAGTAGGCACCGGCATAATTGCACGAATTTACAACAATTTTGATCTAATTACGCACCGACCAAATTGGTGTAATTTACCCAAGTAAGATACAACAGCCTCAAAGGTCAGTTTGCTTGTTGGGTGATTTGGTGTTTGGGCACACTGATGAAAATATGACTAGCTGACTTGTCATTTGTGTATATTTTGAATGATGGTGTATTTTGACCTGTGAATACCTCTATCGCTTATCTGCGTAGGGTTCGAATTTGATTTGGGTCATTGGTATAAATCTGGTTATATGTTATCAAACATGACCTCTGGTATTTCACGACTTTTATTCATGTTTATGCGTTGAAATATACCTGCCCACGCTGATATCCACAAAGCTGAAACGCATGAAGGATAAATCAGGCCGGATGGGACTGATGAGATTTAATATCTGCTATTTGGATACTATGAGCTGATAATGGTTAACTGTTCAAATCATGATAAACGTTAGTATTGCAATTATCTTTCACTTTATCCACGTTATTTCAAAGACAAATAAGAGAACAGAACAGTACAGTATAAGATGACAGCTCAATGCACCCCATTGCCTATTGCTCCACCTATCACCCTTGGTACACCCCCCATTGATATATGGCGTCCCATACACTCGTTAACCAGGCTTCATCCCGCATGAACACCACGTTATCTGAAGATGTTAATTACATTTTTGATACAATTATTCTGTAAGATAGTTGTTTGAAACTGTTAGATATCAGTTCTATAAAACCTGTACTAGGAAGTCAGTGTCGTATACATTTCCCTGTACATCCTGACACCCCCATTTTTAATATTGGGAGATCCCGTTCTTTGATGTTAATACTGCCATTATTAAAATATGGGGAGGATGTTTAATGTCACCTCCCATTACTGTGCCTGAAATTGATTTCTTTTATTGACACTTGTTTTGTTTGAAAATGTTTAAAATACATTATATTTTCTTGTTGTACATTGCAGTTATGCTGATGTTGATATGTTTCCGATAAGAGGTATATTTCATTGATTTCGTGATTAATTTCAATCATCCATTGGTACAAGTTTATCAGCGTCATCTGATATACATACAAACATTTCAAGAGACTTACATTGAAGTTGGTTTACATCGGTGAAATATTCCTCTGTTTCTAAAGAAATACATAAAAAGAGCAAATCTGACCAAAACAGCGTGACACATTCCAAAAGAACGCCTGTGTAACTGACATTATTTTGTGCATTGACTTGAATGTGTGATATTTAAGAACTATTTTTGTACGATTCAAAGAAGGTGCAAACAGTCTTCCGATTGGCTGTAGATCACGTGTGCAATTCATCCATCTCCTTCTACGCATGCGCTTCTCACATCATTAAGTAACTCAACCTCGGGATGTTCCGGATTGTGCGCAATTATCAGTTAGCATATTGAATATTTTCGCAGCAAGCAACTTTATTTTGATAAACAAATTAATCAGTGATGCTGAATACTGAACATATTTTGAGCTTGACGTGGCGGATTCATCCGGAAACACCCGAAGTTGACAGTAGGTCAGCCGTGAACGATTAATACACATGTCCAATTTGCATTATATGACCGTTGTATGAAAGCGTGAATGGAAGACTAACTTGGACTCGTAATCCCTACCAGATAACTAAGGGAAGGTGAGGCAAGAGTGTGTTGCCCGAGAACGAGCAAATGTTTATCAAAATAATTCTCCCAGGCCAAAAAAGCCATTGCTTTGAATATCGTGACTACAACCATTGAAACACTTTGCCGCACCTGTTCGTGAAATCTCAGTGGCATTTTGTCCACGAGGACCTTGAGAATTCACATAAAACTAGGTCAGTATTCAAATGAAAAAATATCCGCAAACCACAATTGTTGATCAGGGGACCGGCTATTCGTCGATTTACATACTATACTGCTGTGTGACTGTAAACAATTCTTTGTTACCTTGTATGGAAGTAAAAGTATTTACGGCAAGTGAAAGAACTTAAGAACCATATATCAGAGCACGTGCTTTAGTTATCCTGGTGTGTTTGTTTAAAGTCAAACATAACCTAGCAAAACAAAACTTGAAATTTAATATACTGAACAAGAAAAGAAACGCATGTTTCAGTAAATGAAAATTCTTAACCGTAACCGTTCATGTTTATGTCTTCTATTTACAAACTTGACCGGAAATACATAGTTCCGTTTCTTTTGCTGTTCAGCATATTACCACGTATCAAAAGGTTGTATGGATTATGGTTTGTTTTATGCACAAGTTGATATAATACGTGGCGTGAATGCTGTTTGACAGAAATTGTGTACATTAGAAATACGCTATAATATATTTCATGTCTGTTATAATGTGTAAATGCGATTCTTGTCAGATGTAGATTCCAGTGTTGTTAATATCTTACTTCCATCATCATTGCATCCCCTGTCACTGTTATAAATCTCGTCTAATTGTTTACTGAGTGATCTATGAGTGTATTTTCCGGAGCCCGACTATATCCCTGTCGTTGTTCCCTGTTACGCTACTGGCGAGATAACACATCTGGCTAAGAAAAGGCGATATTTATTGAATTTTCATAATATATATCTATATACATATGAATATACATACAAACTTAATTTCATAATAAAATTCCTTAAGATTTTACATGCGTTTTGTGTTGTGTTTTATTTACAGTGTCACTATTTGCTTACTAGTGGTCTGGGTGCCGTTGTACAAAGAGATCTTAGCGCCTAGCTGACCGCAACTCCCATGCCTTAACACTGACTTAAGGTAGTCTTAATGTGCATTAAGGTGGTTTTGTACAGCAGGACTTAGGGCCCCGTACTACAAAACGACGGTAATACTAAGATGATCGTGATTTTCACGATGGAACATAGACGTAGGATCACAATGCTAAGATCGCTTTGTAGAACAGGGTCCTGAAGATATTGTTGGGGCTCTGTTTTTATTTTGATGTTGTTGTTAATCGTGTGATGTGATATACACTCCACACGAACAGTTACACTTGAAAAACTAAAATGCGGCACTGTGTGCTTCTCTTTAGGCTGCATGCGTTGGCGTTTGAATACCCTGAAGAAATGCATAGCATCTCAGAACTGGTACACCATACACGAAAACATCATGTTAACGTTAACGTTATGTTAAGCCTTTAAATGACGTTTTCATCTAATGATACAAATAAGTTCCAAAAATCACCTTTAATTGGCACAACGCCTTCAGTGCCTATTGTGTACATTGGGTGCCCTTGCCTTGAATGGTCCATCGATGTCACGCGCCGGCGACACCGGTAATGTGTCCGCGAGAGACCTAAAGATGTCAGAACTGTAACGTCATGAGCAGAATGACGTCATCTCTTTACAGTCAGTGTCAGGACTTAATTATATGATCCGTGAAGATCTGCGATAGAATTGATCCTCAGTAACATTTGCTTGTGATAAGTGGACACCAACGGGATCGAGTGGTCAAGCTCGCGGGCTTGGTTGACACATGTCATCGGTTCCAAGTTGCGCTGACCGGTGCTCATGCTTTCAACCACTGGATTGTCAGATCCAGACCCGATTATTTGCAAACCGCTGCTATATAGCTAGACTGCCTCTGAGAGTGGCGTAAAACTAAACTCACTCACTTAATTAAACAACCGCCACTTAGTTAACTTATTTGGGAGTGATAGTGCTTTTAGACCTTTACATTCGACGTACGGTAGTTGGAATCGTTTTTACGTTAGTTTTAACTAACTCGATCATTTGTAACTTGAGCGATAATGAATTTCTTTATGTTTCCTTTCAAAGATACGAATAAGCTTTGAAAACAACAATAGGTAAGCACTGACCGACCTCATTAAATCTGAAACATCGTAGGAGTCTGTTCTCGGTTACTGCGTCCATTATTGTTCTCATGTTTCATTCGATTTTTTCTGTATTGTTCTTACAAAGTTCATATAAGTATCCATTTCTGCCGCCATCTCCTTTTTATATCCATGATAATGACGCCTGCTATTTTCTCTCAAAAACACAACGTACATTAATCTTTTGACAAAATATGAACCTGATAAAATTGCAATCTATTCCTGATGATATATGATACATGCCGTGAAAACAGAGAGCTTTGTACTTCTACCTGTGGGCTACTTTCTGAGTTCAGGTTGTAGCACGGAAAGTGACAGTTTTATTGAGATCACTTTGTAGGACGACACATTGACTGTTACACTGACAACACTCTGTAGTTTAGTACCCTGAACGTTGTACTGAGATCGTTTTGTAGGCCGGCATATTCACTGTTGTATTGGGATTACTGTTTTGGGTTTGTTTGTTTTTTTCTGGTTACATTTTGGTTTTTTATTCATTATTTTGTATTCACAAGCGTAGGTACATTTATCCACATAATATTTAACATAATACAATATACGTATACATTTGTGCGTATTGGTAAGTCCCGTTGCCATGGTCAATACTGACTGTGAGAAATGGTATTCATAAAGAAAATGTCATTCTTTCTACAGAGCATTCGCTTAGGGCTAAGCGGGTTGGTAAGTCATGGCACTGAACCACTACTGTAAGTATTTGTGTTCATAGAGACAATGCATTCTTTTCACTTTGCGTTATGCATATTGGTAAATAATGGCAACAGTTCCGGCGTGGCTTTGACCAGAAGTAGGTACATTCATTATATACATAGATAACATGGGGAAAATATATTGGTGAGTCGTGACATTTCAGTCGAAGCCATATGTAATAATATTCTCGAGAGTAAATACATTAGATCTATAAAAGGATGCAATAAGTTTAGTCACAAGAGTAAGTACATTCATTCTACAAAGATACATACTTGCATTTACACGCACATGCGAGTCTTCTTACAGCTGTGGACAGGTGCATTCAAACGTTTCAACAACGGTAATATATCATACATGATAAGTCATGATAGGCCAGTCCACATTGTTAATGTTTATATAATGTTTTAATGTTACTAATGGTTGCTGATTACAGAATAATTATCCGTTTTGTTTTTGTTTGTTTGGGGGTTTTTTTGTTTTGTTTTTTAATGTATTCTGTGATCAAAACTCTGTAGTTTATGTACTGAGCGTTGTACTATACCGAGACCGGTTTATAGGCTGAGACATCCACTGTGATACTGTGATCACTTTGTAGTTCTGTTGATGGACGGCATATGGACGGCATATTGATTTTTGTATTAAGATCACTTTGTTGGATGGTATATTAAAGGTACATCTAAAGACGGATGTTTTCAGCGTTTCGACATTGAAAAAACATTTTTCATGCAGCATAACGTGGAAGGTAGATGTTTTTACGTAATTCTATAGACACATTCACTGTTATACTGGTATCACTTTGAAGGACTGTCCATTTACAGTAATGGTATATATGAGGTCATTATGTGTGAGGGAATATATACTATTGCGTCGACATCACTGTGTAGGACAGTACGTTGGATGTTTTACCGAAGACACTGTGGGAGGTCTCATGGTGATTAGGGGTCGCTTTGAAGCATGGCTCATCGACTGTTGTATAGAGGTTGTTTTGTTGGCCGGTACACTAAATGTTGTACAAAATTAGCTTTGTTGGACGGCATATTGACTGTTGGGTAGATCACTTTGTTGGCCGGTACACTAAATGTTGTACAAAATTAGCTTTGTTGGACGGCATATTGACTGTTGGGTGGATCACTTTGTTGGCCGGTACACTAAATGTTGTACAAAATTAGCTTTGTCGACGGCATATTGACTGTTGGGTAGATCACTTTGTTGGCCGGTACACTAAATGTTGTACAAAATTAGCTTTGTTGGACGGCATATTGACTGTTGGGTAGATCACTTTGTTGGCCGGTACACTAAATGTTGTACAAAATTAGCTTTGTCGACGGCATATTGACTGTTGGGTAGATCACTTTGTTGGCCGGTACACTAAATGTTGTACAAAATTAGCTTTGTCGGACGGCATATTGACTGTTGGGTAGATCACTTTGTTGGACGGCACACTGACTGTTGTATAAAGATTACTTTGTTGGACGGCCCATTGACTGTTGTGTAAAGATCACTTTGTTGGATGGTCTATTAAAGGTACGTCTAAAGACGGATGTTTTCAGCTTTTCGACGCTGAAAAGACAGTTTAACACGACTACATACAGCATCAGGATGGACGTAGACGTTTAGGTAATTCTATAAAGGCTTAAAAGAAAATGAGAATCGTTGTATATCACATAAATACCACAGTCATTTCTTTGACTGGCATTCTAGAAGGTGAGGAGATGAAGAATGAGGACAATTGTCATGGATATGATACTTCTTTATTCCTTATTCTATTCTATACTTATTCAACAACAGATTCTAATGACACTGTCATATCAGTTTGTCAACAACACCGCCACTTTTACCAAATGCTGTTTAATAGAATTCGCCTCTCGTAGATTTAAGACATCGTTCTGGACTCGTTCGGTTCAAGAGAGAGCTGAAGATTGATCCTAAGCTGATCCTAAGTATTTAGGGTTGTAAGCTGTATTAATAAATCAGAAAGCGAATCCTGGGGCAGTTATTTTTTAAGCTTTGGTCCAAACAGGCGATACAAATCCTGCAATCTGGAATACTAATTCAAAACGTGCTCCACACAACATCTAAAACCTATGGGCAGCTTGGTAGCAATCGCAACACTGCTGATGTAAAAGACGACAATGCTAAAAATGAACTTTTGTGTACATGACCAGGAGTAAACTTTCTGAAATTATACGGTGGCAAGTTTCTTTGCGTGCACGACGCAAAGATGTTCTGTGGTAACATTGGTGCTAACTTGAACATTAACCAGCTCGACAAGGTCGACATCAGTTGTGAGTAGCTGGTGTCCAATGGTGAAAAAAGGATCTTGCAACTTCTGCAATGGTGAGTGGGAGCAACATCATCAGAGCGAGTGAGTGGGTTTAGTTTTACGCCGCACTCCTGCCATATTCCTGTCATATGGCGGCGGTCTGTAAAATATCGAGTCTGGACCAAACAATCCAGTGACCAACAACATGAGCATCGATCTGCACAGTTGGGAATCGATGATATGTGTCCACCGTGTCGGCGAGTCTGACCGTTAGTCGCCTCTTACGACAAGCAATGGTCACCTTTTATGGCAAGCATGTGTTGCTGAAGGCCTATTCTACCCCGGACCTTCACGGGTCGAGTATCACCAGACGGAGTTTGCAGTTAGATGGACACAGGCAGGAACGTCTGTGGTGCCCTTGGTGCGGGCTCCCAAAAAACTTGACATGGCGAAGGTTTCATTGATCTGATCAAACCTGCTACATGTGAAAGTGACCATGGAGAGATGCTAAAAGAAGATAATCGTTGCAGCTGAACCCTCTGGTGGTGACGTAGTAATGATGTGGCCGATGTGGGTTGGCTAGTGGGATCTCATTCCAGCACCTGGGATATTCGTCGGCGTTTTCAATAGGAAATTCAGAAAACCATCGTCGTGCCACATTTTGATAGCCATTCCCTTGCAGTCGTCCGATATTCGTCTCCAGCAACCCCATCGCCAGGTCTGAGTTTGAGATCCTACCGTTCACAAACTGCAAGAATTGGCACAGGTACACAATGAAGAATGGCAATGGATTTCAATGCTGAGAAATCGACGCTTGGTTGCCAATATGAGGAGAGATTGGCAGATGCTATCTGCGTCAGGGGTGGCTACACTATCATAACAATCATTATTTCAGAACTGCGAGACCATCAAATCGGTAGCGTTGTCATGGTGACAAAACGTTCCGGTACTGTTGGTATTTCTCTTAGGTGGCAAGTTACTTGTCACCAAGTAATTTCTGTTTTCTTTTTACTTTAATCAGAGTATAATATGTTACACCTACTACCTTAAATATATACTGTTAGGTTATAAAACATACAAAATACAACAAGAGGTAGAGTTTTTATAATGTTTAACACCAATAATGCGGGTGGCGTTGGATTGATATTTATGCAAATGTGTATAGACAGAGCTTAAACTCGCGTGAGGAAGTAACGTTTTTCACATTGGCCAATTATTTTATCCTTTTAATGCCTGGCGAATGGGAACAGAATCTCCAGTCAGGAGCTAGATCACAGAGGCTATTTTGATTTGCACTCTTGTTGATCACGTCCACAGCATGGATACCTTGGTAAAGGACGTTGATACTGGAGATTGATTTATTGAACTGCTTCATAAGTGACGGGCAAAGATCGCTTTGTGGTCTGTGGTTTAATTGTAGAGGTACCGCTTGAACGAATATGCTGTGACAAACTGTACACCTCCACACATTCTCTCGTTTCAGGGTGAATACATGAAGGTATAGCGGTGAATTATGCACTCTTTATTGATCTGTTTTCAAAATGGGTTTGGGCTTGTCTTGAAAAGAGGCAATCGTGACGGCACCAATGTGTTGTCGCGTAAATCTATGTGCTTGCCAGCACTGCCCCAGATCATACACCTTTGCGTCACGATTTAGAGAACTATTCACTGATGAAATGTTAAATAGAACACAGACAATCCCGTATCCAGAAATACCTTGACCACGTTTCATATCTAACTAAAGGGTCAACGTTTGTATGTGAAGAATGACTGTATAAGAGAGAAATCACTCGTGCACGGTATCTTCTATTACTGCCTGGTACCCATCACGGTGATGAGAGCCTCCATGGAGCTGAAATTTGGCATGGTAAGTGGATGTAACAATGTTTTGTACGGTAGGGTACAAAGAGAAACAAATACCAACGCCTAGAGCAAGCACTAGTTGCACGGATATTTGCGCTATATAACTATCCTATCCTATCTTAAAGTATTTTTGACAAGGACTCGTTTCACTGAAAGAGTAAATCGACCAAAAGGAACTACTATCAAAATGTTTATGTTTATATTCAGATCTACGTCCCTTGTCCGAAAAAGAGGACTGATTTTCGGATTCCAGCGCCGCAAAATGATCCAATGTTCTGAAGCGGGAGTAGGATCGGTAGGATCGCTACAGCGGGACATGGTGTCGGGTGCGTTACTGAATATGTGCAGTATGCTGATGCATTCTGACCGGACATTGTCCTCGTGGACAATATCCGCGGCCTCATCATTCTTCGTAGTGTAAGAGACCATTGTCTGGTCTGGACAGCGACGTCGGGTCACAACTCTATCCAGTTCATGTTGAAACAGCTGCAAATAGCTACCTCTAAAGACGAAGTGTTCTGACGTCCATCCGATAGGAACTCGGCAATGTTCTGACTAAAGAGTGAAACAATCTCATATCCCAATAACTGGAAACATACCAGACAGTGATGGTACCAAGCGAATCACACACGAGCTACTACAAGAATAGTTGCATTATTATCACTTTTTGTTCGTTGGGGGATTGGTGGTGGTGGTGTGTGTGTGTGTGTGTGTGTGTGTGTGTGTGTGTGTGTGTGTGTGTGTGTGTGTGTGTGTGTGTGTGTGTGCGTGGAATGGGGTTGGGGGTTGTTGAGGGCTGTTTTGTCCACTCAAGACCTATTTAAGCATAATTGCCTTGGGTTCTTTCAAAAGATAAATATACATCTGTATTAACGTTGAAAATGGTGATCCTCTAAAGATCTTGACTACCATGCTAAAGGTCCCCACTCGGCGCATGTCATGGAGGTTTACCGCTTTACATCACTAAATGTAGATCACGTTTCTGGTGCAGTATTACTACTTGATCCTGACATCGGCGTTCTCACTGAAACAGTCTCACGGTATTCATTTTGCACATGGTAGTACTTAACTCGCAAAGACTGGGTCTTACCGACGTTCTAGCCACTGTTTCACTGTAACACTTAAGCATCTGGGCGTTCTACATAAATCTCTTCTACGACAATGTGCAGTACATATAATTAACAGTTCCTCAAAAGATTGTAAACTCCAGTTTCTCCGTGATCCACAGCAACTGCCTTGCAACAACAGATGGCGCCAGCCTATTATATCAAGACCAGAGTAGAGCTGACGTGGATAGTTGTTATCTCTTATCAATAGGATTGACATAATTGATGACCTTTGCCCGCGAGAGCACGGAGAGAATCCGTTAACAAGAATGTCATCCAGCTCTACAGTGACTGGGACACAGAGGTCGCCATCGACTCCATTGATGGGTTGTATCAATCAAGGACATCAGTTCTGTATTACCAAGAGAACATTGGGAAGAAATATTAATGCATTGTATATTTACCCTGGCCTGTGAATCGTTCAGTACAGGGTTACAGGATTAACCCTCTGAATTTGGGATTAAGACAAAATAGTCAATGATGCTGTCCATCAGGAGACCTAGCTCTAGTGGGGATGAAGTGTTAAATCCGGAACTGCCCTGACTTCGGGAGTGATCGATTATCATGGTTTGAGGCAGAATAAAATTACCTCATCGCCGCACGGGATTTCGTATAATTACGTGACATCAGATAGTAGAATTACCTTCTGGAATCTTGTTTTCTGCTCCAAGTCATTTCCGATGACGTCTAAAATCAATTACAAGCCATTTCTTTCGATTCCCACTCCTAAACTTTGATCAGATCGACCTCCTTTCCTGATATCAACATCCGAAATTGACATGTCATTCACAATAGGTCTTCTGAAGAATGAGATCGACCACAAAAACATCTGCGAAGGAATATTAACAATGATGCTTTCCATTTTTTTTGGTCAATATCCTTTGAAAGGAAAAAGAATCTCTGCGAATGGAAGGAAAGAAACCTAGCTAATTACAACAGGACGCTTCTATTTCAAAGTTCATTGGATAATTGACAGGCTGTAACGAGAAGGTGTTTGTTTTGATGAATTGAAATCAAAATTAGTACAAGAGAACCGATTTTCTGTCTTAGAAAATAGAATCTGGACATAAAATGGTTTCAAAGAAATTGTCTTTAGTAATCTTGTTTTTCCGACCCCTGGTTACGAACCTTACCACGTTTCAGTGTTTGTATGTCAGACGCATTTATTATATTTCATACGCTGAACAAGGGGATTACTTTTGAATGGACGGGATATTCAGAAGAGGCTGAAATGGATGACATGAAACAGAAATATATCCTACATGAGTACGTTGCTCAGCTTGACAGGATATTATTTATACTTCATTGCCTTACGTCTCTGGATCAGAATCCGCTGACATCGGTTTGAATCCCAGAGTTTCTTAGTTATGCCAGCACCATACGTGTTCTTATGGGTTCTCTTAATTTGCAACTTCATCGACCTGTACTTTAATGACGCTTGGCAGTCAAGATTCAAAATTTCAAAGCGACGTATGACAAAACTCTTATTTTATGTATAGGATATTTATATATCTCACATATCCACGCAACTAGTACATGCTCAAGGCGCTGGTTATTTCTTTCGATCAGTGGATATGAATTTGAACGGCACATCGTATTATCAATCTCGACTCCCTGGGGATCATTCTCTTGCAGCCACTAGGCGCACCACGTTATTATGGCTTGTCTATACTTGTAAAGTACCCATTCAAAAACGGGTGGATTGGGACACAAAAGTCTCAGTACCCGAATGTCTACCATATATACTTCCCCCGTCTCTTAGCTTTGGTCACCTCTGGAAATTCTCGACCCCACACGTCAGGAATCATCTTCCTCTGTTTAATCATACCGTTTTTGTGCCAGACACGTGCCCGCCAACTTGATATTTCCTATCATGAGAAGAGCATTCACAGTTTTATGATAAAAGCGTGCTCACCTTTAAGTCCACACGTAAAATAAAACTAGGAGACGTACATTACAACAGAAAAAAGGGAAATGATATCCATCTTGAAATATGACTTGGTTCCATTAATTTAGATTTGAATGAATATTTCCATAATAACACGAACAGTCATCTTAGCAATGTCAGTGTAGTAGGCGTATGGGAGGATGGTTCCAACTGATTGCTGAGTGAGTGAGTGAGTGGGTGAGGGGGTGGGTGGGTGGGTGAGTGGGTGAGTGAGTGAGTGGGTGAGTGGGTGAGTGAGTGAGTGGGTGGGTGAGTGGGTGAATGAGTGAGTGAGTGGGTGAGTGAGTGAGTGAGTGGGTGAGTGAGTGGGTGGGTGAGTGAGTTAGTATGTTTAACGCCAAAGTGATACTTATCAAAAACCCTACGAGAAACTGCTATGAAATGCTCAGCCGTGACAATATCGTGTACTAACACGTCACCAGAGTATGTGACTCGTTCTTCACAATCAAAATACTTTGTAATTGTGTACATCTTTTGCTTTTTTTTGTAAAGAAGTGTCTAAGCGCATCAGGTTTGTGTTTTCATTGTGCGTCAGTTGAGATATATAACGTGCGTCAGCGCCAACACATGTAATGCATAAAGAACACGGTATTGAAATCAAGTTAGCAATACAGACCAAACTGCAAGTAGAGCCTAACGTTCTGTCCAGCTCAATATGCATACATAAACATGCACACCTATAACTGACAGGCTATTTCGGATAATAGGATTTTCTTTACGCAACGTCCGTTTTATTGGACCATTGGTGGGGCATAAATTCTACATGCTGTGGTATGATACGAACACAGAATACAGAAATATCCGCTGTGTAAACCCCCACCCCCGAAATAGATAAGTTCAATCGGCAGAAACCTGTTTGTCCCTGTGTACCTACAGAAATAAATGGTTAAATATAGCGAGAGATAAGGCTGTTGGTCTGGGAAACAAATGGAGAAAGAACACTCATGTAAATCCTGACTACCAGTGTTGTGTTTAAGATGAAGTTAGCCCCGTATTAAATAGCCTCATTCAAATTTTAAAGGTTTGGCAGTCGTTACCTGGTACTTTGACTATGGGATCATACTGGTAATAGGACCACTACGAGCTGTGTATACATTTAACTCAGTGCTGAGACCAGTGTATATTCCAGTGATTTCAGTGCTGAGACCAGTGTAAATTCCAGTGATTTCAGTGCTGAGACCAGTGTATATTCCAGTGATTTCAGTGCTGAGACCAGTGTAAATTCCAGTGATTTCAGTGCTGAGACCAGTGTATATTCCAGTGATTTCAGTGCTGAGACCAGTGTATATTCCAATGATTTCAGTGTTGAGACCACTGTAAATTCCAGTGATTTCAGTGCTGAGACCAGTGTATATTCCAGTGATTTCAGTGCTGAGACCAGTGTATATTCCAGTGATTTCAGTGTTGAGACCAGTGTATATTCCAGTGATTTCAGTGTTGAGACCAGTGTATATTCCAGTGATTTCAGTGCTGAGACCACTGTATATTCCAGTGATTTCAGTGTTGAGACCAGTGTATATTCCAGTGATTTCAGTGTTGAGACCAGTGTATATTCCAGTGATTTCAGTGCTGAGACCAGTGTATATTCCAATGATTTCAGTGTTGAGACCAGTGTATATTCCAGTGATTTCAGTGTTGAGACCAGTGTATATTCCAGTGATTTCAGTGTTGAGACCAGTGTATATTCCAGTGATTTCAGTGCTGAGACCAGTGTATATTCCAATGATTTCAGTGTTGAGACCAGTGTATATTCCAGTGATTTCAGTGTTGAGACCAGTGTAAATTCCAGTGATTTCAGTGTTGAGACCAGTGTATATTCCAATGATTTCAGTGTTGAGACCAGTGTATATTCCAGTGATTTCAGTGCTGAGACCAGTGTATATTCCAGTGATTTCAGTGTTGAGACCAGTGTATATTCCAGTGATTTCAGTGCTGAGACCAGTGTATAGTCCAGTGATTTCAGTGCTGAGACCAGTGTATATTCCCGTGATTTCAGTGTTGAGACCAGTGTATATTCCAGTGATTTCAGTGCTGAGACCAGTGTATATTCCAATGATTTCAGTGTTGAGACCAGTGTATATTCCAGTGATTTCAGTGCTGAGACCAGTGTATATTCCAGTGATTTCAGTGCTGAGACCAGTGTATATTCCAATGATTTCAGTGTTGAGACCAGTGTATATTCCAATGATTTCAGTGCTGAGACCAGTGTATATTCCAATGATTTCAGTGTTGAGACCACTGTATATTCCAGTGATTTCAGTGCTGAGACCAGTGTATATTCCAGTGATTTCAGTGTTGAGACCAGTGTATATTCCAATGATTTCAGTGTTGAGACCAGTGTATATTCCAGTGAGTTCAGTGCTGAGACCAGTGTATATTCCAGTGATTTCAGTGTTGAGACCAGTGTAAATTCCAGTGATTTCAGTGCTGAGACCAGTGTATATTCCCGTGATTTCAGTGCTGAGACCAGTGTAAATTCCACTGATTTCAGTGTTGAGACCAGCATGGTCGGATCTAGCAGGAAATCCAATAATCAGGCCATTCTTTTGAAAATTACTAATGACCACGTGTAAGACTTTTTTACTTTGGCGGAGGCATTGAGGGGTTCGGGGGGTTCGAACACTGGGTTACACGCTTGTGTCAGCACTGAGATGTACACAGTTGTGACATGTGTATAACTCAGGTCTGATACCAGTGCATAACCCAGCGTTGACACCAATGTTTATCTCAGTGATAAGAACAGTGTATATCATAGTGCTGAGACCAATGTATATCCCAGTGCTGAAACCAGTGTATACTTCAGTGCTGTGACCAGTGTATAACTTAGTGCTGAGACCAATGTATATCTCAGTGCTGAAACAGTGTATACTTCAGTGCTGAGACCAGTGTATAGCTTAGTGCTGAGACCAATGTAAATCTCAGTGCTGAAACCAGTGTATAGCTTAGTACTGAGACCAGTGTATAGCTTAGTGCTGAGACCAATGTATATCTCAGTGCTGAAACCAGTGTATACTTCAGTGCTGAGACCAGTGTATAGCTTAGTGCTGAGACCAATGTAAATCTCAGTGCTGAAACCAGTGTATAGCTTAGTACTGAGACCAGTGTATAGCTTAGTGCTGAGACCAGTGTATTGCTTAGTGCTGAGACCAATGTATACTTCAGTGCTGAGAGCAATCTATAACTCAGTGCTGAGACAAATGCATATCTCAATGTTTGGTTGCAACGAAGTGCAAGCCGTGATATATTGCTCAGACTATCATTCAGACGCCAGTCAACAGAAGATTGGCAATGTCTAGCATGCTTTCTTTCGATGTCGGTGTTCCGTGTAGCAGAATCAAGGCGTGACGTTGTGATTTGACCTTGAAACTCTTTCAAAACGAATCAATTTCTGAAAGTAATCAAGATTTTTATTGTCAGACAGTGAATGCTCTTGGCTGCACAATTTCACCAGGAAGGTGTTTTTTGTTGCGTTGTGGGGATGCATTTCTAATCCTAGTAAGAAATATCATCAAAATCAACATTTTCAGTAAAATTCGATATTTTCTCCTTGTGAAAGTGTGTAAAATCATGTTATCAACACGTTTTTTACATTTTGACAATTGTTTGAACACAGGGTAATTAATAGATTTTTAAAAATATAAATCGCATTTGCGCTTCTTTTTTGGATAGTGTATATCACAGTGCTGAGAAGAGTGATGCTATACATGATGAGATCATTGCTGAGGACCGACGCTGATGAACAAAACCGATAGTTGACTATATCCTGAGACCAAATAGTCTTCAAGAAGCAGTAACATTAATGATGAGTGCTCAGTTAGTGCTGCGACAAATGCTGTGTTTAAAGAATAAGGAAGGGATGCGACCACCTGCGAGGCCAATACTGAAACCAATGCTGAGACCAGTACTGAGACCGGCGCTGAAACCAACATTGAGACCAATACTGAGAGAGACCAATGCCAAAACTGACGCATGCATCAACGCTACGACCAATGCTAAGACCAGCACTGCGACCATCACTGACACCAATGCTGAGGCCAGTGGTAATACAATAATTCTGATTAATGTATGCGACGACACTTTGCTAGATATCTATAAGAGACATTGCAATGAATGCATATTCATAAATCCTGGTAATAAAACGCTTGCAAAATCTCATAAATTGGTTTTGTTTAATGACTCGGCTAAGAATATAAAGTATTTACAATTTTAGTATCGCTTCCAGTTCTATGATCAGTAGAAATATTGGACTAGCGTGAGTCGTGAAGCGTTTCATTACTGTTTATTTGTGCAGACAACTGTTCAGTACATCTAATAAACTTACTCACATAATTTTCGTTCTATAACATTATTGTCCAGATTATAAAACGACTGGGCCTTTTATTGTAAATGTTAAATAAGCAGAAGACATTGTAACCAAATTTACTGATACCACATCTGATGTGCACTGGGGTACATGTACTTCAAATCATATCTCTATCACATAAAAAGAAACTGTGTCCACGTTTTATGGTAGTGTCAACATACTTAAAATAAAGTAAAACCTCACAAATCACCATTGTTACGGATGCTGAACGGACATACAGCGCTCTTTGAGTTGACGTTGTTTACATAACTGTTATATACACAGATCCTGCTCTGTCAAGCAGCTTGAGCAATAAATTATCTTTATATGATTGACCTTAAAACGAATGCATCGGAAGGAGATTTATGATCAGTTCAAAGTGAAAATATTCAACAATATTGGGGAGCTCAACTAGATATAGCCGCAAGTATATACCGTGTTTTAGTGCAAACATTGTGTTTTTTAGAGTGATATTATTTCCTGTACCGTGAAACGTCAGTTATGAAGGTCTGCCATCCAGCGCAGATTTCCCGTACGATTGCATGGGGTTTATAGAATAAAAATGATTATTTTATTGACATGTTGTTCAAGCCCCGACAGTGATTGATGAACAGTGCCTAGTTCCGTGCAAATACCGTCTAACATATGTCACGTGAATAAAAGAACCACAATAGAGATTATGTTCTGTCTGTGTGTAACACTACCGAGTCTTGAACATACACTTGACGAATTATTTTGACTGGGCAAAACGGATTTCTAACACGATGAATGAACAGCGGATGAGTGAGTGAATTAGAGCTGACACACTTAGTGGGATTACACGAATATGGATATAACACCGTAACTTCATTATCGCTGCATCGCTAACAATAACTCGGATCGAGAAAAGCTACCTCCACTTTCGCGATCGGTGTCTTCGATGGTACTGATAACTCGTAAAAGCGGGAAAGACAAACCACACTCACCCACACAATCACACTCTCTCACTATGCAACTGTGGGGCCATTTCAGTGACGCCACTGTATAATTGATTCGTCGTTTCACGCTTTTACTTAATGATACAACTGTGAGGCCACTGTTGCCGTGCAATGGTCGTGACAAACTAGTGGTTGATATCATGATCACTCTCCCACACTGTTTGGTATGAAGACATCCAGAGACACCAAGTCCAATTTAGTCGCCTCTGTTTTGAGAAACAACAACTCCGAGACGCATCCTGTCTTGGTCTCCTGAGTACATGCGCATGCATTCAATCAGGATTAAGCATAATTGTGCTTTTACAACCTTAATATCATGCAAAAAACAAACAAGTAACAGTTTTTTTTCATTTTAGATGGTAAAGGACCGACTGAACATCCTGAATAATAAGTCAATTTTTCAGTTTCGTTTCTTCATACGTGGATGCATTCCAGCTTCAATTTAATGTAAACTCAAATAACAGGAGGGCGTTAAAGTGATTCCAACCAGCTGCTTGAATTACGGATGTATCGACAACGTGTCCAATCTCTACTCCCCGGGGAGTATACAAAACATAATCATGAGCTCGCATCGACTGACTATAGCCTTCCCAGTACCCTCCATGGACCAGTCTGGAGACAACTTGAAAGATGTGTGATAGTTGAAGGCAGATGTGCCAAGTTCAGGCGTCGTGTTGAATTAACCACACCACTGAGAAACAGACCTGGAATTAAACACACTTCAGCAGCCTTGACGTACTCCAGCCTTGGCGGTCAATATTCATATATATGCGATGCAACGCAGACTTACTCACGCATACCAATTCATGCTTCCTTCAACCATTCTAATTGGGAAGCGTATATTCATGTAGTACTGCTTACGCAGCCATGTCACATTGAAACCCGCGGATATGGACTTGCGTGGACGTTTGTCGCCCAGTTATTAGAGTTATGAAGAACCAGCTGAATTCAAGATTCAAGTTTGTGGTATATTGTGATGTATTAGGCATGGCTTTGATTTACACAGCTCTTCCACATAAAGTAATGTTTTGCTGGTAATTGTTGGCACCATACTATTTATCATGCCGAGACGCCGTAGAACACATCGACCAGTAATGGTGAATTATTCATAACCTATGGAGCAGTGGATCTAGAATCATGTATTCTGCCATGTCCTGTCAAAATAATTAATCAAAGAATGTAAAATAAATACTCTGATTTAACACATGGGAGACAGGGATGTTTGGTGTAAAACGGCTGTGCTTTTAAAGTGTTAGTTTTCGTCTGTTAGTAAGAGTTTGTGGGTGAATGTATGTGCGATTAATGAACTTCAAGAACACTTCCAACACAAAGTCTGAGTTGAACAAAGCCTCAGTATAGTAACTGAGTTTAGGTTTACGCAACACTCAGCAATATTCCAGCTATATGGCGAAGGTCTGTAAGTATTCGAGTCTGGACCAGACAAATCAGTGATGCACATTTCATGACATGTGTCAACCAAGTCGGCGAGCCGGACCACCTGATCCCGTTTTTCGGTTCTTACCACAAGCATGTGTTACTGAAGATCAATTGTAACCCGGATCTGCACACGTCACCTCAGTACATGTATACACCACTGGTGACAAATCAGGCATTATAGCGGAGATGGAAACTGAAACCTACCTCTAACGGCCAAGGAGCACACTCGCCAACTCGCTCGTCACCAGCCTATTGCAGGTCAAAGCTTACAAATTCATAAAATGCCTTTTCACTACCTAACGTCATTCGTTTTCGACAAAGAGCAGCTGTGAATAACACGACCTCGAGTAAAGTTAGATGTTTTCGTCTTGGGCTAAGTGGCGTCTATGCTCTTGCTCTTCTATGCTCATCCAGTGAACAACTAGTGGACATAGGGTATTCAAAGACTTAACTCATCTACTCTGCGTCTAACAGTGCCAGCAACAATTGGTAATAATTGAATGTACTCCACAAGAGGTGGTTCTAACGTTAATGGTTAGGCCAAGGCACACGAACAACAAATAGAGAAACCCAAACCTATGAAATCACCAAAAATAATACACACAAAGAATAAGTGTTTTGGCGGAGTCCAGTAAATCTCCATCCAGGTGTAATATAATGACAATGAAGTAAGGGAGGTAATTCCCATGGTAAAGAGGTAAGGACGACCACTACAAACGAGTTGACACAATTGTATCTAGGACATTGCCGTGCCGTTTTGCCGTCAGATAAAAAAGAATATACCATGATTTCACCGGTGGCACTGAAGCGGGAGACGTCCTCAGACACAGAAGGGCGTTCTGGCGTCTGGAGCCTTCAGAAAAGTGAATCAGACGAGGTTTATCCCATCACACTCACCTATTTAAGACATGGGCAACACGTTCATGGGCAAAACATTTTAACGTTTATTAGGATAGACTGAATTAGGGAAAGCGTTTCCCTAGATAGGAAATACTTGCAAAAAGCTACCCAACATGGGCCGTACTTAGATCTGATACAAACCAGCGCACGTTTTGGAAAAAAGCCCTGCCTTTCTTAAAACTTACAGCATGATTAGGGTCGAAGAAGTGATGCTTCGACTGAGGCCGGCACTTGCCTGTAGCTCGTCCAGTAGAAACGGTATTTTGCTTCACTGGCGGAATTCAAAACCAGTAAGTAGTGATATTTTTAGGGTGATGAATAAAACGACGTCTGGCTCAGCCCCACAGAGACAGACAATAGCCATTTACGTTCAGTTTGAATTTCGGGATTCTTTTATTATCTATATCCCATGATCACCTGAAAAGGATTTTTTACAGTCATAATTTGCAAGTTGACAAGAACGTTATGAAGAGGAAAACTTTTTGAAATACTGAAATTAATTGACCAAAGCATGAAATGTTTTACAAGCAAAACATTCAATCATTGTCTCAATGGCGAGTGTTCAATAGGCTTTTGTTATCGAGAAAATGCAAACTATGTCTACTTTATCTTCTCTTGAATCGAAGTCAACAAAGCAGATTGACCGTGTTCAGTGAACAAAAACGTCAGAGCGCACAATGAATTGAAGGATTGTGACATCCCTGAGAACAAAATGGCCGCATTTCCGCTTCCGGTCCATTGATTCGGCGACTCGTTGAAGCCCTAATAAATCAGCACCTGCCACGAATCGCAAAGCGTATCTTTTTTGTGTGTGTCAAGATGCAAAGGTGTTTTTTAGCGCAGCGCGGATTTCTCTTGACATATTGATTCGTTTCAGTCACAAACATACCGATTTTATACAAATAACACACCAAGAACAGATGAATCCTTTCAAACCGATAGATTAGATGTCATGTACATCATACATAGAATAACCATCTGTGAGCAAAACAACTATTCATGCAACTGATTTGAAGAATATTGACGTTTACGTCTGCATTTTGTCTCGTTGATGTATTAATACTGGGGAATGAATTTGGTTGGCAGAGGTTTTAATAAAGCATCACTAGTATGTAAGTCACGGTGACCAGATGGTCACAGACCTCTGGAAACGGGATGACACCTCCCATTATTTCTGGATTTGTGATTAGCAAATTGGATTCCTCATATGTGAATCAGTATGGAATCTGCATATACAAAGAAACAGATTGTATGAGTAGTATGGCAAGGTGGAAATTGAAACTGAAGACTGTATTGGAATTGTGACAGCAAAATACATGGACTACACGGCCGAATATGGTATGGGTGGTGCGACATTATAAAAGTACATGGACCACCTACTGAGCAGTACGTGTCTATACCAATCCGAAACTATCCTTATGTTTTGTGGCAACTTATAAATGTAATGACTAGGTTTCCCTTTCCATGGAACAAAATATATCTACGGAACTAAGAGGACTGAGTGCAATGTGTAGGTGTTGAATCCTTGCCAAACAGTGATTATGCCAGGTGTTCGTGGGCGTATTCTGTCCTACGAGCAAGGACAGATCGATTGATCACCTCGAAAAACAGGAACATACATGTATGGCCAAAGCAGGAAGATGCATCCGATATCCTTTTGGTAATTGAATTTGGTCAGATCTGAAACAAATCCTCCACTTGTCCAAATCCTTTTCATAGTTTCGTTGAAACCGCGGATGTTAAGACTCGGGTCAAACAAGTACTGAACAAGAGTCTTGCAAATCTTGGAAGAGCGGTTCTTGTAGATATGAAGTGACTAAGGTATTGGATCAACGCAACGGGAAAGCTGACATAGCCGAAGTCATCCTTCTAGGCTTAGGCTTCTTTTGGAACGTGAGAGTCATTTGAATCTTTCCGTAGAGATCTAGTTATGAAATAGCTTAGAAGGGTAAACCAGAATTTAGTCCAAAGTGCCTGGGTTTTGATGTTGTCAATTTAAAGAGAATTCTCTCAAGCAATGAGTGGAGTAGGTGACTAAGGAGCCTGACTGATCTATTGCAGAATTTCAGAAAAGTGTTATTTGGAAAGAAGTGCAGCAATTTATATTTTTGTTTTTGTCACAAGACATTTACTTTCATCTTGGACAAAGTGAAATTTGAAAATTTATTACAGAGAAATACTTTTTTCTACGGTTGCCAATCAAATGTTTTGACACATTTGAACTTAAATTTGGTTCCTTTTGTCCTGAATGCAACAAGACTAGCTATTATTTTCAATATTTAACAGCACAAAACGCATCTGCAAGAATTACTGCCGTGGAGTGCAGTCAAGGTTAACCGTGTGGACACGTTGGCGACACGTTGATGATACGTTGACAAGCGCTCATGAATAATATACATAGTCTAGCATGAGGTGTCTGTGTTTAGGGAGCATCGGGCACCTGCCTGGATGGTTAGAATGTCCACGTCATCAGATCTGACTCATATGGTATCAGAAGACGTTGCGTTTTGTTATGTATAACAGTGGAATGTTTCTGAACAACAAAATCGTTGATGGTGATTAGTTTCAGAATTAATGACACTTCATTAATGCGCGGGTTACTGGTCAGGCATGGCCGTCGAATTTGTGATTTTTAATTACTGGCCAGATGTTTCTGGATCCATCAAAGTAATAGCACATAAGTGCTACAAAACGAACACTGCTGAATTGGTCCTTACAACTGTGGCAACAAATTAATGAAACCATTCAAGGCACCTAACGCACCATGTGACATGCGTCGTAATTGACCAATAACGGAAGAACCTGCTGGATCGTTGCAAGTTGAGACTAGTTTTAGTTTGTAGTAATTGCTAGTACGGTTGTTTATCTTACAAATTATGTGATAGAAATCTACATAAACTAGTCATTACTCCATGTAAGCAAAACCCAAGCTATGCGTCAATGAATCTCATTATTGATTTACTGGCGCGTGAGTGAGTGAGTGAGTATGGTTTTATGCGGTTGGGAACACCAGACATGGGCTTCACACACTGTTCACATGAGAGGGATTCGAACACGGGACTTCGGCATGACTGGTTCCTAGGGGAACATATTATGCTCATCACGTTTCTTGAGCATGTCGGACGTCAACAATACTACAAACCAGTCAAAGTGCCTAATGACACGTGACGTGAAACATTGTTTCATACCAATAAGAATTTTATTTTTGTGGTTTCCGAGGGGCAGTTTCCAAGAGAGCAGTTTCCCTGAGCACTATGCATATATATGGCCATAAAATGTTAAACATGTATGCGGATATTTATTCTGTTACTGAATATTCACATGTGCAGACTTCGCGCGAATATGGTATACCATGCGATTTAATTTGTTGACTGGAAGAGTAAGTGAGTTTGGTTTCACGCTTTTAACAATATTCCAGAAATATCGCGACGGTGTACACCTGAAATTACCTTCACACATTGTATCCATGTGTGGAATCGAACCCGGGTCTTGGTGTGACGAAGGAACGCTTGAGAACAGGAAGAAGACAAATACGTTGTGTGATATTACGCTGCATCTTGTATATTATGCCAGAATTGTAGATTTGTATTTGTATTGTATGTTCACAATGTAAATATGCGTGCATGCTTTCTTTCACTGGTACTGTTCCGTCGTGCTAGAACACTGAGATGCCGTCCCGCAATTTTCATTGGATACCGGCATAATGCTGTCCTCTGACAGTTTTATTCCTTCAATGTCGAGCAAGCGCATGGCGGCCCCTGCAGGTCCGAGTTAGAATTGATTTTCAGTAGCCTATGTTTGTAGTAAGAGGCGATCAACGGGGATTGTTTGGTTTGGTTCGCTGACTGTGTTGACACATGTCACTGTATCCAAGCTGTGTAGATTGATGCTCATGCAGTTGAACACTGGACAGTCTGGTCCAGATTATTTACATACCTCCGAAATATAGATGTAAATTTGCTTAGTGCGGCATTCAAAACCAACCAATCAAACCAACCTTTCGAGAGCAAGATGTAAGTATGGCATACGAATGCCACGTTGTAACGTCTTTGGGATCGAACCCCGACCCTCCGCCATCTAGCACTAGACCACGGTGGCGGCCAGAGTATGCTGTGCCAAGGGATTCTGTTTTTATATACTTTCCAGTTAGCACCAGTTTGTGACTTACACAAGAAAACAATTTGAATAGAACAACCCACGTAATTTGAATCAAATACCGAGTTTAAGTACATTGTATTTCGGGTGTCGACGTTTCCATTAACGGCCACTACAGCACAGACGATACGTCATGGCAGCGTTCAGAAATCAGCTGGAGCCGTACATTACACAGTGAAATCCCGAGTGATAGATTCCTTTGTAATGACAGGAAAGCAGACAAATAAAACAAAATTGATCTGAGATCACTAAAGTGCTTCTTCTAAGCGTTGTGAGTGATGAGATTGGTTTTTAAGCCGTTTAAGCAGCATTGCTCAATATCACAACCTGATGAAGAATGGACGCCACCAATTTGTCCATCGGGGAATCGAACCTCTCTAGATATTAAACCGGTACCATCCATCGAATCTGTTATTTACGAAGTGGCTGAATTAGCAATGATCCGGTTCGTCTCCATCATGTCTCTTGGTTTGGCAGCATAACCGTTTTGATGATTTTCGCTAAAGTGGCAAACGTCTTGGGTCTGTATCACGCCAACATTAAACCGACAAGACGTGATGTAACTATGATGCAGTTCAATACGACGTGCAACCCAACTCAATCAGCCCTGTGAAGGTCCCGGGGTAGAATAGGCCTTCAGCAACCCATGCTTGCCATAAAAGGCGACTCAGCTTGTCGTGAGAGGCGACGAACGGTTTGGGTGGTCAGACTCGCTGACTTGGTTGGCACATGTCATCGGTTCCCAAATGCGCAGACCGATGCTCATGTTGCTGATCACTGGATTGTCTGGTCCAGACTCGATTATTTACAGACCGCCGCCATATAGCTGTAATATTGCTGAGTGCGGCATAAAACTAAACTCACTCACACTCACTCACTCACTCACTCACTCAATTAATCACTCACGCACCCATCCACCCAATCACTCACTCACGCACCCATTCACTCACCCACCCACTCACACTCTCACTCACTCACCTATCACTCGCTCGCACACCCGCCCACCCACCCAATCAGTCACCCACGCACCCATTCACTCACCCACTCACTCACGCACCCACCCATCCACCCACTCACTCACACACTCACTCACCTATTACTCACCCACCCACCCATCAACCCAATCACTCACTCATGCACCCATTCATTCACCCACTCTCTCACTCACTCGCACTCTCACTCACTTATCACTCACTCACCCACCCATCCAATCACTCACTCACCCTTTCACTCACCCACTCACTCACGCACCCACCCATACAACCACTCACTCACTCACACACTCACTTACCTATCACTCACCCACCCACCCATCCACCCAATCACTCAGTCATGCACCCATTTATTCACCCACTCACTCACACTCACTCACATATCACTCACCCACTCACTCACCCACCCACCCACCCACAACGACTACCAATGTTGTTGCATATAGCTTTCTTCGTACGAAACTTTGAAACTTATATATTTACAAGGTAATATCTGACCCGTACATTCTTCTCGAATCCAAGAGATTTCACTCGAGGCAGATTAACAAGTTTCAACGGTTGTTTCAGTTGGCGTGCATGACAAGACCGGCTAAGCGGTAAATTGTGCAACAACGTTTTATCGCCGGTAACGGGTTCTAATCCCAGAACCAGTGCGACCACGTCCATGTCTGTACCATATCGGTAAGGTTTCAATGTGTACTACAGCGTGTACGTCTCTGCATTAAGCCGACAAGACACGAAATAGGCATTGTTATGTACAAAGTGGCGTCAAAACCCACCTCAGTCAATGTTTGTCCCAAAGTGCTCGTTTGACCGAAGCACTCATGCAGCTGCGACAATCTTAAGTCCATGCTGACTTAGAACTGTACGTACAATCCACTGTGACACTTACGTCATGTCCAAACATATTCTCCCCCAAGATTTGGATAGAATTGGTCAGCTGAAAACCATGCTCGTCGTTGACACAGACGTAAAGGGGGATCGCATGGGTCATATGGGTGAACTGATCTGGACCGTTGCTAACGCTATCAACCACTGCTTTGTATGGACAGTATCCGTATTTACATCTTCAGTTACTTTACATTCATAACATCTTCTAAATAAACCCAAAAGGAATAAAGAAATTAATCTAGAACTATGTAGAATGCATAACAATACATGTGAGTCAAAGGTGACTCAACACGGGACGTTTAGGTTACGGGAACATCAGCAGAGCTCACACATTTCTGTTCAGAAATGTTTGACAAATACCCGTGCCATTTTCCAATATCTGTGCCGTTCCAACTCTTCATTGTGCCATCGGGCAGTCATCGTCCTACCGTGACACACCGTTCAATACATAAGGCCCAAATGCACCAGAATAGCGTTCTATATTTCTAGATAACCTGCTGGTAAAATGAACATGAATGAAACATCAATATAATATTATGTGTTGCAACACACACTATATCACTGGATATTTCCAGAAAGTTACTTCACGTGAAACGGCATTATAATGGCCACCGTGCAAACCACCAGCGCACCTCTGTTCACTTCACCCTGGCGCCATTGGACCAGTCACCGTTGGACCATGTAATTAATCCGGGAATATAACCTTACAATGAGAGTGAGCCTGTCCCGGGGAATCGAACCCGGGTCGTTGGGGAAACAACGCATCGCTTTCACCACCAAGCAACTCTTACCTCTACACCTCTGAAACCGCCCCCATAACCCTACTCAACTAAATAACATTCCCCAGTCAGCAGGACTATCTCAAACATTGGATTTTGTCAGAATGTCTCTGAATGAAAATATTTCAACAACGAATGAGAGCATAAAACAAATGTTATTACTATTGGAGATATTACATCCAATAACCGATTACCAAACGACAACATTCGACTGGGACGCTTAAAAGCCATACAGAACACGGTTGCGTGAAGAACTCCCATGTCACAAGAAACAGGAAGAACAGAAAAAAAGAGATTTTTTTACCTGATTTAAAGCGGTTCAATCGTTTTTGCTCTTGATTGACAGATAAGCTTTAGAAATCGATTTCAAATTTAACGATAATGTCAGTTTGTGTTTTTATACTTTAACTGAGTCCTTCAAACATAATCGCAATGCTACGATGCTTCAAAAACGAGAGTTATTATTTCAAGAGGTTTTCCCCAGCGACTTACGTTACTTCTGCAGTATTTTTAAGAGATGCCAAGGCTTTGGGAATTGATTCTGGGCAGCTTAAAGTGTTGAAAACACAGCAGTTGATACAAGAGGCTTTCGGAAAGAGCTAAAGCAAATGGCAATTTCGTTTTAAAAATATGAGCCATATTTTGAAAGTAAAATATTTAAGATGCGTTGTGGAACACCTCGGATGATTTGTCCGGGGATGGTAAATGTTTCCTGATATATATCAGAGCGTTTGTGGTAGAAAAATGATCCATGCGAAAAACTCTATAAACTGCTTCCCGCAGGTCATTCGTCAACGTCAGACACCTGCTCTGAAGCCAATAATGTACACCATTTACGCGATGTGGCGCAATGGAAGAGAGAGTTCGTTCGGTAAAACAGTGGCAGACATGAATATCAGTACATATATCAGAACCTTGCTTAAGCGATTTGAATTTTGGTAAAGAAAGGCACATTATTTAAGCTTATTTACTGAGGAGCAGTGTCGATAAAATAGTTTCTGTGTTTGCTTTGAAGCAGTTATTGAAAGTTGAAAAACTTAAACCCTGTGTATCATTAAGGTCAGTAAGGTCAAAAAGGTCAACACTGTCATCAACGTCACCAAGGTCACAAGATCATTAAAGATACCAAGGTTACCAAGATCACAAAGGTTACTAAGGTCATAAGGTCAATGAGGTCACTAAGGTTACCAAGATCACCATGTCATTGTTTTCTCAATCTCACCAGGGCCAACAATTTTAGGAAAGTAGTAGGATCCACAATATCAAGACATCGATAGCATTGTTGGAAAATTATCGGAACTAAACAAGCCAGAACCAAGGACAGTAAGATCACCAAATTCAACCACACACGCAAGATGGACGACGCGGGGAAGCTTGGGTTTGTCACCCTCTAAAGCAGCCGCGTCCTCCAGACGTGCCTAACTTTCTCAGAACCCAAGGTGAACACGTTAACATTTCACGCATGCTGCCAGTGAAGAGATTTATCTTTTCCATCTTTTACGAATATAAAGGATAATTCTCGCTGGCAATTGAACGATATTATATCGATCTTGTCTAAACACTTACGGTGTTTTATACCATGGTTAGCTTCCGATCGTTCTTGATGTTTGAACAAGACCATAAAATCCACTTGTTGAGCAGCTGTTAAATACCCTTAGGTTTTCATATAGTTATTGTCCTAAACGTCCCTTCAATGTAGGAGTCTGTGTTAGAGCTTATGTTTCAAGGTGTGTTTTAATATCACAGTTCTTACGACATCAAGATGAGTAATATGACCAAATGACCAAACCAGTGACATCAGTGAGTATCTGAGAGAGTGTGAAGTATGCAGTTTGGTGGCTCATTGCGAAACGAAATACACATGGCCTCAGACCAAGTTCAGTCCTTGACCCACGAAGCATGTGTCTCCACTGTGTCCACAAATATATACTGACGTTCAAAAGAAAATACACAACGGTTTATGGAGATTATTTGGGGTTTTTTTCTAAAAAAAAAACAAATTGAATAGTTTGAAACGTTTTTCGATTGTATCACACAGATAGTGTAAGTGCTGCCCAAACACCATAGAGATCCTTTATAGAAATATTTCAAATAACGGTGAATGTATGTGTGTGCGCACGCGTGCGTGCGTGCGTGCGTGCGTGGAAGTAGAAAGCTGATATCGGGGTTAGATGGGTGTGGCGGAGTCAGAACCCAGTCAGGTAGGAGCGTAGCAGCTGTATCTTGTGGTGTTAAGACTCAGATTTCCTACCGTATATAGGCGCCCGTCCTTTTGTGCGTTTGGGTTTCAGGTAAGTGTTCCCGGTCTTGTGGGGGTTTACAGTTGCATCGCCTTTGCATGCGTCTATTACAGGTGCAAGAAGGTCCAAATTACGAGAACACCAATCTTTGTTGCTGATTCATTAACAGATGCTTATGGTATAATTGGAATGGACTAAGCATTAATGAAGACTTCGCATGGCTATTAACATGTTTTGTCGCTGCTATTTATTTAATTTGAAGTCATACTGGTCTGACATTTCGATAATTCTTTAATAACGTACCTGCCGATCTCTGTATCCGAACTGTTAACTTTGATAGTAATTAGAAAGGCACACTTACGAACACTTACGTTGATAATAAATCCTTAGATATGACTTGAAACTTCTATTTCGAAATAACTATTTCGGGCGATCGTGATGTACTTGTAACTGAAGACTAATGTCGTGTGTAAAGGTTAATAAAATCGTCATTTGAAATGTCTGCCAAACTGGGAAGCGCTTATTTAAATCACGAATCGTTAAGCACGCATATCGGATGTCCGCTTGCCATGTATCTTTCCCTTAAGTAGATGTTTAAGTACTGCAATCGACAAGACCCACGGTCTTGCTGTACAAACACGCCGGGTTGTGAATGAACCAAGATTCTGTAGCTGTGTGTGCGGGGTTACGTAATACCCGTGAGATATTCGCGTTTCCAGCGCACTTGACAGTGGCGTTGTACATTTCATTCAACGCACGCTCCAGTTGCGAGACCTGAAGGCAAACGACCTCGTACGTACAAGTTTGTTAAAGTCCGCATTGATAGAAGCATTTTGTGAATAGTTGCCGCCAGACCCATTTAAGCCGGTATTAATTTATGTTTTTACAAACGTAGGATGCTTATCTTCTTTGGTGTTAGTGTTTTGTCTAACGTATGTTGCATTTGACACTCTATAATCGGTGTTTCGCTTGTATGTTTTTAAAACTCAACAACATTCCAGTTACGTGGTGGAGGTGTGTAAATAATCGAGTCTGGACCAGGCAGTCAAGTTATCGCAAACGGGATACGATGACCTGTGTCAACCTAGTCAGAGGGCCTGTCCACCCGATCCCGTTAGTCGCTTGTTACGACAAGCATGGTTGATTGCTGACTTGCTCTGACTTTTTTAGGAGTCGCAGAACATGGCTGAGTGCATGCGTGGTGAGGGTTAGGTACAGTATGTAAGAAATATGTCTTTCTAACGTACCCGACGGCGTGGAACATAACACATCTGATCTATGACTACTAGATCTGTTACAGAATCTGATATTTACAGCCAGCCGACACATCGAGAGGATGATGAAATGTTGTGTGAAACAGCATCAACAGAAGTAACAGCTCTGTCTTTAATGTAATCGCCGTTCGCGATATCTGCAAATCTCCATCGGAGAGAAACGCAAGAACATGTACAGTTTTGTATGACCACTGGTTTTGTTTGCGAGTTTGTATGTTGTTTCAGTTAAGCACTCACCAATGTTCCGGCTATGTACATGGTGTTAAATTGTGCCTGGACCAGATACTCCGAATGGTATCATTAGCATCGATCAACGTAATTGTGAGGACGTGCTGTAGTCAAAGGAGCAAGCCTGATACCTGATCCCGTTATTTATCTTCACATCCCGCAGGGATTCCGTGGCAGGTGAGATACTCAGTACGAGTTCCAAAGAGTGTAGATGCCATCTTCTATTTTTATCATTTTGGATTGAAAACGATGTAGGAATCTGCGCCAAAACGTCGCTCCATGTGATAAAGTTCTCTTAGCGGTAAAGTAGTCTTAAATGTCATACGTTAACACCGACTTACAACTGTCTTAAGAGAGCTAAGAGAGCCTGGAAAATCTAGGCCCTGGATTTTCAGTGTCAGTTGGTTGAGTGAAATACATTAGTTACGCGTGTTACTTGCAATATGGCGGTGTTGAAGATGGCTCCAGACATCCTCGACATAGTCGACTATTCTGATATACATGAATATGTATAAAGTCAAAGATCCCTTCGTGTTTGAGTAAGATTTTGATGTATATTCAGTTGCTGTTGCTGCTGCATAGGCAAATATCCTGTCGCTCGAGTGCGTGGGACGCCGATGTATCTATGTGTATGTATGTATGTATGTATGTATGTATGTATGTATGTATGTATGTATGTATGTATGTATGTATGTATGTATGTATGTATGTATGTATGTATGTATGTATGTATGTATGTATGTACGGATGGATGCATGCATGCATGTATGTGTTTTAGTGTGCGTGTTTGTATGCATGCGTATGTGCACTTGTCACCTCGTTGAACAACAACGTAGTTTGGATCATGTTTAGGCGATTAATCAACATTTAATCAACAATTGTATTGGTCAACATGCCCAGTTCATGACCTCTCTGAAGTTCAGAGTATCTTAGCGGTGGGGTACCCTAATAGTTAAAGCTTTCTCTCGTCATGCACGCTGAAGACCGGGGTTCGTTTTCCCGCATGGGTACAGTGTGTGAAGCCCATTTCTGGTGTCCCCCGCCGTGGGTATTGCAGGAATATTGCTAAAAGCGACGTAAAACCACACTCACTCTCTCCCTCGATTATCACCCATTTAGCCCGCTATACATGCTGAGCGCCATGTTCCACATCTTATTCCAAGCGTCCTTAACAGCTGCTTCATGTCGTTGTGTCTCATTGCCCGAATGGAGTATTTTCCCAAAGCTTGTCAACTACGCGACCCATGCAAAATTTAAAGTGAGAGTGCCACTCTTTTTGTGAGAGCTTGTTGGTGGCGTTTTTTTAGATTAACGTATCTTGGCTTCACTTCCGCCAGTCAACTTCATTCAGTGGAACCCTCGTCAAAACAGTCGTTTCCTTTAAGGTTAGACGCCTGAAAGTTCCGCATTGTGCTGAAACTGATTCAACACAACTAACTTTCATACTGTAAATGACGCTTTACTTCATTGAATGTTACCGCAACACCCCCAGGTAATAAAACACCGTGGAAAAACATTGTCAGTACTTGTTTAAGCAGGCAAGGAATTGGTCCTTATATGACATTGTCCAGTCTCCACTTCACCAACCCCACCAAATAAATAAATAAATAAATAAATAAATAAATAAATAAATAAATAAATAAATAAATAAATAAATAAATAAATAAATAAATAAATAAATAAATAAATAAATAAATAAATAAATAAATAAATAAATAAATAAACGTTTCCGTACGTCGCGTCATCTCAATAGCCTATAGACTAATATAGATTTTCAGACGCTCTTGTGAACATAAATATACCTCTTAAGTGTTCCTTAATTCTTTAACTTCTATGGCCTTTGGTCACAAGAACGACACACACGTTCTGCATGACCATATGTGGACAAAGAGGGAAACTGCGTCACTCGATAAACTGCTACATCATTGTCCAGCATTATATGGCAAACCTGAATTCAAACCTGAAATTGCATAGTACTACTAATGTTCACACATAAAATGTTTCTTGTAATATTTTAGGGGGCCTATCTTCGTTTCCTCAATTACTTGTAGATCACTCTCTGAGCTTGAATATTGGTGAGTGAGGCGTTTAACAAAAAACCAACAAACAAGGTTGTTAGTGTGTTTTGTTGAGATGACTCATCCCAACAGAGCAATTTACACATCCCAAAACACAGTAATGGGATAGTTTAACAAATACATTTTGACATTTGTTGGTGTTACTGCTAAGGTCATCTGCTCAATGTCACTAAATGTTACTGTGGCACATATAACCACTTAACGTCCATAATATATCGTAAATGGGGTGACATATATACGCTGTAAATATAACTATTTATCCTTATTTTTCTGAATAGGTGTAAAAATCCATACGTGTTGTACTGAGAAACCAAACTGGTTTTTGTCGTTTATCTATACATTAAGTTACCTATAAAACTATTCTTAGGAGTGTTGCTGGAAAATGTTTGTCACCAGCATTTCCAGTTAGATCAGCTAGTTCGAAACCAACAGCTAGGTCCTTGAAGCAGACAGGGGTATACATGCGAGTACAGCAGATTTGAGCTTTTCATTACCGTCACAGCGTTCTCCACGGAGATGTTCCTTCAGTTTTGGAAATAGGTGAAGGTCGTTTTGGTCAGGTCAGGTGAATATGGAGGATGAGGACGTTTTAGAAGCCACATTGATTTACTGCAGACTTTGCCAATCGAGAGGTGTGAGACGCGCCACTGTCAAGTAAATTCAGAACTCCTGCCCTTAGCATCTCTCACTTTGTACTCGGTATGCATACCTCAGTCTGCTTCAAGCACCTATTGCTTTCAAACCAGTTGATTTGTTTGAGTAAAACAACTGGAAGTGTTGAAGGAGAGCACCGTCCAACCAAACTCCTAAGATTAGTTGGTGTCACCAGTGTAGAAGTTATGTAGGCTTAGAACGGTTTGACCAGTCCTCGTATCCAAGCAAGCTAT